>NW_005871182.1:1376198-1507044 GCF_000147115.1 Myotis lucifugus
TGGCAGAATGTAAGATCGATATACACAAATTAATTTTATTTCTATACATTAGCAATGAACAATCTGAAACTAAAATTATTTGTAATAGCATCATAAAGAATACAATACTTAGGAATAAATTTAACAAAGAAAGTGCAGAATTTCTACACTATAAACAAAAATTTTTTGAAAGAAATTAAGGAAGATCTAAAAAAAAAAAAACCACAGAGAGACATCTCACATACATGGATCAGAAAACCGTATATCGTATATTGCGAACACGGTGATATCCCCAAATTGATCTGCAGATTTATGCAATTGTTATAAAAACCCCAGCTGCCTTTTTTTCCCCTGCAGAATTTAGCAAGATGATCCTAAAACTTATATTAAATTCAAGGAACCCCAAATCACCAAAACAATCTTGAAAAGGAAAACCAAGTTGGAGGACTCACACTTCCTGATTTCAAAACTTACTAGACAGCTACAGTGACCAGCCCATTGTATTACTTGCATAAGGACAGATGTAGAACAATGGAATAGAATTTAAAGTTCAGAAATAAATCTTTACATTATGATAAATTGATTTTTGGAAAGGGTGCTAAGACAATACAATGGGGCAAAGAGTAGTCTTTTTGAACAAAAGTAGACACTTGGATACATACATGTAAAATAATAAAGTTGGACACTACATCATATCATATACAAAGTTACATCAAAATGGATCAAAGATCTAACTGTAAGAGATAAACTATAAAAATGTTGGGAGTAAAACATAGAAGTAAATATTCATGATCTTGGGGGTAGGCAATGATTTCTTAGATACAATACCTAAAGTGTAAGTGACAAAAGAAAAAACAGGTAATTTGCATGTCCAAATTAAAAACTCATGTTCTGTAAACAATATCACCAAAAAACTTAAAAGACAACATGAAGAATGAGAGAAAAGTTTTGCAATCACAAACATGATCAAGGGACTTGTACTAGAATACAGGGCTGGGCAAAAATATGTTTACAGTTATAATACAAATAAATAATACAACAATTAATCATAACACAAGAATGAACTTTTGTATATTCACAACTGTAAATGTACTTTTGCCTACCCCTCTATATATATCTTGCAACCCAGTAACAAAAAGACAAATAACCCAATTTTAAAACAGACAAATGATTTAAATAGATATTTCTTTAAAGAACTTATACTAATGGCCAATAAGCACCAAAAACATACTTAACATCACAAGCCACCAGGGACCTGCAAATCAAAACCACAATGAGATATCACTTCACACCCTCTAGAATGCTATCATAAAAAAGACGGACAACAACAAGTGCTGTGGAGGATGTGGAGAAATGCACTCTCATTGACTGCTGGTGGGGATGTGAAAACGGTGCAGCCGCTTTGGAAAACAGTTCGGCAGTTCCTCAACATGTTACATATAGAGTTACCATATGACCCAGAAATTCCACTCCTAGGCATACACCCAAGCGAAATAAAAACATACATCCATGCAAAAACTTGTATACAAACATTCATAGCAGGATTATCCACAATAAGCCATGAAGTAGAAACAACCTAAATGTCCATCAAATTATGAATGAATGAATAACATATGGTATATTGACAAAAATAAAATATTATTTGACACCAAAAAGAAATGGTGTCTTGATACATTCTATCACGTGGATGAACCGTGAAAATACCATGCTAAGTGAAAGAAGTCACAAAGGACCACATATTACATGATTCCAATTATATACAGGTACAGAAAGTAGAATAGAGGTTGCCTAGCACTAGAGGTGTCAGGCAAAATTACGAAGTGACCGTTAATGGGCATGGGGTTTCTTTTTGTGGTGATGAAAAATATTCTAAAATTACATTGTGGTGACGGTTGCACAGCACTGTGACTATACTGAAAAGCATTGAACCCTATACCTTAAATGGGTAGACTGTATGGTGTGTGAGTTGCATCATAATAAAGCTCTAAAAAGGGGAAAAGTTGGTAACAACAATAAAAACGTGTTTTGAATGTTATGATTGGGGAAGTGTGATATGTGAGTAAATAACACGGGAACCCAATAGGGCTAAGACTAGCCCAGGCTGAGCAGATAGTAAGGGCAAAGGCCCTGAGGCTGGGAAAAGAATAAAACACAAAAGGAAATAAAATGATGCTGTGGCGGTAGAAGTAGAGTGCAGGAAGGAGGAGAGACACAGGGGTGGTGAGATGGGAGGGCAGGGGCCAGGCGATGTAGACCATGTTCATGATTCCGTACATTTCCTGAATATCAATTGGAAAGCACTGAAGGATTTTTACCTGGGGAGTTCAGTGATTGGATCTGAATCTTTTAAAGTGTGCTCAGACTGCAGGAAACTGATTTGAGAGATATGGGTGGACATAGGAAATCAGATAGGGAGCCAATGCAAAAGGCCAGGAGAAATGATATCTGAGAATCTGAATTGAAGCAACTTTAGGAGAAAGTGGGAGGAAAGGATGTAGAGACAGTTGGCTCTCGATGGGTGTTTTTCTGTAAAGGGAGGAAAGAGATGGAGTTGTGGCTGGAAATTTAAGAGGGAAGCATGTTTAAATTGGAATTAGAAGGCTCCAGAAGAAAAAGAGAGAGAGGTTTGGTATTCAGAAGTCAGAGGAGAGCATTCATTCAATCAAACCCTTGAGAAGGTGGAAGGTAATTAGATCCAGGACATCCTCAGAGGGATATGCCCTCTAGCATAATGGGAGGAAGGTGGGAGATGATTACAGATAAAAGTGGGTTTGTAGATTTGGAGGCAGAATTTATTCATCCGCCTGCCTCCAATTCTGCGAAGCAACCCATGAGCTAAGAGTGAGTGGATATGCTTTAATAATGTGATGGCAGAGGGCTGTGATTAACAGGGAAGTCGGGGGAGCACTCTCAGGGTGATGACAGGCATTACTGAAAGAGACTGAAACACACATAACCACGCAACTTACATTATACTTCCTTCTGACATAATCTTAAGGAACAGGAAGCGTGAGAAAATTAGTGCAGAGGGAGTTGAGACCCTTTATGGGAGAAAGGATAATTGAGAGTTCAGTTATTTCAAAAGTTCAAGCTTTAGGTCCTACATGCAAAATTAGCTTAAAGATACAATTGAAGAATCATTCCTGATATTGGAAATCATGCAGATGGAGATAGGAATCAGGCAAATTGGAAATGAGCAAGTGTTCTATTTTTAAAAAGGATTGAAAGGGGAATTCAGGAAAATATAGTTGAATCTAATTAACTTGAATCTGTGCAATGTTTGTTGACTTCTGTTCATTAGTAAGCACCAGGTATTCATCAGGAAATGTTTGTGCTAAAATATTATTTCTTTATAGAGACCATGTCTGTGTCTTAATTTCAAGGTACATGATTGGGAGATTAAATAAATGCTGTTTACAAAAAGAATAGGACCCCAGAATGTGTTGATCACAGGTCTGCTGCATAAGGGACTGGACGCTCCAAAGGGACATTGGCATATAGAGAATGGTCACCAAAAAGTCCTAGATAAGAACCATCAGAGATAATGAAAGAAGAGAGGCTTTGGGTTAGGCAGCAAAGTATTTGAAGGTCTGGCATGTCCAAGTCTATTTTTCTACAGTGGTCCAGAGAGTAGAGCTTGAAGCATGGATAGAAAGTTCCAGGGAAGTAGATTGTTGCCTCTAGATAAAGAACACCTAACACCTGGAGGTGTCCAACAATGGAAGCACAAAATATTGAGCTCCCCAGTTCCGGAATATTCTATCAGACTCTGCAGGGGCTTCTGCTGTAGTAGGGTGGGATGTAGACTATGTATCTGTAGGTCTGTTCTCTGAAAAGTAAAAATGTAGAAGAAAATGTTACATGGGTGTTAATTCTTCAGCGCACTCATGCTAGAGAAATAGATGCTGATGCCTACAGATGTCTGTGATGCATCCAAAGCTGCATAGTGAGGCAATAGTAGATCTGGGGCTGGACCCAACTTTCACTTCCCCAACGTCTGATCATTTCTGTTGCTCCACACATTAATGTTTGCTGTGATGAGTGATTGCATTTCCTCATTGCAACTTCAGTTAAGAATTCTAAAATCAAACCAGGCCCCTATTTTATACCACACACAAAAATCAACTCAAAATAGATGAAAGACTTGAACATAAGATCTTAAACCATAAAACTCCTAGAAGAAAATATAGGGAATAATCATCTTGACATTGGTCTTGACAATGAGTTGTTTGAATGGACACCAAAAGCAAAAGCAACAAAAGGAAAAATAAACAAGAGAGACTATATCAAACTAAAAAGCTTCTGTGCAGGCAAAAGAAATCAATAAAAATGAAAAGGCAACCTGCTGAACAGGAGAAAATATTTGCAAATTATATATCCGATAAGGGGTTAATATAAAAAATATATAAAGAACTCATATAACTCAGTAGAAAAAACAAACAATTGATTTAAAAATGGACAGAAAATCTGAATAGATATTTTTCCAAAGAAGATATACAATTGGCCAATGGGTACACGAAAAGTTGCTCAACATGGCTAAGCATCAGGAAAATGCCAATCAAAACCACAATAAGATATCAATTCACATCTGCCTGTTGGAATCACTATTATAAAAAAGACAAGAGATAAGTGTTGTACAGAATGTGGGGAAAAGGAAACCCTTGTGCATTGTTGGTGGAAATGTAAATTGATGCAGCCACTATGGAAAACAGTATGGAGGTTCTCCCCAAAATTAAAACTAGAACTACCATATGATTCAGCAATTCTACTTTTGGATATTTATCCAAAGGAAACAAAAACAATAATTTAAAAAGATATCTGCACCCCATGTTCACTGCAGCATTATTTACAATTGCCAAGAGATGGGAACAATTTCAGTGTCCATCAACGGATGAATGGATAAAGAAAATGTGGTGTATATATACAATGGAATATTACTCAGCCATAAAAAGGAAGGCAGTTCTGCCATTTTCAATGACAGGGATGGACATTGAGGGCATTATGCTAAATAAAATAAGTCAGACAGAGAAAGACAAAAATACCATATGATTTCACTTTTAATCTAAAAAAACAACAAACAAAAACCCAAACACAAAAGAAAACTGAACTCATAGATACAGAGAAGAGATTGGTCATTTCCAGAGGTGGGGGTTGGGTATAAACTTCCAGTTCTAAGATAGATAAGTCCTGCAGAAGTACAGTGTGGTGACTATAGTGAACAACATTTAGTATATTTGAAAGTTGCTAAGAGAGTAAATCATAAAAGTTCTCATCATAACAAAAAAATCTGTAACTATATGTGGTGACAGTTGTTAACTAAACTTATTGTGGTGACCATTTCATATATATATCAAATCATTGTTAGATACCTAAACTAACACAATGTTAACTATCAATCATATCTCAATAAAAAGTAAATTGATTTAAAAAACAGATTCTAACTCCCTCACTCATGACTTTCAGGCCATTCTCTTTCATGAATGCCCACTGGTCTCCATGACTTGGATGAAACCTGCAGCACTGGCCTTAAAACCTCAGGTCCCCCTTGGCTCACACAAATAAGGGCTCGTTAACCTCTGAGGCTGCTCCTAGGGAGAGGGTCTTGTGTGCAGGTGAAGGGGAATTGGGTCCCAAGAAGAAATGATTCTAAAGCTGCCATGTCTTACCTGGTCTCTGGGGTCTGCTCTACTCCTTGCTTCAGTTGTACATGACCAAGTTCATCCACTAGGAAATAAGCATTCTCATTACAACCAGTCTTTACACTCATGAGCTTCACACAGATCAGGGCAAATGGTACCCTCCTCCCTTGAAAGATCTCTGTCTAGTCTCATCAACCCTTTCTGGCTAATTCCAATCCAAGCAGGAGGTCCCGCCCCTGTCACAGCATATCTCCTGCTACTCCCTGCACTGCCAGGCAGTGGAAGGGTAGCTGAGGTCGACCAGCTGGCTGGGCCAGGAGGTTCTTTCCAAAACTCAATGGGAGGAAGTTTAATGTACAGTGAGCTCAGCAGGTGTGCTTCAGTTCCCGCTTGGATTGATGACTTCCACATAATCCTCTGCTTTATTAAGCTATCGGAAAAAAATAAAATGCCTGCCAAGCTCCTAGAGCAGCCTTGGCAGCCAGCAATATATAAAGGCAGTAATTGGAGGCAGGGGGGCCGGCAGCTTGGCTGGCCTCTGACAGACTGTTTGATATCCTCAGGGAGAAAAATGCCCCTGGAATCTGGGGAGGAGAGGAGGGCTGGGCTGGTCCTGTCTCTGGAGGGCAAGGCGGCTCACCTCCACTTCTGTCAGGTAGAGTCTTCCATCCTTGGAGAGGTTGCGGAAAGTCTCTACGGTAGAGAGGAGAGGAATCAGGACAGGCCCGTATAAAAGCAAGTGCGGAGATTCTGTGTGAAGCCAGAGAAACTCCCTCCCTCTCCACGGGGATGCTTTGGCTCCCCTTCCCTTTCCAGGGACAGCTGGGGCTCAAGTCTCTGGAACTGCTCTGGCTGCTCCGGCCCACATGCCTCTCTCCCTCTTCGTCTCCCTGCTCTATGCGTCTCCTCACTTGGCCGTGGGGCGGTGTGGGCTTATCTCTGGAAGTATTTCCGGAGCATCATTCGGGAACGAACCTCCCTCATCCAATTGAGAACTCTCTGGAACAGGTTTATGCCTCAGGCTTTTCATTTATCCTCCCAGGGCTCTGTTCTCACAATCTTTTTATTTTTTTGGATAATCCTCACTGGAGGATATTTTTTTCCATTGATTTTTAGAGGGAGAGGAAGGCAGGGGTAGAGACAGAGAGGGAGAAGCATCAATCAATTGGTTGCCTTCCGCACGCTCCCCAACCAGGGCCAGAGATTGAGCTTATAACCGAGGTACGTGCCTTGACTGAAATCAAACCTGGGACCCTTCAGTCCGGGCCTACACTCTAACCACCGAGCCAAATCAGCTAGGGCTGTTCTCACCATCTTAACATGAATGGTCTAGCTCAGAGCGGTAGGGTTTACAGTGATGCCACGAGGAAGGGCGGTGCAAGGATTAGAGCTGAGGCCAGATGCCACTGCTACCTCCGCCACGGCAGGTCCATTTTGAGCTATTTTGTAGCTTGGGGTTTCACAGAAGATTTCATTTACAACAAAGGGGTATGCTGCTAAAAAGCGTCAAACCTCTGGCCTACAGAGCTGAGTTTCTGCGGCCTGGGGAAAGACCTCCTGCCCCCAGCTATTTGCTGGCGTGTGCAATTCCTCCTGCAGAGACCAAGCCATTCGCCACATGACTACAGAGCAGGTTTAAACTATAAACACAATCTGGAGAGGGACCCAGTGATTCGGCCGTGACCCTGGAAGGAGCACTGAGTAAACAGGGTGATGAGGAGACGAGAGCCCGGGATAGGGGATCTCCTGGAGAGAAAGGGTGCAGAAGGAGCCTGGGGACACCAGCCGGTGACACCAGGACGCAGGCTAGCGTTGGCTCTGTCTCTTGGGGCAACAGCTCCTGGGGCAGGACTGCAGGCCGCCCACTGCCCAGGCTGGGGCAGGAGTGCATCCCTGGTCCCCTCCTGGGTTTCTGGTCACTGGGAAGGTCTCCAGGATGTCCCCAGGTGACACTTACTTGCCATGGCTTCCAGCCGCACCAGGAAGCAGACCAGGCTGGGGAAGCTGACCCGGCCGGCGCTGTCGCTGTACCTGAGGGCGACGAGATCCAGCAGCTCGCTGCCGACGGAGACCTCTGCAAGGAAGTCTGGGCCACAGGTTTCCTGACTCAACCTTTGTGCGAGCCGTTCCCCACACGGCGCAGTGGAGATGGCGATTCCCGCCCTTCCCAGTCTCAGAGTCGTGGAGACCATCGAATGAGATGACCTGAGTACAAGTCCTTGCCCGACCACCAGGCACTCCTGCAGGGCTGCATCCTTAGCCCGGGACTGAAAGCTCTGCCTCCTTGCAGCAGAGAGATGCCATGGATTTCGTTTAGCCCCAAACCCTCTGTGGCGAGTGCACCAGCCTGCCCGTGGGTGTTTAACCCCGACGGCCCGGATGCCAAGATGAAGAGTCCCCGAGGGCGGCGTGGTGGTAGGGTTTCAATCATGTGGCTAACCCTCTCGCAGTTAGAGCTGTGCTGGGGAGAAGGCAGCCGGCAGCATTGACTGGCACGTGAGAACTCGGGCAAAGGAAGCAGAGTCTGAGCCCAGAGCTGGAGGCCCCAGAGGCCGGTGTAAACCAGGGGAGGCCACGAAGCCACAGCTCTGCTGGTCCTGACTGCCCGCTCCGCTGCACCAGCCTTGCCTGCAGCCTCTGAGGGGTTTCACACACACACACACACACACACACACGCTGCCACCCTCCATCATCGGGCTCAGAGGGCCCCTGCTTTACCTGTATCCTTTATGGCCCTCCGCAAATCCGAGCTCAGGAAAATGCCTGTGTTCCTCTGGGTGTTCTGGAAAACGCTCTGACACAGGAAAGAGGCCAGGAGCCGGTGTGAGTCCCAGTGCCCATCGTAAAGAGGACGTCCTGGGAGAGGGAGGTCCCGCAAATCCCTTTGCCATCCCTGGAGGCTCAGCTCAGAGGCAGGCAGGGCACCCAGCGGGGGACGGGGAGGCAGCCCACTCTGACCTCCAGCTGCAGGGCTAGGGGGTTTTCTTCTTCCCCAACCCCCTCTCCCAACCTGCTCTCTCCTCTCCCTCACCCTGCACGGGGCTCCTGACACTCAGGCAGCTCGCTGCCTTCTGGGGAGCTGGGGAGCTCTCGAAAGAGTCTGCACGGGGTGATGAAGAGCACAGACTGGCTTACGGCCCGGCGTGTGCCTTGGGCAGGTTACTGCCTCTTCCCAGGCCTGCTTCCCCATCGGCAGTACAGGCCCAAGGGCCTGGCTCCCAGGTGAGTTGCCGGGAGTAAATGTGCAGATATCTATGTATAAAGTGCCGGGAGGGTGCCCTGCACATAGTGAGCGAGTGCAGGGAGCACCAAGGCAGGCGAGGACTGTGTCCAGGACCAAGCACGGTCCCAGGCCATAGCAACCCCAACGCCTCAACCTCTACAGGGGGCTCTCCCTCTCCAGCATGGTTCTGCCTCTCCTGATTCACACACCAACCCTGATTGTCCCATACTTCACAGGTGGGGAGGGAGTGCTTTGGGCTAAGCATGCAAGCCGTGGGACTCCAGCTGGTGTGTCTGAGGCCGACTTCAGAAGACAGTCAGTGGGAGATAGCAGCTTTACCCTTTCTGGCCTTACCTGGCTTTGTTGGTGAGTATAACCACCAAGTGTAGAGTGTTCTCAGAGAGGTATTCATCCCCTCACTCACTCAGTAATTCATAGTTTGGTCATTTGTTTATCACTTTGAGCACCTACTGTGTGCTAGACACTAAGGAAGGCAGTGGGGAAGGAAGATGGCTATGAGGGAGCCCTGGCCCTGGAGGACCCCACAACCTAATGGGGGGCATGTCAGCCACTGCAGTGCCTGCAAGACCCCAAATGACCCAAGTCGGGGATCAGGTGATAGCCTGGGACAGCCACACATTCAGGGACTTTAGTTTCCTGCTGCGAGTTCAAGTGTTAGGAGCTGAGGGGAGAACTCACAGGGCCTCGGGGGTGGACAAGACCCCCCAGGGAGGCCCTGCGGGGATGTTGTGTCTGAGCTGGACTCCCAGGGTGGGTGGGCGCTGCCCAGGCTGGGAGTGCAGGGAGGATGAGCAAGGAGTCTCCTTGTTGGGGTCTGCAGGGGTGTGTGGAGAAAGTGGAAGGGCCTCTCCTGGATCCTAAAGGAGGCTCATAACTCAGAGGATCTGGCGCACAGCTCTGAGGAGGTTAGAGTTTGTCCTGAGCACTGGGATGGCCATATACATCTGTGGTTTTGATGTACCTTCCAGCACGTGGAGGGGCAGGGAAGGAGGTGAACTGGCAGCCTGGGGATGCGGCTGTGTGCCAGGGGAGGGATGTGGGGGCAAGGATAGCTGGTGGTTTAGCTACACTCCATGGCGGGCCCTTTCTCTCCACCCTCCAAGAGCGATCCTCACCCTGCCACTCCATCGGGCACTGCCTTCTGGTGACGCATGTATGTCTCCCCGAACACAATGGGAGTTCTCTTTGAGGCCTGGTGAAGCTCCTTTTCTTTGCACCCCTCAACCCGGGTGCAGGAGAAAGCGCCCACTACTATCTGCTAAACGGGATGGAACAAGAGTGCTAGTCCAAAGCAAACATGCTGGTACCTGGCAGCTGACGAGTCGGCTCCACAGCCTGGAGAACTCCTCCTCGTCGAGCTGCCCGTTCACTTTCAGCTGCCGGGGGGTTAAGAGTTAACCAGTCCAGCGTGCACTGAGCAGAGGGGCCGCAGGTCCCACCAACAAGCCCTCCATCCTTCAACTAGTGACACGGACGGGGACTGGGCCTCACGCCAGCTGGCTCCTGCTGCGTCTGAAAGGGACCTGGCTTAGATTTATTTTACAAGGGGAAATGGAGAAGTGGAAGGAGAAGAAAGCCCTGAGAAAGGGGAGGCCAACATCTCTTGCATCCAGGGGAAGAGAGAGAGCCCCAACCACAACCTTCACCAGTTGAGTGGGAACAAGCCTGAGGGGGTCATGGCAACTCCTGAAACAGCCTGAGACGTGAACGTGGGCCAGGTGTGCATGCGAATGGATGTCTTAAAACCAGCCCTAGCCATTCCATATGATGGATTTCATGAGAACTTATGACAAGAAAAGAATGGATCTCGGAGGGCCTGGAGTGTGAGTAGGAGGAAGGGTAGAAAAGACCCATCTGCTTTGCTGGGGCGGGGGGGCGGTGGGGGTGGGCGCGGCGGGTGACTCCTCCAGGGCTACCTTCCCCAGGATGGGGGGCTGCTATGGCTGTTTTGATTCATCTGCTGGCAGAGACAGGGCCTGATTTATGATTTCATCAAGAAGCCCTCTTGTTTGACAGCGATGACCTTCAAATTCCCAATCAAGTCCTGTTAGGAGTGAAAGAGCAGGGTCTGTCTTCCTCCCAGGAGACCACCCACACCGAGGGGAGCGCTACAGGTATGCTGGGGGCTATGCATACTGGAGGATGGTCTTTCCTGTCTGTCAGGGGAGGGGCCCACATGGCTCATCAGAGAAAGAAGCCAGGATGGGGGGCAGGAGACCTGGGTTTGATTCCCTGCTCTGCCACGTGACTATGGAAACTGGACAAGTCACTGGATGGCTGGCCCTGTCTCCCATCTGCCCCTGGGGTCCAACTGCTGTACAGACTGAGGACTTCTCCACAGGTTTCAGTGCTTCTGTAGTTGCTTGACAGATGGTAACTATTGTCATTGTTGCTGCGGCTATTATTAAAAATATATATTTTTATTGATTTCAGAGAGGAAGGGAGAGGGACGGAGAGATAGAAACATCAATGATGAAAGAGAATCATTGATCGGCTGCTTCCTGCACACCCCCTATTGGGGACTAAGCCAGCAACTCTGGCATGTGCCCTTGACTGGAATCAAACCTGGGACCCTTCAGTCCGCAGGCTGACACTCTATCCACTGAGCCAAACCAGCTAGAGCACTACAGTTACCAGTATTTTGGAGAGTTAGGGGGTTAGACTAGAATCCACAGAAAGCCAGGCCCTTTGGTGAGCTCGCAGAACCAAGAAAAAGAGAAAATACTGAGAGAAAGGGTTCTGTAACATCTCATTAGATTCCTTGGGAGGCCCACAGAGCAGATGGGGACGGCTGGGAGATGACTGCAAAGGATACATCCATCAGCGCCACGATGCTCCGGCACTCATCCAAAGAGAAGGTGTCCGCTGGAGGTCCTGAGGGGGCAGAACAGGTGGGATTGAAGTGTCAGGGGTGGGTGACATTGGGCTGGCTCGGCAGTGGGGATGACGTTGGGAACCGCAGGTCCTTACCTTTCAGGAATTCCTGGTTGAGAAGTCTCTGAAGCTGGGTGGCATCAATGCCTAGTCCCTGGTCCAAACAAAGGAGGAATTATCCAGTGCCCAGGAGCTGAGGGACACATCTGCCTGGCTCTGCAAAGCACTCAGATTGCTTAATCACAGTTCCCACCCAGTGCCCAGCTCACCTTTGTCAGGAAGCTTCTCCTGATGGCTCCGGGCCACGGTGATACTCCCTCCCCGGAACCTCTGTGGTGCTGACTACTCCCGAGGGTTGATACCTCGTGTGGGTACCTTGCATTTATCTCTTCATTCGTGATTGGATTGAAAGCAGTGCTTGCTTCCCCCCCACCATGCTTTGCACTTGGGAGTCCCTCAGGAGAAGTATTGCTGAATGAATCAATTCAGCCCCGTAGGTATGTTTCCCCATCTGCTTCCAGAAAGAGACTAAGAAAATATGACTATTGAATGTACATGTGTGGGGTTGTGGAGGGGCGGGGGGGAGTGAGAGGAGATTAAAATGCTGGGAACCTGAGCTAAGAGAAGCTGCTCTAATTGAACCCATTACTTAATGCTAGTCTTCCCAGACACTGAAGCAGGAAGGATTTCCTGGCCTGAACTTCTGGAGGCATTAACTGAATTCAATTTTCTATGAGGGACATTGAGTGGCTGTATGGGCAGTATCTTCCATGATGGTTTTACCGAGAAGAGCTGCTCTAACGTGGCCGTTTCTTACACCAGCCTGGTCAAAGCTGAGGGGATGATGGGACATTAACACCCTGGCATAGCGTTTACACGGGGAAGGAGTTGGAGTGAGGACTCCCAGCGGGTGGCTTTGCAGAGTGGTGCTGGGTCAGGTGGAAGAAGGGGCCTCCTTAGGGTCTTCTGAGAACCAGCACCCCATAGAGGGCATGCTGTCCCCAGGGTTGGCCTCATCACACAGAACGGAAAGCAAGAACAATCCTGCAGCCTGTACTTTAGCTAGAAGGATGACCCCTCATGAGGCCCCCAGAAATGCTGCCAGTGTCTGAAATTGGCCCTTAGGTCATTCCTCCAACGTCTCATGGGTCAGGGAAGTCCTTTTGGTGTGCCCACCATCAACTGAGTTTTTTCCCTCAAAAGAAACATGGTACCTTGCTTTGCAGAGCAGCTGACATGTTGGTGAGGAACTCCAACCAACGAGAAGATAAGCAGCTTTGACGCATGGATCCTATCTCCCTCTTGCAGGTCTCCCAACCTCCCAGCACAGCCCCTGACCTGGACCCTGGACCAGTCACCACCAGGATGTTTGAGGAGATGAGGCTAGGAATGGAGATGAACTTTGCCTCAACGAATTCCCAAAGAATTGCACTCTGTCTCTACCACCACAATGGAAGTTCTCGAGTTCTGACACTGCATTCCCAAAGCGTAGCATGGTACTTGGAATGTCCTAGGTATTGGGACATGTTTACCAACTAAATACATGATGGATGGGTGGGCCTGGTCTGCCCCATTAGCAACCTGTCCTTGCTGGCCACAGGTAGCCACTGGCTTATGGCACCATCCCCACTACCATGGCTGATGAAGGTGACTCGTGGTAATGGTAGCAGTCCTAGCAAGTCACCGTATTCATTTAAGGCTAGGTGAACGGATACAAGAAATCAGGAGAAAGGACACAGTGAGCACATGGGCTTATTTTTTTTCTTTCACAACTTTTGAGAATAGCTTGCAAGTTTTGCAGAAAGATGCCGGGTTGGTGCTGCTCAAGGGTGTCCGGGCAAGGGGTGAGAAGGGACTGGAGTCCAGACTGGGTTCTACTCCCAACTGTTTGGCACCAATCTGTGCCTCATTTCTACAAAGGCCCCATATGGGCTCCAGTGACCCTCTCTGAGAGACATTTGGTTGTTGTTTAGAAAAGTCCTAATTAGGGAATCCGTACCATTTATCATCTCCCAATTTATCACTATATTTCAGATTGTGCAGGTGCATAGACCATGTTGAGGATTTGCCACTCACCCCTGAAGGAAGTTTGGTCTCAGGTACCTAGTCAGGTCCTGCTGATCAGCTTGGGGCAGTGACCTGAGCTTGGGCATCTGCTCTAGGGGAAGCTAATCTCTCTTAATTCAATGCAAATTGATTGAGCACCTTCTCTGTGCCAAGGGCAGTGAAAGGTCTGGGGACAAGGAATGCATATGATGTCATCCCTGCCTTCAGGACCTCACAGACTGTATCAGGTCAAGAGCCTTTTGAATCAGCCCAGATGTAGACCTGAATCCTGGGCCCATATTAATTTCAAGGAGGTGCTCCTTGCAACCTGCACTCTACATGCCAGCCACATTCTTTACTTCTCCTTGAGTTTTCCTCTGAGCCCAGGCTCCTGAATGATTTCCCTTTGGGCTGCCTCCTGGCCATCACCGCCCCAGCAGCCGTCTGAATGTCTGGCATCCATCCTGTCCTTGGCCTCTGCCTGGCCCGGGGCTGGCACCATGCACAAGATCATCTGTATCACTTTCCACCCAACATGATTATTAATGGTAAAAAGCCCATCGTGCAGAGCCCTTGGCAGCTGTTTTTATCCTGACAAGTCAAGGAGTTCTTTATAACGGTTTATAAAACCATTAAGAAAATCCCCTGTGTACATAGGTGGCTTGCTTGGCAGGAAGAGTTCTGTTGGTGATTTCTGCAGCTGGCTATCTCCCGGGAGGAATGATGCCAAGGTTGGTGGGAGCTGGCAGAGCAGGAGAAGGAAAGATTTCAAGGGATGTTGCCAGCTGCTTGTGTACAGATTTAAAAAGCTCTACATTCCATCCCAGATGTCACCCAGGTGGGAAGTCATTTCTCTCCAGAGTTTGGTAGCCAGATCAGTTCCGGAGATGTCCAGAGAAGGAGGCCGATAAAATAACCCGTGAAGTTACCTTTCCTCTCCTCATCCTGATAAAAGCCTGGGACAGATTTCCTTCCCTATTTCCTTCCCTCTGGTCCCTCCATTACCTGTCCCCATACCTGCTGGGCGTATTTGTAGAAAATGCTTTGTTGGGAGCCATTTTCTGGAAGACTTGCCTGGATCAAAGGGAAAATAGCCCACATCAAATTTTTGGAAAAGGAAGGCACCTGTCTGGCACAGTGAGGGCTCAAGAACCCCCCCACCTGGATCTGGGACAGAGGCTTCATCCAGCAATCGGGTGAAACCTTTAGGGGAAGGGGAAAGTGGAAGTTGGTGGAAAGAAGATGGTTGGGCCCAGCCTGGCCTTGGAGGCCTGGCCTTCTCCCCTCTGCCCGGCCCCTTTGAGCCAGCACCATCCCCTTATAATGTTTGTTTTCATTGGTCAGTGATGAGGAAAGAAGGAAGAAGATAGAAGAAGGTCTTGGGGATGGAATGTGGCCAATGAGACCTACCCACCACCTTCCTGCACACCTACCTGCAGTGCTCTGAGGTTGAAACCGCTGCCCAGGTTCCTAGAAAATCAGGGGGACAGTGTGACAAGGATGCCCGCTCACTGTTCAAAGGGGCCTTGCCTATGGAGGGCACCCCAGGGGGCACCGACGCCAAGGACCGAGTGGAGCACCCTAGGCACAGCAGGCTGTGAAGTGGGCGGCTTTGACAGTTGGCAGACAATGACCAGCATGACCACATGTCCAGTCTTTTGGGCCATCTGGTCCTTAACCATCTAGGAAGTGGTTCCTTTCACAAGATACGCATGGACAGCAACCCTCATTGCCAGGATGGCAGGTAAGCGTCACCTCAAGTTGTGACCCTGACTGGTAGCCCAGTGGCTGCCTGGCATGCTGGACTGAGAAGGCTCCGTCCATGCTCCCCTGTGAAGACCGCCATGACTGCGGAGATGTCTGCCTCAGGTCCAGGAGGGGGTGAGGTGAGCTGCCCAGCAGGGTGTACATTTGCTGACCCGTCTTGACCATGAACATGGCATTGAATGTGTTTTAATGAAATTAGGTAGAATTTTCAGTTAGAACCCCAGAGGTTCTTACCGGTCCGGGTCTGGCATTTTCAGGAAGATTCGAAGCAAGAACTCAACTGCTTCTCTGCGCGCAGACGGGACGGCCACATAGGTCCCCGGGCTCAGCGTGAAGCACTTTGTGAGGTTGTACTTGGCTCTAGTCACGATGCCCTTTTCAGCACTTCTGAATCGGGAAAAAAAGCTGGACGGCAGTCTCTCCCGGAAGTGCTGAAACTAGAGGAAACACGGGGACGGTGAGAAAGCCCCCGTGGGTGTGCGTCCCAGCCACCAGGGAGACCCTCCACCTTCCAGACGCCTCTCCATGAACCAAACAGGCCCTAATGAGGGAGACGGTGCTAGGCCAAACCCTCAAAATGCAAGAGGGTTTAGACCGTTATTTAATATAGATGCTAACACTATAATGAATGCAAAGAAATATGACAAGAGGTTTCATCTAATTAAATCTAACAGCATCCTGGATTCTGGGTTTGCCTCTCTGCTTACCTATATATGAAGAATTTCTTGGAAACTAGTGAGACTGTTTGAACACTGGGCTCCTCCAGGAGCCCCCAGGCCCCTCTGCCCTGTGCCTTCTGCGAAGCTCTCTCTGTATTGCCACAGTGGGGCTCCCTGCACTTCCTCCATTTCATCTTCCCAGCGGAGCCCTGAAATTTCTTCTCATTGGAGAATAATAGGCCCTGATCATTTTCCTTTTATTTCAATATTTTCTTAGAGATAAAACAATAAATATAACGCAGTTCCCATTACCGATGTCACATACATATTACACAATAAAAGCCCCTTACTAAATAAATTTTCCCCAGTACAGTCGAGCATGGGCATTCCATTTAGAATGGTTACACTGCATGACATGATTATTTGTGAGCTCCGCCTTGGGGGAAAACAGGGAGAAGGGGAGAGGGCTTTTTTTGTTCTTTTTTTCAGGGGGTGGAAACAGGGCTGTTACAAGATGAGACGGGAGATAGGCGGCTGTCCCAGGAATGCACCAGAGCTCTGGATGGAATCTTCCAAAGTGATGCTGTTGACATGCCCAGCAGCCCCAGTGGGTTGGGAGCCTGACTTGCTTGAGCCCTTCTGGCAAAAGTAATGATGAGCTTAGTTATTCTGCACAGCCAGCACCGTCCTGTGGCTCTGTGTGTGTGTGCGTGCATGCACACACGGACGCACATGTGGGTATCGTGTCCTCTACAATGTAGAAGATAAGGTTTTCCCTGCTTCCCTGCTCTCCTGCCCTCCTCCCTCCCTGGACCCTCATTGCCCTGCCCAGACTCCTGATCCTGCAGAACTGACTTGCTCAATGGCAGCAAGAAGTGTGAATGCGGGGACCTGGTGAGGGTTCTTGGTCCATGGGTGTCGGTCTGTAACACTTGACTGACAGACAACAACAGAGGCGTGAGAAGCCCAGTGAGGGCGGTAGTGAGCCATACCTGAGGGTCGACCTGTGGGGAAAGAGAAGAAAGGCAGAATCAGAAACCCAAATCAATACCCAAGGGCAAGCAGATCCCAGCAGCCCGGCTCAGGGCCCTGCATTCCTTCTTTCTGTGCAGTCTGCCTGTTGCCTGGCACACCCAGGGATGAATGGGGATCACTGCACATGGCCTGTGTGGAGCTGTGAAAAAGGAAAGCGAACCCATTGTGGGGAGCAGGAAGGGGAAGGACCTGGAGGAGGGGAGCAGGTGCCTGAGAGGAGGAGACTCGCCCTTTGTCAGCTCAGTCAGATGTGGTTACTCATCACAGCAATGATGACAGAATTGGGAGGAAAAGTGAGGCGTTGATAGGGCCTGGAGGTCAGACAGAACCTGGACCATGGTTTCAGCAACAAGCATTAGAGGCGGCACACCAGGAAATGCTGGCGTGGGCGGGTGTGTCCCACTGTAAACTGGTCAAGTCTAATCTCCTGTCAGGTTTTCCTACAAGTTTAGAGTTGGACCGGATGAACTCTATAGCCCCTTGGGGTTGAATCTCCGAGGCTGTGGTTTAGTGACATCTCCTAGCCTGGTTGGCTACTCTCACCCCGCCCCCCACCCCACCAGGTGGACACGAATGTCCCGAAAGGACAAGCCCTGAAGCAGGCAGCCTTACCTTGAACACCTGGAAGTTTAGTGGAAATTTCTCATCTTCTGCCTTTACATTTTGTGGCGCGATGTTGAAAGACACGACGACATTGTTGCCTTCCACGCTCTCGGGCACAGAGAAGATGTACTGTGTGTCCCTCTGAAGTCCTTCTGCAAGAGAAAGAGCTGGCGCTGGAGTTCAGCTCAGCTCCTGGCTCCTGGGACTGGGGGTGGGGGGGGACATGAGTTCAGAGAGCCCTGGGGGTAGTTAGAACCTCTGGGTGTGAAGACCTAAGGCCCGGGCCCCAGTGTTCATAGTTACTAACTGTGAAATCAGCTTCTTTATTTTGTGAGCCTCAGTCTCCTTTTAAAAACAAGGAGGAGGAGTACATTCACCACTTGGTGAAAATGTTTCTTCAACTACAGAGATGAGACCAGCAGAGTGAAGAGCCTGGAGGTTGAAAAGAGGGACACCCTGGGGGTGGGGTCACTCAGCAAACCATTCAAGACAGGCAGGTGCCAAGGAGAGGGAATGCACATGTCTAGGTGCACACACCCCCCACACACACACTCATACACACCCACACACACACACACACAACCACACACACACACACACGCACACACACGCACACACACACTCATACAAACATGCACATGCACACACATGCACACCCCCACACTCACACACACATGCGCACACACATGCACGCACACACATACACGTTGTTTCACAGCCTCTCCTATGCAGGATATGTAAGCACACTCAGGGTCACCCTCACAGGGAGCTGTTCCACTCATCCTTGTCACACGTGGGGAGTGGGAGTGCAGTGAGAGTAGGTGACGCTCCCAGGGTCACAGCCAACATGATTTATCTCTGGAGCCCGGAGCCAGGCTCCGGGGGCTTCCTCTGCATCAGTGCCCTGCGGCAGGACACACCGACCCGGGGCAGGGATGTTCGCCCATACGTCTGAGTGGTGCTCGTGGTGTCTAGGGCCAGACAGGGATTACCAATCCCACTGTTCACAGGAGCGGGGGCTGAGGACAGACACCACCAACATTCCCAGAGTCACAAAGCCAGTACGGGGCAAGGACAGAGTTCAACCCAGCCCTCCCACCATCCTGGAAATGACTGAGGAGTAGTGGACCTATTCTGGCCCTGGGAGACAATAGAAGAGTGAAAGGCCAGGGAGACACATCTGAGATTCTCCTGCCCACCCCACCAGCACCCATTTCCCTTGGGGAAGTACTGCTGTCCCTTTAGGCTGACAAATTCCTCTCCATCCAACTTCAGGCTGATGGGTCAGAATCAAGAGCCATTGAGACCTGAAACAGGATGGGACCAGCGCTGGCAGCATCCCATCTGCCAGGATGATGACCAGTCACAACCACCTGTGGTGTTCCCTGGAGTCATGCGGTTCTTAAACGTCATTTGGGACCATCTTTCATGGGGCATGTGTCCCAGGTCCAGGCTGACTGGAAACTGGTTACATATAAACAGGCAGGAGAAGTTCTCTTGGAAATCTTGACGCGACATCCTGTTAAAAATAGATACACGTCACTTAATGAGCCCTGTTTTTATCCCCAGGGTGGGGGTTCCCCTCACTTCCCTGTACCTTTGCTTGTCAGCTGCAGTGTTCACTGACTTACCACTCCCCACCCCAAGATCAGAGCCTCCTTCTCATTCTGGGTCACCTGAGGTCAAGTACCCTTCCGCTCCCTTCCCTGGCTGGGAGGACAAGGGCAGAGGCAAATCCTGGGTTTTGCATGTCACCTGGCAAAGGCTGGATCGCTGACTGCCATCTCCTTGACCCACAGATCAAACTGCCAGGCTGCTCCCGGCCAGCAGGACGGCGGCCAGTCCCTCTGCCAGGAGTCCTCTGCGCTGCGAGGAAACCGCCTTCCCCTGGGGCCCTTTGCCAATTTCATTGTCGAGGTTTTTATCATCAGAATAAAATGAATTCAACACCTAACATCTCACCTCATGCTGTGATTAAAGTGGAGATATTGGGAATATTTTTCCTTCTAATTTACATTTGTCCCCCTGGTTCTTAATTACTTAGACCCTGCCTCCTTTTCCCATATGCTAAATCTCATTTTCTGTGTCAATAAGTAAACCAGACAGCCCCTCAGAGAAATGTCCCTCTTTTCCTTTAAGATGAGAGCATACGGCCAGAAATGTGTTTTCACAGCATCTAGTCCTACAACAGCCACTGGGCGGAGACACCAGTGTCTGACTGTGAGCTCTAGAGCCTGGGCTGGGCCATGAAACAAGCTAACTCTTTTGGAATTCCTGCAGGAAAACTGGGGAGCCCCCAGCTCCCAACAAGAAGCACAGGAGAGCCCAGCGGGGTGTGGCTCAGCAGTTGAGCATCAACCCAGGAATCAAGAGATCACTGGTTTGATTCCCGGTCAGGGCGCATGCCAGGATTCCAGGATCAATTCCAGGGGGTGTGCAGGAGGCAGCTGATCAATGATTCTCTCTCATCATTGATGTTTCTATCTCTCCCTCCCTCTATCTTTCTCTCTGAAATCAATCCTATATATTAAAAGGCTAATATGCAAATTGACCTAATGGCAGAACGACTGGTCGCTATGATGCTCACTGACCAACAGGGGGCAGTTTCTCAACACAGGAGCTGCCCCCTGGTGGTCAGTGCGCTCCCACAGGGGGAGCACTGCTCAGCCAGAACCCGGGCTCATGGACTCTGCAGCAGCGCTAAGGATGTCCGGCTGCTGGACATCCCCCGAGGGCTCCCAGACTGCTAGAGGGTGCAGGCCAGGCTGAGGGACCATGCCCCAGTGCACAGATTTTGTGCACTGGGCCTCTAGTAAAAACATATTTATTAAGAAGCACAGGAGATAACAGGCATGAAAACCATGCACCCCAGCTTCCAGGAAACTTGGTTTCCAAGCTCCGGTGCCAATTTTCCTTTTACCCTTAACATTTCCTGGAAGTTCCAATATTTCAGAGATGAAGCATCTATCACCCAAAGCGAGAACACACCAGGAATTGCCCATTCAAAGCATCTGTCTCAGTTGAGAAAAAAGGCTCCCTCTACACAGCTCTCTGCAAAGCCAATCTCTAATCTCACAAAACTTTAGGGAAAGGGGAACGCTTGAGGGTGTGGGCAACTGTTAAAGATTTAAAATACAATTTTAAAAGAAGAGTAAATACCAAAACTCGCCATCATCCTTGTTCTCATACAGCTGGCTTTTCCGTGGGTCCCGGGTTTCCTGCCACTCCGGAGACCTGGGTGTGGACAGATAGACCATAGGGTGAGGCCTCCCAGAGCGTTTCATCTCAGCCACACGTGGCCTCCACCGGTGCCTGGGTACAAGTGGAGCACCGGTGCCTGGGTACAAGTGGAGGGTGTCATTCTACCTCATGACAGGATCAGTCATTCTCTCTCCAGCTCGACCCTCTTGTCAGCGCTTTGGGTGGGTACATGCCAGGGTCCATCCCATGTCTCCACCAGAGCCCCACAGTGACCTCGAAACCACCTCGTCCCAAACTGGACTCCCCTCTGCCTCCTCCTGGTGCCCGAGCGAGAACATCCAATCACCCATAATAATGATTTCTTGATTCCAGCTCCCAAACCCCTCCCAAAGCCACCCACATGTTTCCATCCCCATGGCTGTTTCCCTAGACCCCCATCTCCCTCTTCGGCTTCTAACTGGCCTCCCTGGGCTCAGCCCTGCCCACTTTCCCACCCATTGTCCACACTGGCCTCAAAATGATTTTTCTAAACCAGAAATCTGAGTATGGCATTTCCCCGCTTAGAACACATCAGCAGTTGCCTTTGATGCTCAGGATGAAGGTCAAACTCCTGAGACAGCACCTTGGCCTCTGCCCAACCCTCCGGCTTGACCCAAGCACTTGACCTGTTTCCCTACCCCCACCCTCGAGTGCTACACTCCAGCAAGAATGAACGTCATCGCTTCCTTAGAAATCCCGTTATTCTCCCTCCTGCCTCTTGGCCTTCACCATGACGCTCCCTCTGCCTGTTACAGTCTTTCTCCCTTTTGTCCTGTAACCCAGGAATGTCACTTTTCTTTCCTCCTAAAAGGCACTTTGGCTGGAAGCTTTGCTTGTCCCCCTCTCCCACTTCAATTCCACCTTGGGTCAATGCCCCCCTGCCTTTGAGCTCCATGGCACCCTCTCCCACTCCTGTCTCAGCACAGGGTACCCTGTGTTGCTTGTTACTGTCTCTGTGTTACTTGCCTTTGAGTCAGCTCTGACTCCTGGCTGCCTTATGAGTGATGTCTCATCAGCCCTCTCGGCTTCTGTATGCTCCTGCCTAGGGCTTCCTTTATGGAGTCATTTCCTCTCACATTCGGTCTTTCGCTTTTCCTGCCTCCTTCTATTTTCCCAGCATCATGGTCTTCTCCAAAGAAGCTTGATTGACTGTCCCCTCACTGGCCTCCAAGTTCCACGTGCTCGGTGAGCCTTGCTCACCATGGTAATGCTATCATCATGGGGCTTAACACATGCCTTGGCACACAGTAGGCATGCACTAATTGTTTGCTTGCTTAATAATTAAAATTATCCACTTCATGAGGTACTGTGTTCCTGAAGCTGGTCCTAGGACCTGGGATGAAGGAGGAGACCCTCCCAGGCAGAAGGGAACAGGTGCCCCCTCCTCAGCCTACTCCTCAATGGGGAGGCAGGCTCAGGGGCCACGGGCCCAGAGGCACAGGCGGGCAAGGAGATCTTTCTCTGCCAGTGGCTTTCCTCGAGGGCCGAGGAGGGGCGGGCCACCTCTGTGCTGGGAGGGCCAGGCAGGCACCACCCCTCAGGTCCAGGCTGCAGGCTGAGCCAGTCAGATGTGCTATTGTAAAATGGCAATTTTATAATTAAGCGATAATTACATTTTCTGCAGTGTGTAAGGGAAAATAAATGTAGTGTAAATCAATACGCTATCGATTCATGCAAGTTTGCCTTCAAGTGTGTGCAACTGAAATTTCAATTGTGGCTGGGATTAGACCATCCGGCTCTCTCCTTCCGCCCCCATTCTTTAAAGAGGAGAGAGGAAATAGACCACCTGCATGGAGACAGTGCTCATGCAGTCCTGTCGCTTCCTTCCAGCTTGGTTTCTGGTGGGAAATGGCGAACCTCAATGTTCAGCCCAAACACCTGACCCTACAGAGTCGGTCCCTGCGGTGTACACATCCCTCTCCTGCTCAGAGGCCTTCACAGGGTGTAAATCCAAACGTCTAAGCTGGCATGGGGTTCAGCCCCAGCTCCCAACACCTCTCTCCCCAGATCCTCTGCCCCAGGCCAACTTGTTGGCCTTGAACACACTGTAAATGTTCCTGGCTCAGCAGGTGGCCTACAGGTCCCTTCCTACGCAGTGATCTCTTCTGCAGGGAGCCATACCTGCTTTTGGAAGTTGAACTCAAGTTCAACCTCATTCAAGCTTTCCCTGAACATGTGCCCACCCGCCAGAGGCTTCCGGTCCCTGACGTCCCGCATCCCCTGCTGCCTCCCCTGTCATTTGATATTTAGCCTGGGAGGCCTGGGCAACAAAACATCAACTCATGAATTCATGCCTGTCCTCCTACCCCAGGGGAATGTCGTTGACATTGGACCCTCCCCCATCCTAGCCCCATAGCCAAATGGGAATCAGGGACTCTGGCTTTTATGTCACTCCCCCCCCCCGCCCCCGAAATTTTATTTGGCAGCTTGGGGTGATGATTGGGAAGGAGAATTGGAAAGGATTTACATTGGAAAGGGCAAAGGGTAGCCCTGGGAAGGAAGGAAGAATAGAGGCAAGAAAAATGGAGAAAGGGTCAGAGTGAAAACATTGTTCAGTGGCTCCTGGTTTTGCAAATTCATTCCCCTCTGTGGAGGGGGTTCGGCAGCTCAGTGCTCCAGGGGCATCTGAGGTCACACCAGGTCTACGCTGTGAATTCATGTGGCTTGTATCCTCCCTCTCCCCTCTCCCTTGCTTTCCTTTCCTGGACCCTGATCCTTCCCTCTATCCCGATGGCATTTCCATCTCCCAAAGGCTGAGGGCCACCTTGTGCAGGCTCACCCGTCAGCCGTCAGCCACTGGGGCTCACAAAGGGTCACAGTCCCTGCCACAGCCTGGCTGGGGCCGCTGGACCACATTCTGGGCGGTGGGGGGAAGGGGTGTGAAAATTGGGGCTGAGACACTGGCCACCTGTGCATTCGCCTTCTGGAACTCACTTTTCACTGCGCTTTCACTGCTTGTTGGATTTCTGTTCTGTTTGTCTAAATGCTTTGCATTGCCTTTCAAATCCTGTTCTCTCTCCCGCTCCTGCCTCCTCCCCACACCCCGACCTCCCTCCCCACCAGCACCGCTGCTGTGGCCGCTGATCCATGCGGATCAACACCTTTATGATCAGAGGAACACCTTTATGGGCCCAGCGGAGCGCCACGAGCTGGGCCCCACCGGCCGCCCAGGGCAGCAAGTAAGTGTCACCGTCCCTCTGTCCTCAGGACCGTCATCTCATTCCCAGTCAGCAAGGGGGTGGGGCTCAGGGACTAGTCCTCCTGGCAGCTGGGAAATGCCAGCCCAGCTTCTGGGAACCTCTGACCACACAGCTGTATCCCCACAGTCAGCTGGGCCTGAGAGCAGCTACCCGGGGCATGGCCAGCAGGGGTAGATGAGACCCGGTCAGCTCCATCCATTCCTACTCCGAGCAAAGTGCTGGTCCGGCACCAGCCACAGCGAGTCCGGTCAGTAGGGCAGGGCGTCGACCCAGCCGGACTGAGTAAAACGATATCCATCCGGACCTTTGTCTCAGTTCCCTAACCCCCTCCCCCTAAAGAAGTCTTTTCACCCTGAGGACACGGCGTCATCAGGACAGAATCCCAGCAGACCCAGTGATGGGGTGAGGGCCTTCTCTCCGCTCTCCTGGCAGGTGGAGCTCGGCTCCTGCTCTGCCTCCACTTTTTATTTTCATGTTTTCAACCAATTCTGGGTATGGGCTCCAAAGCTTAGACTGTGACCTTCTAGACACTGGGCCTTGTCATCTGTATATGTCCCACAGCACCCACCCAACAGTGCATGTAGCACAGACAGGACACAGTCAGTGTCTAATAGATGTCTGGTGAGTGGCCTCATGGGAGTGCGAGACGGACTGACAGTCAGGCAGGTGTGATTTGGAAAAGCCTGCAGTGAGCTTCACAGCAGGGGAGACGACTCCACGGGGCAGGGGCCTCTCTGAACAGGGGGCTCGGTGAGAGATAGAGAGGTTCTCAGAAACCATACCCGTCACTCCAGCGCCCTTGCCACTCGTCCTGGCCCCAGGGGTTCCACAGGCGGAGAAGGTCTTCCCAGCGCCCCCGGTACTGAATCTGCAAGGAAGAGAAAAGGACACCATCAGAGGCCTCCAGCCAAAGTCAGCAGAAAGAGGGGATATGAATGCAGCTGCTCTTTACCTCCAAGGACTCATTTAACTTCTGACCTCATTTGGCTGCAGCCAGAAAAAAAAATAAATAAGGAAAAATAAAAATCAATGCCTGCTGCCTGCATGGAGCTGGAATGAGGCAGAGGAGAACATGGCTCCTGCTCAGCACCTCGCTGAGCAGGGGCCACGTCATCGTTCCTTCCGACTGAACCCCAGAACCGGGGTGAGCTGATTTAACAGCAGGCAAATAGCATGGATGCTGCCTCCAGCTGCAGAGGGAAGGACGTGTGGGTCTCAAGCTTCCTCCAGGCCCTGCCGCAGCCGGCATCTCTACCCCATTCTTGCTGCTTCCCTGCCAGGCGCCCACTGGGAGCAGTGCTGGGTCTCACAGGAGGATTGAGCAAGACTGGGACCACTTGGAAATGGAGATGTCGGTGGGGGGGTGGTGGTGGTGGGGGGGTAGCCCGCCTCATCCTGCGCCCCTATCTCTGTTCTGGAGCAGGGAGCCTCTGTGGCTTGGCCTTGCCTTTCCCCCGGGGACCTCCTCATCACTCACTCCCAGAAAGGGAGTTGGTACATTTGCTTTTTCAGACCACTTGAGGCCAGAGGGCAGAACTATTGAAAAATTACAATGAAATAATGGCGACCCTTGGACCTACAGTCCCGGATCCAGCAGCGCTCAGCCTGGCGAGAGAAATTAAAGTATGATCGAGCTGTAGCTGGGATATTGATCTGTGCTAATGTTGTCTGCGGAGACAGGGGCCTGGGGGTGAGGGAGGGGGCGGACTTGTTCAATGACTCCAGGTCAGAGGAGGCTGAGCTGAATATTGTCACATGGAAAAGAACCCGTGTGCTTGGAACCAGGCTCTGGCCAAGTCCTGATGTGCGTGCGTTACACCTTTCAATCCTCGCAGGTAGATTTTCACACAATCGCTGTCTTGCAGAGGAGGGGACTGAGCATCAGAGAGGTTAAGCAACTTTCTCAAGGCCATAGAGTAAGTGGCAGAGGCAGAATTCTGACCCTAGCCACAGTCACTCTCCAAAGCCCAGGCTCTTAATTTTGGAACCAGGGAGGGAGAGGGGGGAGCGGGGGTGTGTGGGTGGGGGGGAGAGAAATAAAGGAACAGCTGCTCCAGTGCCCAGCCCATTCTTTGATGTGGCTGTGAACCTGACCCCGCATATAACCTACGCACCTGGCCAAGGCCCATGGGATCACCAGTAAAGCATTGCCATGACAGAGCAATGCAGTGAGACGAGGTCCCAAGACCCTAGCTTGAGCAATGCTCTTTTCTGTGGCTTTTCCTTGTCTGCTTCTATCTTTGACTGGCACCTCAGTGGAAGCCCCTCTGGCTTTAAATGCCACATAGGATGGGGGTAGAGGGCTCCTCGCTCAAACCCAGGTTTCCTGTCCCTCTCTGCCCTACCCCAGAGCACCCCAGGCTTTGCACACAACGTACTGACTGCCAGCACCTGGTGGTGCCCACAAAGCAGGAATGAGTAATGGTCGCCCCGTGGCCCAAAGAGCTTAATGAGCCACCCTCAGTGCCTAACAGACAGTCAAGGGCTCAGCTGGGCCCAGGGGAGAAGAGTGGCCAGTGACCGGAGGGGGCTGGAAGAGGGCTAAATGAGGCGTGCAGATAAACACTCACCCCTTGCCCAGGGGAGTCATGGACCAAGCTAGGAACATAATAAAAAATGCCAATTTCATTTATCTTCCTGTCCGTGTCCCGCCCAGAGGGAGGATGAGCAGATTAAAAAGCACACGGCATTTATGGGCTGGTTTAATCTTCACACTTGCAGAGAGTTATAACCTCCTCTTTCTGGAGGAGAAATTTTCACTAAGGCAAGTTCCTGGCCCCTTGTCCGACTCTGCCTCTCCTTTCCTGTCAGTGCCCTCCTGGGGATCACATGGACCGTGGCCGGGTGGCCCAGGAGTCCATTCCAGACGAGAGCTAATCCAGGTTCTCTATCCTAAGATAGTATTTCCTTAAATGTATTCTCTCAGATGGTAGACCCATAGGCTGTTAATGCTTATCCCTAGAAAAGGGTTTCAAGGTTGATTAACACTAAGCGGTACCTGTCTGGTGAATACAGGCCTTCTCAGAGCCTTTAAAATGTTAATGTCCATCATGAATCTCCAAGCAGGAGATCTCACCAGGCTGGTGCTCCTTACAGCACAGGCTGGGGAGTGTCAGCAGCCATAGAGGGGCAGGACAGCGCCTACAGGACATGAAGTCTTCATCACCTGCCTTCGGGGGGGGGGTGTCCTGTTCAGACCACTTATTATATTACAGGAACAAACGTGTGTGCTGTGGGGGAGCAAACACTCACATAGTGAAAGGAATCATCTGGAGCCTAAACCCCCACAGCCCGAGTCCTGAGTTCACCTCCCTTCCCTGGGCCCTGGGTGTATACATGCCGCTCGATAGCCTGACGGTCTCTGCCTTCGCCATGCCCAGCCTCTGTGGGGACTCACATCCATGGCCATCTGGACCTCTCAACACTCAAGTCCCTTCTCGCCTGTGTTCAGAGGATAAACAAAGACTGTCTCAGTGAATAACAAGGGCCGGGTCCAGGAATGGCAGATGCATCATGCAGGCACCATGGTTCTTCCATTCCATGCCCAGCACAGATACCATCACCAATCACAGCTCTTGCCCCAGATCTGGAAGCAGTGCCAAAGTCTTGCCCATACAGCCATCCAGGGAGCATGGCCAATGATAAAGTTTGACACATAAGAAAACTGATTTGCTGTCTCTAGCCCAAACTTGTCCACATCTGGGTCAGGGGAGGTGTGGGGAGCAGTGCCTGGACATAGAGCCAAGCTTGATGATGGTATTGGCTGTCCCTACCGAGAATTCAGGGAAGGGCTTGGGAGAATTCAGAGGAAGGGAGTCTGGAGCCACTGGGACTGGGATCTCTTCTGGCCTGGGTGTATCAGGACAACCCCTTCCTTGCTTGTGGGAAATGTGTGTTGAGCTCATCACGTATGATCTGTGATGAAGGATCAATGATGTCACCTTCATAGGCCAAGGACGAATGCATTCACTCACTCATACAAGGGCACCCATCCGTTGATCCAACTAGCATGGTAGGTGCCTACTGTTTCCCAGGTACTGTGCAGAGGAAGTAGTTGTTACTGATTTCTTTAGGGAGACATAAGATTTTGTCCTTGTTTTGTGGGTTGGAACACTCCCCAAAACATGAAACAATGGAGCAAGTGGCCTTAGGTCGATGGACAGGAGAGACAGGTTGATACAGAGAGAGGGAAGGCCAGCAGGAGAAAGCATGCTAGAAACAGATCCCAGCACTCCACTTTCCTTGGCCCACAAATGCCTGTGAAAAATGTTCCCTGGAGTTTGGGATGCTATCTGGTAGGGCCTGGTAGACAGTATTACAACTCGGGATTTGTGGGAAGTACAGAGATGGGGAACCTTAGTGGGATGTCATCACAAGGCCAGGAAGCGCTGTCACCGCATGGCTGCATGATAAACGTAGATGGGCACCAAGGAGCTGTGGTGTCGGCCCGGCCACTTCAAGTAGCTGTGTGACCTTGTGAGAGACGGTCCCCTCCCAGGCCTCCGCTTCTTCACTTCCAAATGGAGGAAGCTGTACATTAGTAGTATTTTCTGGACTGGAAATTACTGCCCACAGTAATTACATACGATTTTGTGCACACAGTCAGTTCTATATCAAGGGAAAGACTGTCCTCCGTGGCTACCCTGCCCTCTTCCATGGGAATAAAGTTCCAGTCGGGCATGTGGTGGTCCAGCTAGACAGTATGTTTCCCAGACTCCCTGCACCTCAGTGTGACCACATGTTCAGATTAATGGAATCTGAGAGTGTGCCTTTCCCAATGTGTTCCTCCCAAAAGGATGCATCCCTTTCCCCTGGCCTCCTCCTCTTCCCCTGGCCAGATGAGGAGGGGGCCTGGGGCAGCTGCCCGGGGCTCACAGGGGGAAGTCCAATGCTGTGGATGGCAGAGCCACCTACTAGCTCTCAGACCGCCTGCTTATCTGAGAGTAAAACAAACTTTCCCTTGTTTGAGCCCTGTATTTTGGAGCGTCTGGTACAGTAGTTTAGTTGGTATGTTACAACTAAAACTCTTCAGGGCAAAACTTCCCCTAGAGTCTACTGGCTAATTCATTCTGCGTTCTTTAGGGGTAATCACCAGTCCAGCTAGCCCCTCATCCTGCCCGAGAGCCCTCAAGAAGAGCAGGATCCCTGGGGGGTGAGGGTACTGGGCACCAGAACTTCTGGACGAATAGAAGGACCGAGCTGTCTGTGATAGGCGCCACCACAGGTAAGAAGATAAACACTCACTGCAGCTTTGCTGGGCCTGCTGAGGCATGTGGTTCTGACGCCTGTTCCAAGGAGCAAGACCATGGGGCCCAGCCCATGGAGCCTTACCTGCTCGGCCCCAGTCACGGTGTAGGCATGCTGGCTCACCAGGCCATTCTCCATTCTTGTGGCTTCCCCTGTCGGCTTCACGGGAGAAAAGCAGACCATGCTTTAGACTTTCACAGGTTCTCCCGAGAAAGAGAACAGCACAATTCATGGGCCCTGGGCCGCGCCGCAGCCGGCCCTGGTGAAAAGTGTCCTACGGACTCCAGCTGAAGGGCGTGCATTCCTGGGACTCGTCTCTACAGGTGGAGTTTGAAGGCTGCTGGGTGGTTGAGGCCCCAGGCATTTCATACCTCAAGAGACCACCCACTGCATGACTGATAGAGCCTGAGGACCTGGGGGGAGGGCTGCTTGCTCCCCCAGTCACTCGCCATCCCTGAAACGGCAGGGAACCCGTCTGCTGGGCTTCCCCACCCCGCTGCGAGTGACTGGGGTTTGAAGTGCATCTTAGTTTTGGGTGGTGTTTCAGATTAGGAACGTGTGGCTCAAAGTCCACATGTTTCAAGAGTGAAGGAGGCATCCTCACCTTGGGAGTAGGGAGCTGGCCATCTCAGAACAGACTAATAATTTGGAGGCTCATCCAGACTTTTCAAAACGGCCCATGCTGCCTTTGGGAGGCTGCCTTTGTAAAGAAACACTGAGAATCAAAGGCCCCCCAGCCGCTCACTCTGGACCCATTGCTTCTGGTCACGGGAAGTAATAGGCAAAGGCTTTGAGGTCACAGAGCAGCATCTGAAGCCCTGCTCAGTGACCTGCTGGCTGTGTGACGGGAGCATTTTCCTTGGCCTCTCTGAGCCCATTTCCTCTTCTGTCAGTGAATCCTGCAATCCTATCTCAGAGGGAGGGCTGTCTTGAGAATTGAAGGACGTGACCTCGGTAAAGCACAGCATGACCGACTGTGCTCCAGTAGGTGGCTTTGACCGCTCCCTCCCTAGCTGAAGGAGCCAGTGGCTGAACACGCCAGGTGAGGAAAGGCCCGGACCCATGCGAAGGATTCCTGGTCTACTCACCCCGGCCGGCGTGGCACAGGTCATCAGGGAGCCTGCCTTGGCAGCGGTCTTTACCATCGTCACTAGGTCAGAAGGGGAGGAGTGCAGGCTGATGCTGGTGACCACCCCTCCCGTGAGGTCGACCAGGGCATCGGGGAGGTAGCCGTAGTGCAGGTGCTGATAGGATCCGCGGAACCTGGGAGGGAAAGTCAGACCCAAACCCTGTGGTGCCATCAGTGAGACACTCGGAAAGGGAGGCTGCGCAGCTGACCTCTGCATGTGCTGCAGGTGATGGACTGTCTGTCCACCCTGGACCACGGCCAGCCACCTTCCATTCACCTGGATGGAGACTCTAGGCATCTGCCACCTGCAGCCTAGTCTCCCGGGGCCTGGGCAGCCCTGCGAGCGGCAGTGTTGTGTAGAGGTCAGGAGTGCAGGTGCTGGAGCTGCAGGCCAGGGGTCAGATCCCAACCTCACCCCGTATTTAGCTGCTTGACCCTGGACAAGTTACTTAACCTCATGGGGCTGGACCTAGGGCCTGGCTCATGGCAAGTCCTTAATAAGTACTGGATATTATTATGATGAGTATCCACTGTTTCCTGTTCAGTTTAACAGTAATGGTAGGTGCTTACTGTGTGTGGGGTGTCATGCCAGGTGTTGAGCATTCAAAGGTGAACGGGACCCCATTTCTGCCCTCAGAGAGCTCATGGGCAACCGCCCTGATGGCTGCGGAGGCCAAGGCAGCCTCTGTTCTCACTTGCCCAAACCTTGACCCGGTTTCCCGTTCCCATTCTCAGATTTATCACCCAGCAGCACCAGGGAGATAACAGAGGCAACGGAGGTGCAGACACCAAGCCCTTCACAGGCCAGCGGCAGCGGCATTCCTACCACAGCCTTCTTTCTGGAAATGCAAGTCACACGGGCATCGGGGCCTGGGTTTAAACCTGCGGCTGCCTCTAATGGGCCTGTGACCTTGGACAAGACCTCCCCCCCGCATCCCAGTCCTCAGCCTTTCACCTGGAAATGGTGAGGTTGGCTGGATCAGGTCTGGGGGCTCCTCAGACACTCTTTTCTCACCCCATTTCCACCTCTGTCCTTCTCTCCTCCAGAGTATCACCCAGAATTCACGTAAATTCACTTCAGCAAATACGTATCAAGCAGCCATTGTAAGTGGGACACCATCCCAGGCAAAAATGCCGTGGATGGCTTAGAAAAAGTCTTTTAGTAAAGAGCGTGAAGGATACACGGAACAAAATAGCCATTCCATGGGAACAACCGCGTGACTGATCTCAACTTGTTATCAAACTGGTTCTCAATCTTATCTTTCGCTCCCTCTCTCGGACTCAGGGTTATGCCCGGTACCAGACTCTTATCTCTGAGGTGTTTGCTTGGTCAACAGCGAAGTTTGCCTTGGATCATGACTGTGCCCGGCTGGGTGTGAATGTCTGCCTCTCCTGATTTCCCACAGGTATTGTGGCTCCTGATCTTAGATGGGGAGGGCTTTGCTGAGGGCACTGCAAGTTCAGAGACCCATTTCTGAGCCCAGCAATGTGGCCTCCGGCCCTGCAATGGCTCTCCCCTAGCCCCCAGCTTCAAAGAGGGCTGCAGCAGAGTCACCCCAGAAAAGCAGCTTCCGGGCTCTGCCCTGTCACCTCAGGCCCGCGTCCTCAGGGTCTGTGGCTTTGGCCGATGTCTTGCACCCGCATCGTTCTGCAGTCACCACCGAGACAGCCGATGCAAGCACAGGACCCGCGGCCAGCAGCCCCCTTCCGTGCCTTTCACAGCCTCTCACTGGCTCTCTGCAGTGCCCACAGCCCGTCCCAGCGGGCGCTACCTCTCTGCTTCACCAGCACGGGCTCACCGATCCTGCTGATGCGTCAGGAACATGGCAGCTATTCTTAGCCCCCTTTGCTGACAGGAGAGCGAAGGGGAAGGAGAGATAGCGAGCACTGTGCTCACCACACCTGTCACTGCGCCTCATCACCCGAATCCAGGAATTCCGAGAGAGCCTTGTTCTCATCCGTTTGCTTCTGCCTCATTTTGGGGACATGTCTATCTTTCCAGAAACTATATGAAAGAGGGAGGGATTCAGATGTCTAAATCAGAGCCAGAAAGGATACGGAAATGCTGCAATTCTTAACTGCAGAGATTCTAGAAGGGACGACATGCAGCCCACCTGATCTTGCCCCCAATCTCCTCTCTGTTTTATGACCTCAGGGGGAAAAATCTGCAAACACAGATTCCTTCCCCTCACCCCCTTTGGCTGCCCTGACCAGTGCATTTCCAGACTCCCAGCCGCAGGAGAGTTGGAAGTTTGGAGGCCACGTATTCACTTCTCAGTGCCTACACCCTTGGAGGGAAAGAGGGCCATCTCGTCTGGACAGAAAGCTTCTCTGTGTCCGTGCTGTGGTCCCCATGTGACAGACACTGAGCACCAAAGAAGCAAAAGACAACTCCTTTCCCAAAGGGCTGACAGCATGAAGGGATGATGGAAAAGCATGTGCCGACGGAGAACAGCTCTCCGTCCAGCGTGGCCTCAAAGTCCCTGTGACCTTGGGCAAGTCATCTCACCTCTCTGAGCCTGTCCCCTCACATCCCAAAGGAGAAGGTCCAGGGGGTGCTGACAGCGGCGCTGCAGCTCTGATGGGCTGTGATCCTACCCAACTCACTCCTGCATTCTGTTACTTCCTCCTTTGGATGAAAGGGAAAGCTTTGAAACAGCTTAATAGTTGAAGCATTTTATCCTCGGCTACATTTCTTTAGGGAGTGGAATGTGGATTCAGGGTCCAGTTGCCTATTTCTTTTCAAGCTGAATGACTGAATGCCTTAGGTCAGCTGTTAACAAAATGGGGTCAGAGTCATCATTCCATTCCACAGGCTTTCTGATTCTCCCTGTGAGCTGCCAGCTCCCCCTCAGCACCCCCCCCCCCTTTACATGAGGAGAAACAAGGCCCCGAAGGGGTGAGGCTTGACTCCATACTGGAAAGATAGTGGCAGTGTTTGTGAATGAACCTCCCAAGCACATGAATTGGTTCAATAACCTAGACTGGGATCTGGGCTTCACTCTCCAATCCTAACCAACAGCTCTTCTTGACACTGGAGAGAGCAACTGCTTTCCTTTTTGACAAGTTGGCTCAAAAGGAAGGAGGCAAAAAAAGAGGTGTCAAGATGTCTTGCTGTTCAGCTTGTGACCCCCCAGAAGGACAGGGGCCGGATAGTCTGCGCTGTCGCCACCCCTCAGGGAGGGCCCCGGATGGGATTGGACCCGGTCTTCGGTCTTGCTAAATGATGTCTTCTGTCACATGACCGAGGACCTCAGCAGATTCAGGCCAACTACTTACACCTGGGTCACATCACCATCCAGAGCCTGGGCATGAGGGGCTGGTTAGGATGACCTTTAGGAAACCTGATGAGGCAACACTCTCCACTGCCCGTTTTCTCCTGAAAGGCAGGGTCCTCTGGCTTTCGTCTCCTAGTGTTGATTTCTAGCTCTGATGTGTCCCTCGCCTGTGTGGTTCTTTAGAAAATGACTTCTTACACACACAGGTACTTTCGCACACACACCTACATGAACCAGTCTGAGAGTCTATAACCCAGTGCCAAGCACAGAACCTGGCCTGTGGTTAAATGCTCAATGAACTTCTGTTGAATAAAAGTAGCCCAAAAGAATCTAAGCAAAACGTGAACTGGGGTGTTTGTAAGTCCCTGAGCTTGTCAATTCCAGGAGACAGCACCGCATCATGGTGTTTGGACCATATCACACTGAACAACATCTCCCCCAACCTCCCACATAAATGCAATCCCACAGCAGCCCCAGCAGGCCCCCACCGACCCGACCTCACTTTGAACTGTCCCTCCCCTGGTTCTCTGTTGGAATCATTCCCATTGTTTCCCATTGTTGGGATGCCTCCCCCACATACTTCTTCCCCTGCTGAAATCTACCCATCCTTCAAGGCCTCACTCCATGCCATCCCCTCTGTGTAGCCTCAGACTGACTCTGTGAGTCTGAAAGTCAGAATTGTTTTCTCTCTCCTTTGTCCTCTCAGCAGACTATGACCACGATATTATATTTTATTTGAGCTCTCTACCAGCCCTTGCAATAATATCATTGCCAGTGCATATCTCTGTCCAGCCCTGCCCTGCCCACCCCTTGCTAGGTGCCTCTGGGTCCCTCCCAAGGGCCCAATACAGCCTTGCACACAGTGACTGTTTATGGAGGATGCCCAGTGAGGTGCAAAGGCTCTGATGCTCCCAGGGGCATCGCTTGCATTCAGCAAAGCTGCCGACAGTCTTGGGCCGGCTGGTGGGAAGCACCTGCCAGGCCCAGCAGCTGCACAGGCGGGGCAGCATCGAGACCCTGGGCTGAGGGGCGAGCCCGTCCTTACTTGGCATAGGCTTTCTCCAGCAGGCACGGCCAAAACTCTTGGTTGTTGAGAGGATGCACAAAGAGGTACTTCCTGTTCAGGACAGGCAGGCGATCATCAACCACCACTTCCACCCACTGGCCACACTGCCAGAACTGGAAGAGAGATGAATATACAGCTCAATAGCATTGGGGTAAGGGAGCTCCTGGACCCGCAACCTGTGTCAGAAGATAACCACCGTCACCACATAACCTCCACAAGGCAAAAATGAACGCTATCCAGAACAAATCTCAGCCCACGTTGATGGACAGGGGATGTCATCTCCACTGGCAGATGGAGAAAATGAGTCACAGACCAAGTTAGTCAAGGAGAATACAGCCCAGCAGAGAGGAAGGAGACTTAGGTTCTAGCTAGACTTTGCTCCTAACTCTGGCCTCATTTTGGCGAGTCCTTTGTGAGCTCTGAGCAGGAGACTCTCCTGGTGTAGCCGGGCACAGAAGGGCAGTGGGGGAAGCAGATGCTGAATGACAAAGCAGAGTGGCAGATACAGATGCTGTCATGGGGAAGGAGAGCCTGCTGGGAGCTGAAGGCTGGCGGGAGGAGGCCGGGCGGGGCAGGTGGAGAAGAGGCGGGAAAGGCATCCCAGATGGCAGGGACAGCGTGGGCGAAGGCCCAGGGGCCGCAGGATGAGCAGTGCACAGGAGGACTGAGCAGTTACAGCCTCGCTCTGGCCCTGCCATCAGAGCAGCAGAAATGACACCGGCTGGCGCTGCTCCTGCTAAGAGCACAAATGAAGCAGATGTTCCTCTCCAAAACAGACTGCTTTAATCCTCAGCATTCAACTCTTAATGGATCACCCAGGACATCGCCAAATGAGGAAAATCCATAATACAGCCGGCCTTTTGGAGTCTCTTCTCTGGTCTCTCCTGTGCTGGCTAAGCAGCAGGGCTTCCGGCTTCAGGCCTGAACCTTGATGAAGGCAAGTCTCCGACAGGTGGGCTCAACATAAACCTGGGTGGATGCGATCTATCATCTGCTTGGCAATAACAGGAAGCCATCCACAGGGCCTTTCCACAGCTGGATATCCCAGATGTTGGGCCTGAGAACACACTTTCAAAGCAGAAATGGAAACCAAGATAGAGGTGTCAGTGGAGACAAATCAAAGATGTTTTCATGGTCACTAATGAACCCGGGCACTGCGGTCAGTTCTGGCACCGCTGTGGATTCGTGTCCCTATTGCAATGAAGATGCATCGGTGGGTGAAGTCGAGAGCCAGCAGGGATGTTATTAGAAGGAGATCGTGAAATGTGGCTGAAGCGCCAAGGAAAGCTAATCCCAGCTCTTAGAAGAGGGCCCTGGAAGGATAACCCAATCTGGATTTGGGTTTAATGGGAAAGCCAAGTGTGGTAGACAGTACCCAGTCAGTGGAAATGTGCTTGAGTCCTGGTTTTGTCTTTAGTTATCTGAGCAACAGACATTGGGTAACACACTTAATTCTCTGTGTCTCAGTATCCACATCTGTCAAATGGGGGTGAGAGTAAGAACTGCCTTCTGGGGCTATAATTGGGATCAGATGAGACTGTGAAAGTGAGATCGCAATTTTGAAAGTAGAAACTGTTTTTCAATAACAGCCTTTCCATTCAGCACCTAAGACTGCCTGGAGCACAGTCAGTCACGCAGAATGAACGAGTCCTGGCTTGAAGGAGCTCCTCTGGTTGGTTCCCCCTTAGAAGTCACCCTTACCCCATCTTCCCACACTGGTAATGTTGACCAACTTACTTCCCCTGTATCAGATATGATCATGCAGAGTGTGTCCTGCCTGGGCCTCAAGTTGTCCCTATCATTCAGCCAACACTTGCAGCCCCGAGGCAGTGCAGACACAGCTGAACTCTGCATCTTGTAGCTCGTTCCTCAGTGTGCTCCTTGGCCCAGCAGCATCAGCATTACCTGGGCACTTGTTAGAAGACCCAGGATGCAAATAACTGGACTTCAGGAGGAGAGAACAGGATAAAGGAGGATGCCCAGAAATAATGGAGGGAAATTTAGCTGAGCAAAAAAGGAGCAGGTCTTCAGAAAGAAAGGGCTTGCTAAATTCCAGTCAAGATTGATTTTAAAAAGGCATAATCTGGACATATTCCAGAGAAATTTCAGAACACCAAGGGGAGAAAGAGCCTCTTATTAATATGTAGTCTGAAAGAACCAGTTACATACAAAGTAAGAGCATAGATTAGCATTGGGTTTTTTCTTCTGCAACATAGGACCCTATAAGACAATGGAATAATGTTTATAGAGTCTTAAGGAAAGGGAATGTGATCCAAGAATTTAAAACCCAATTGCAATATCATTCTTAAGAAAGAGCAAATAAAATACACTTATGCCATCTGAGGAAATTATTCAAGGAACTATTCCTACCGAATGATGATGAAATGAGAACAAAAGTCTTCAATAAGAGGAAATGAAGGGTGAGAGAAACAATGGTGAGCGATAAGGTTTAAGTAAGGCTTAAATTGTATAAGAAACATCAAATGGTGAAAATAAAATTAATAATGAAGGGATGAGCAAAGATGTAACAGGGAAATGTAAATAGCAGGAAGCTGGAATAGCAATATGAATATCACATAAAGAGAAACTGAAGGCCTAAAGCATTACATGTGACAAAGAGGGATATATTTGTAAGCTTTATTTCACCAACCAGATAATAAGAATCTTCGGGCACTAATGAATATAGCAGGAAGAATATAAAGCCAGAATATCTGAAAGCATAAGAGGAACTCTCCAAACTCTAACTTTGGGGAACTTCATCACCTCTTTTAGAATTTGACAAATCACACAGACAAAAAATAAGCCAAGATAAAAGAGATGATTGTAGATTATATAATATGCAAATGAAGCATTTACAAAAATGTGATGGACTTGACCATAAATAAAACTTTAATAATTTCCCCAAACATAGAGATTTATGGACTATATTTTTTACCATAATTTAATAAATCTAAAACTCTACAACCAAAAGATGACCTTCCTATAAAATGTACTCAAAACTAAAAATATATTATATTAAAATTAATAAAAGTAAGATATTTTATATTGAAACCTATAGATAGAAATAAGATCTCAGAGGAAATTTTCTAGTCTCAAATTTTTTATGATTAAAAAAAGACTAATAATATTAAATGTGAAGATTCAGAAAATTTAAAAAACACAATAAAATTAACCAAGAGAAAATAAATGGGAATTAATGAAAATAACTAAAAGTAATTATATAAATCAAAGCCTCAATCATCTGGATCTGTTATGTATTTTACTTTTAAACAAAAGATAACCAATGAATAGCACCATTATTCAAATTATGTCAGATCAAAGTATGTAAAGCTCAATGGGTTCACTTTAAAAAGTTAGTAAAACTCAAACATTTAAAGAAAAACTAGACTCCAATTCTACATATTACATAGATGCAATAATTCTATTCAAATTTTTAACAAATTAAATCCAACAGTGTATTTAAAGAACAGAGCACCAGGAAAATATATAACTAAAAACCAGAGAAGGCAGGGTTTTGCTCTTGTCACTCTTATTCAAAATTGTCAGGTACTAACTTAAGAGACAAGGCACAAGGGAAAATAATTTCTATAAATATTAAAAGAAGAGACAAAATCATCTTTATTTGCAGAAAATATTAGATAACTAAAAAATCCAGAGTCTACTAAAGAAAAAAGTTAGAACAAATAAAGGAATGTGATCAGGTGGCTGGATAGAATTTAATATCTAATAAGGAGTGGCTTTTCTCTTTTCAGCAATATCTAGAAGTTAGAAATGAGGGGAAAAATCTCATTCACATGAGCTACAAACCGTAAAATATGTGAGACTACATTTACTAAGAAGGGTACAGCACTAATATGAAAACAAAACCATAACATTTTATTGAAGGGTATAAAACTAGTTCTGAATAAATGGAAAGATAGACCATGTTTCTGGAATGAATCATTAACATAATAAAAGTGTAATTTTTCCAAATTAATACATAAATTTATTGCTGCTCCACTTCGCCTCACAATGGCTTTTCTTTTTAATTAGACACAATGATTTTAAAGTTCTCATTGAAGAATAAATGTGCAAGAATTAGCAAGATATTTCTGAGAAAAGAATAATGAATAATGAAGGTGAAATCATCCTACCAGATGTTACAACTTATTCTCAAGCTACTGTGATAAAAATAACCAGATATGGCACAAACTAGATATAGACAAAAGCTCGATGATGTACAGGGTTCTTGATCAAAGACTCCTTTTTTCTTTTGGTGACTGCATCTGCCTTTTAAAAAAATTACATGAGGGCTCACTCACCCTCTCAGGAGCATGCCCATGCCTCTCCCTTCCTCCTCTTCTTCCCCCACAGGCACACATCTCCTAACCTCTAAGGGACCCCGGAGACTTGCCACCAGGGGAGCAACAGGCAGTGGCAGCTCGTCCTGGATTAACCCCCTGAGCTTGTCCCCAAGGCCCCTTTTCTCTGATTTCTCAGTGAGCCGAAGCAGCCCCACCTAGGCTCTCTCCTGTTGCTTCTTCTATCCTAAGCCTTTCCTTGTTTCACCGTCCTCTCAAAAGTGCTCTCAAAAGTAAATGAATACATAATACAAAAATAAAAACAATTTACATGAGAACATTTTTACTCTCATCTTTCCCAGGCGTTGTCAGATTATGAGCTCACATACTTTCTTGGAGCTATGCAGTGTAACTAACACATAAGTTAGTGCCTCTTCCACATCTCAGGATGCCAGACAAGGGAATATTTAAGAGAGTCATCCCCTGTGCTCAGAGAAAACCATGTGGGAGCATCCCAGCAGTGCACGTACCCAGAAACAGAAAATCCCTGCATACTGGTGGGAAAAGCTTTGGTTCGTCAGGATCTTCTGCAGATGCTGTGGGTTCTGTGTCAAGGAGCCCAGTGCTGCCAGGAACCAGCAGTCTCCTGTGAGGGGACACACACCAAGTGTGAGAGGCTTACTGGAAGCCCCACCCCATGCATTTTGCAGGTCTTTGTTACCAGAGTCCACATATGTCCTTCTGAATAATGCATTTTTTTTTCTATCTGAGAGAGAATTGAAGGAAGGATTCACTAGAGCCAGTTCTAAGTAAGACAGAGGAGGAGCTGGTGATGATAATGATGGAGGTGATGGTAGGGGTGATGATGGTGGAGGTGATGGTGGGGGTGACTAATGGTGGAGGTGATGGTGGGGGTGATTGATGGTGGAGGTGATGGTGGGGGTGATTGATGGTGGAGGTGATGGTGGGGGTGATTGATGTGGAGGTGATGGTAGGGGTGATTGATGTGGAGGTGATGGTGGGGGTGATTGATTGTGAAGGTGATGGTGGGGGTGATTGTGGAGGTGATGGTGAGGGTGTCTGATGGTGGAGGTGATGGTGGGGGTGATTGATGTGGAGGTGATGGTGGGAGTGATTGATGGTGGAGGTGATGGTGAGAGTGACTGATGGTGGAGGTGATGGTGGGGGTGATTGATGGTGGAGGTGTTGGTGGAAGTGATGGTGGTTTGAGGGAGGTCAGGAGAGCGCCAGCCAGGCTTTGGCAGGGCTGGTGGGCCACCTTGTCTTCTGATTCTCATTTTGCCAGAGGTGCTCAGAACTAAAGTGACAGTGTCTTTTGTTATCAGCAAATAGATTTGTGCTTTTCTTTGTTAATACTTGCTCAGCCTCTCCCTGTGTCAGGGCCCCTCTAGCCCACACAGGGGTTCTCTCCTCTTCCCCCTTGAGGGCAATGAAGCCTTGAGTTTCTCCTTGGATGTCATGGTGAGCCCTTTGAGCATGAGCATCATCCCCTTCTCCTAAGTCTTCCCTCCTTTTTCTTCAACACAATCAATTATTTGAATGCCATTTTGTGTCAGGCACAGAAATGCCCTCATAGAGGTCCCATCTTCACATAGGGGAAGCTCTAACCGGAGGATTATTAGCTGCTGGGGGCTCTTCCCAACACTGAAACACAGGCTTCTATCCACTTAGCCCAAGACACCGTGATTCCATCAGGGGAAGTCCAGGTGCAGGCATAACTTGTAGGCAGGCATTTAAGGATATAGAGTCTGTTCTTAGAAGAGTCTGATTGTGCTGTCTCCTAATTCCCTGTCCACTTTCCTCTCTCAGCCTGTCCACCCCCCCACTCCTGGGCTTCTGGCTCAGGGATTTCTCTCGGCCATTCCTGATCCGGCCCAGGGGCCTCCTTCAAGGCAAGCCCTCTTAGCAACAACTTTGATCCATGGCTGTCTGGTGGGTGGGAGGGAGTCAAACAGCCCTGGATTCAAATCCAACTCTGTCACTTATTGTTTATGTGACATGAAAGACATGATTTTACCTCTTGGACCCTTTGGTTTTGCATATATGTATAGAGTGGGGATGTTACTGGGCGTAAAGGAAACAGCACATGCACAGTATATAGCACCGCATTGCAAAGGCTCAATGAACACTTGCTTCCCTTTCTCCGTCTCTCTCTCCTTCCCATCTTCTGGATGCGTCTCTCTACCCAGTGCTCAGACTAAATCCTGTGTCCGTTTTCTCCCTTTCTTCGATAATGCCTCACTGCAATGGCACACCCATGGCTGAGCTGACGTGCAGGCTGCAGACTGGACATGGGCTGTCCATCTCTGAGGGGCCGGCCTCCCCTCTCAGCAGTTGGGACAGAGTTCTGAGGGTCTCCACACCTCCCTATCCAGAGGCTGACTTTGAGCAGCCTGCCCTGATAGGCCAGAAGAGAAGACGGTGAGTTCTTACCTGCCTTCCCTTGCTGGATGTCAAATCTGCTCGCACCTTCCAGGATGAAATGAGGCTCTGCTTTACCCATCAATAAATCCTTAGGAAAGAGGGAGAAAAGCCATGAGCATCTTTCATCCCTCTATGTCCCAGAGTGGTACCCAAGACATCACTCACTTTGTCTTTGAGAAGTAGAGGTTAATTCTTAAATAGGTGCTTAAAAGTTCCCCTCATTCTTCAGGTTTTATTGCTATCAGGAAGGCAGCCGTCACCAGGGTGTATATGTAACTGTGAGACAGGCAATAAATACCTAAGCAACTGCATGAGGAGATAACATCAATAAGGTCTCAGGATCCCCGAATCAGATATTCAGCCATCCTGGTGCTAACAGGCAGTGTTTTATGAAGAGGTTATAAATGAGAGAAAAAAAGAATCGGATACATTTATTAGAGGAAACTTTTATAAACATAATAAAACTTTCCCGTGTGAAATGTTGTCTCTTAGAAGTCAGCCTGGGCCTTCTGGGCTTCAGGTTCAAGTGCAGCCATGTGCTGTTCAGGATGCAGGATGTGCACTACTCAGATCTTTGTTGGCTCCCTGACTGATTCTAGAAGATCCAGGCCCCTCATCCCAGGTGCTGTTACTCAGAGCCTAGTTCTTCCCCAACCTCCAACACACACAGCGCCTGCTGGCTACAGAGAGGGTCGCTGGAGGATTCGGCAGTGCTGCGATGTCTGGGAGAATTTTGGGAACTCGCAGCAGACATGAGGATGGTGAGAGTTCCTGAGGGGCCCCCGGGCCCTTGGGGAAAACACTGGGTAAAGGTCTGGCTCCTGCCTCGGCCCCACCAGCCTGTAGGTTTGCCCCTGCTAGGAGTCGGTGGGACTACCCTCAGCATCCTCTCCCGGCAGCTCTGCCGGGAGTTCCATCGCACACGTTGGCGGAATTTGCTAACTGTGCCTGTATCATTTCTTTTCACATTGACAAATAAGTCCCCAGAGAGCAGGGCTGCAAAGTGGAAATAGATTCATTTGCTCAACAGCCATGCACGTGCGGAGTCCCTGCCTTGTGAGACCTGCCAGCCCTTTGTGAGCTACGTTTCCTGGTGGAGCTGCCAAGGGGCAAGCAAAGGTGGGCATGTCTGCAAACACGGAGGCCCCGCAGGCGCGTGAGGGGCCATGACTCACTGCACCTCCTCCCGCCGCCTGTCCACAAGTAACCGGCCCTCTCAGATGGCAAGAGGGGCACTGGGCCCAGGCCCTGGGGTGGAGGCGCCACACCCAACCCTCTGCTGCCCCCAGGGCTGGGCAGAACGTGGGGGTCTCTCCCAACACAAGCAAGCAGGGCAGAGGTCTCTGCAGAGCCACGGAGGGAACCACTCTTCCAGTTTCAAAGCAACTGGGGGCACTTCATGGACTTTACCTGTCCCCGCTCCTACTGGAAAAGGAAGCCAGGCCCCAGTGGAGGGCCGCTGCCAGGGAGCAGACGCGTAGACCTCCACTTATGGGAGCTGGGGAGGAGGAACCACGGGCTCCTGGACCAGGAACAAAGATAACGGTACTCAGCTTTCTGACCCACCCCCAGCGCGCCTCTTCCTCACTGGTTCTCCTGGTCCCCCCCAGTGAGCAGCGGAGAAGGGGTGTGTGTGCTTGAGAGTCCAATCAGACACACCTGGTGTGGAATCCTGCTCTGCGTTGCTCTCTGGTGGCCCTGAGCAACTTCCCTTCCTTTGCGGAGCCTCCGTTTCCTCGTGTGCAAAATGGGAGACTCCAATGATAAGGTGACCCAGGCACCGGCTGCCATTATCAGCCCTTCCGGAGGCCAGGCGCTTTGTCCACGGGCTGCCTCCCTGCGGCCTGGCAAAGCAAGAGCCCTTCCCTTTTCCACACGAGGAAGGAAGCGAAATACTTAGCACAGCGCCTGGCAGGGTATATGTTCAATAAATATTGATTCCCTCCGTCTGCAGTATTTGCAAACTTTGAAAAGCCATATTCATAGACAAACCCAGAACCTCAAATCCATTCATTATTAAACAACATAGAATAAAAGCATGAATTAAGCAGTCGACTCACAGATGTTAGCAAGAAAAAGACAAAAAGAACCTGGCAAATATAGGAGGAAAGAAGTGATAAAAGAGCACAATTAGGGAATTATAAAACAGAGAAATCAATAGTGCAAGTAAATTGTTCCTTTTGGGCAAGAAGGCTTACATAGATCCAACCTTTGGCAAATGTGGTAGAGAAACCCAAATAAAAGTAGCAAAAATTGGGTTTTAGCAATTTAAAACATGAAGTAAGATTCTATACTAATCCATTTAAAAGTACTAATGATTTTCTGATGAAAGTGAACATTGCCCCAAATTATTCAAGTTAGTATATAACCCAAGAAGATCAATAACCTTGGAATAGTATTTTTAAATGACCCCAGAACATCTCCCCACCATCTCTGTTAAAGGCTGCTAAGTACACATGATTTTCCTGCTGAGTTGTCTCAAACTTTCACAGACTAGACAATTCCAGTGTCACTTACAGTTTCATTGTTTAAAAAAAAGTTTGGAAGAAGAATCCTGCCACCATTTATTCTAAGAAGCCAGCACAGCCTGGAGGCCCAAACCGAGAGAGAGCGAAAACACAGAAGCACACACGCACCAGGCTGATTATACTCATGGAAACACATGAAATAACATACCCAGCCAATGAATCTACCATAAGTGACAAGACTAACCCACTCTCAAGTAGGGTTTTCCATAGAAATTTGCCAGGGTGGTTTCATATCAGGATATCCAATGATGGAAAAAAGTATTTACATGGGCCAAAGAGGAGACAATTTTTATCCTTCTATGAAGGCATTTGATAAATGCACAAGTTTCTCTGATTTGCCCAAGTAACAAAAATAAAAACTAAAAAAACCAAAATTTTAGCTAATTAGGAACAGAAAGATATTTTAATGTTATAAAAACTAAATGGCAATTATTTCCAATAAAAAGTCCATAGTCAACATCAATCAACTTTGGGCACATGACCAGCATCTAAGTCCCCTGACCTCTGAGCTGCCTGTTCCTTCCCCACCCTGGGCTTCCATGGGTGCTGGAGGGTCTCAAAGGTAGAAAGAGGCCCTAACCGGTTTGGCTCAGTGGATAGAGCGTCGGCCTGCAGACTGAGGGGTCCCAGGTTCGATTCCGGTCAAGGGCATGTACCTTGGTTGCGGGCACATCCCCAGTGGGGGGTGTGCAGGAGGCAGCTGATCGATGTTTCTCTCTCATCGATGTTTCTGACTCTCTATCCCTCTCCCTTCCGCTCTGTGAAAAATCAATAAAATATATATTTTTTAAAAAGGTAGAAAGAGGCAGAAGTAGACTAAGAAGTGTTTTTATCTGCTGGGCTGACCTCCTGGGACAAGGCCCACAGAGAAAATGGGTAAAGATGGCTGGGAGGATGGTAAGGCGCTGGCTCCGGGCAGTCCCCCTGTCTCCAGCTGGACCAGGAGCACAGGGCAGTGAAGTCACTGTCAAGGATCAGAGTATCCACCCCGGGCGTGACTCAATCACCACGGGCTCGCGGGCATGGAGACCCCTAGGTCCCCCCTCCTACAGCTTGGATTCAGCAGGCCATCCAGAGGCAGAGCCCAGGATTGACAGCTCCTCAGGTGAGTCCCGCGAGGCCCAGCGAGCAGGTGCAGAGCAGAGATTTGTTCCAGGGCCCACAGGAAGCAGCTGGGGTCGGGCAATCTGCCTCCCTGGTGCCTGGCTCTTCCCCAGGGACCACACCAGCAGGCAGGGGCTTCATGACTTTGGTGTTTCCTGATTCTGTGAGGCAGACTGGCCTTTTGAGGGCACTGAAACACCCATATGTGCAGAAGAAAACTGCCATGGTCGACTTTCTGTGTCAGCTTGACTGGGTCACAGGTACTTGGCTAAACCCCATTTCTAGGTGGATCTGAAAGAGTGTTTCCAGATGACATTAGCATGTGAATCAGTGGACTTGGGAAAGCAATTGTCCTCCCAGTGTAGATAAGCCTCACCCAATCCGGAGAAAAATAAAACAAAAGGCAGAGGAAGGGAGAACTACCCTTTTCTGACTGACTGCTGAGCTGGCACATTGGCGTTCTCCTGCCCTTGGATGGGGAGTTACACCATCTGCTGCCTGGTTCTCAGGCCTTGCCTCTCAGACCTAACTATGGCACTGGCTTCGCTGGGTCTCCAGCTGGCAGATGGCAGAGTGTGGGGCTTCTCAGCCTCCGTGAACACGTGAGCCAATTTCTCAGAGTAACTCTACCAATAGGGAATATGGATATATTTCCTATTAGTTAGATGCTACAGGATATACATTCGTTCTGAATTGTGAAGCTCGTTCTCAATGCAAAGTGTGGGGCACCCCCTGTTACATTAGGGATGCCAGAAACTCACGTAACGCAAAAGTCCCTGGAGTTTAAGAAACTCCCCTCCCTGGAGTGGCACCAAAGCCACACTCTCCCGCATCGTTTCTGGAGGGGTCTCTCCCAATGGGACATCACTGGGTCTATTTTCGACAGTGATTCCTGCATTCTTTTCAAAGGCTGCTCAGGCATGTCCCCAGACGGTGTGCTGCTCTCGCATGAGGGAACGCCAGGCTTAGCATACGGGCGTTTAGACACAGGCGCTTTCAGGGGGTGGCCAGAGGTCAGGCTGGGCCTGGTGGCAGCGTCACTCCCTCTTCTATTTTCTCTAGGAAGATTGGCTTTATTGGCATCAAAGTTCTTCCGCTCAATGGCAACTGTCTGTTGGCATGTTTACTTTCTCTCACCTTCTGTTACTTATTGCTTTTACAACTTACACTCATATCTCCACTTTATGGAAGAACTCATTTTGGTCCCAAGGTGAATTGTTCTTAGTGAAGGATCCTTTCAGAAAGTCTGCTCTGGTTCCTGGGAAGGAGAAAGTTGTTGCCTAGGCAGGCAGTGCTGCATTCTGGGATGGCCACGGGCCAGAATCCACAGTGGGGCTGGGTGTTGCTCTCTGAGCGCCCATCAATGTGGTTTGGGCCCATAGCCCATTCTTCAGTTGAGAAGTGAAATGTTTTTCACTAAAGAATGGGGACAATGGTGAAATTTTAATCCCTCAACCTGACATACACTGGTGACTCTGCTGTGCTCTCCAATAAGGTACATTAAATTAAATTCATTTAAACAGAATAAAATGAAAATTTCAGAACCTCAGTCACACAACCCACATTCCAAGTGCTGAACAGCCACATGTGACCAGTGGTTGCTGTAATGAACGGCACAGAACGAACCTTCCCATCCTCACGGAAAGTTCTATTGGGCGGTGCCGACCTACTGAACAAGGATGATAATGTTATCGACTCACGGGGTTGCCGTGGCAATGTGATGTGTAAAGTGCTTAGATTAATACGTAGCACATGTACAAACTTGATAAATGGGATTTTTTATTATTATCCATGAAATAAAGAAGAACAAAGGAGACAAAATAAGACACATGGAAAGCTCTGGGAAGTACTATACTGCCAGCTGTGATAAGAAACATAAAGACAGATGACATATTCACATATACATTTTAAAAGAAGTGCTGGAATGGAAAAGACAGCCCCTGGTAGAAGAGGAATGGGAATAGACTGCATTTGGCCCCTGGTGCCTCTATCCTGGGTTCCTGGAACGATTCTTTTTTTTTAACCTTTATTGTTGAAAGTATTACATATGCCCCCTTTGTCCCCCACTGACCCCTTCTAACCAGCCTCCACGCCCGCCCAGGCCTTCACCACCCTATTGTCTGTGCTCCCTGGCATGATTTTGTGTAAGTCATTTCACTTTTGTTTGCCTACATTTCTCCTTGACCCCCAAAGACATCACAAGTTGAGATGCTGCTGGAATTAAGATGACGAGAAATTCTCAACCCTTTCTAAATAGATGTATAAATTCTTAAACACTATAAATGTAGTCTCACATCTATTCCCAGCACCGCATGAAAAAAAGGAAACACATTCAAAAAGAATCTCAGCCTCTGAAAATAACCCAGACAAAACAATATTTAACCCTTCCAAATGTTAAACAGAGTTCTCTGGTCAGCCCTCCTTAGGAGGGGAAGGCCTGAAGAAGAGAGTCATTGTGGGGACTTGTTGCTGCTGGCTGGGAAGATGGGTCCTAGAAGGCTGGAGCACCCCACTTTCTTTAAGCAGATCCAAGCCCCATCTGATCCCCACTAATCTCCTCCTTCCCTGAGGCTCCAGGTCTGTCCTGAGTTGGCACCCCCAGAGTTCTGTGTCTTGTTCTGTGTCACCAGAAAATGCCTTTTCTGGACGACCTAACGTGACTTTACTGAAAGTGCTCGGTAGAGTGCATGGCATTTAATATGTGCTCAGTTATACTTGCTGATGTTATCATCCTTAGCTTACTAGACACGATAGCATTTTCCCTTGTTTTAGGTTCCACTGGCTGCTTTTGGAAGCACAAACAGAAGCTTTGAGCACCAGGGCACTCACAGTGACCGTGACCTGGGTCTTTGTCATCAGCAGTGGCCCTGATGAGATTATGAAAACGTTAAGTTGGCTGAGCAATGTCCTCTGGAGCCTCACGCCCTGAAACTGAGATGGTTCTGGAAAAACCAACAAGGCTCTCCTTGCTGCAAGGTGGAGTGAGTGGCCATCTGCTGGGGTGGGGGACTCAGAGGACTTGGAATGTTGCCCTGAAATAGCTTCCTAACTTTCCCGCTGATGTCTAAAATTCTTCTGTAGGTGATCAGGTCTTTGCAAGATTGAAAATACAAATAAAAGTGAGAGAGGCGAGCCAATTATTTAAATTCATCCTATTGTACAAGTGACTGACATGGTAGCTTCCCTTTGAGTAAATTCTAACAGACAAAAAGGAACAGGAGATAAAGACAGTCATACCTGAAGAGAATAAAGAGTGATGACAGGCTCAATTATAGAGACAGAAGAGAGCTCAGAGACACTCTTCACACCTATGTCTTCTCATTTTTCAGGTGAGAATACTGAGGCAGGTCATCTAGTGATGTGCTCAGTGTTAGAGCTGGGTTAGAACTCAGGGGTCCTGAGGGGCCATGGGAGGGACCATGGTGGGCTGGCTCAGAGGGCCCAGGCCTGGGGGGCTCACTCACCTTTGGTCGCTCCCACTGCAGCCTGGAGAGGCGTTTTCCCTGGAGCAGCAACGGGCCTATGGAAGAACTCTCGGCAGGGAAGGTCTCATCCTCAAACAGGAGGCCTCTGCTTAGGCAACGATCCCGCAGGGTCTTAAAGTCCTGGCCCTTGAACTTGATGACGGGCATCTGGGATAGAGGCTCCAGAGTGTGTGCCATGACTCTCCTTAGAAGACCTCCAACGTCTTTTCCTTTGGGTGAGAAAAAAAGATAGTTTTAGAGATGAGCTGTCAAGTCCTTCACATCATCGGATGTGAGCCCTGAAAGGACACTCAGATGTCTGCCCCCCACCCCCTTACAAGTGAGGGGACTGAGACCCAGATCAGTGCTGTCCCTGGTGACACAGCCAGCTGGTAGACGAGCCCAGACTGGAATCAGTCACCCTTCCTCTAGGTTCCGTTGCAATCCGCTGTACCGAACAGCTCCTCAGTATGCTCTATGCGCACCAGAGACTATGGGGGTATTTGCACATTAATGAATATTTATTGAGTACTGACCTTGTGCCAAGCGCTTTCTGAGGGCTGGCAATCCAAAGAAAATACAACATGATCTTTATCCTCCAGGCGCTCATTATCAAGTGGGAAAGATAGATTAGACATTTCAACAACAACATTCAACATTCTATCATTCAACAGAAACTGTCTGTCTAATTAAAAATGTGTGCAAAGTCCTGTGGACATAAAGGAGCTACGAACTGCCAAGGAGAGTCTGGGATGACTCTCCAACAGGCGGCGACCTTTGAATTGGGCCTTGAAGGAAGGAGAATTTTCCAGGTGGAGAAATGGCAGGTAGTAAAATAAATAAATAAATAAATAAGTCCCTCCAGGTGCCCTGAGTAGCAAGTGCAAGGAGGCTCAGGAGTTGGGTTAGAAAGGTCATGGGTGTTAGAGGAAATGGGAGGGGCTGGAGGGGTCATTGGGGTCGGGGCTGGGGATAGGGAGTATTGGCAGAGACGGTCAGGAAGGTAGGTGGGCGATAGCACACACAGACCCAGGGAAAGTTTCTGGATCTGCAAATCCACATCTGTAAGCAGAGAGGAGGGAAAGACTGAAGAAAGAGGCTGGCCACTCATCTGGTAACGAATAGACTTTTTAAAGGGAAATTTACAGGAGGCATGCGTTGGGTGGCTGCAAGGCCAAATGGACCCTTGTGCCCCTTGGTGGGCACCAAAGAAGAATATAGGGTAAAAGGAGGACAGTCAAAGGGACCATATGAGGCTTCTACCAGGTACAGGAAATTACATGCTTGACCAGGTCAGGACAACAACCAGTTCCAGGAACCAGCACATGGCAGGAGGTAGTGGAGCGGTGCTGATGTGTATCAGAGTGAACTACGACCAGATAGTCTCTCAGGGAGGTTTGTGGAAAGCAACCTCCCCTCTGGCCTGGACCCAGCTTGCGGGACAGGAAGTGGTCGCGGCATGGAACGGCAGACCCTCCCCACAGCTGAAAGGCTGGACTGGGAAATGCCTTCTACCTCGCCAGCACCGCGGGGCCATGGAAGAGGTGGGTTGTGATCAGATCTACGCATAGAATTGTGGAGCAAGTTGGAGGCCATGTGGGGGGTAGGTAGGGACGGAGAGAGGGTGGAGTCCAGGTGGCTGCTGCATTTGTCCATGGGAGAGAGTGTTCAAGGGTTAATAGTGAAAATGGTAGAGAAACAGGTTCCAGAGGGAAGGGGGAGGGAGGAAGAAGAAAAGGCAGGTGGTGAGCATTCAAATGGGTTTTGAAGTTTGCTTCCTGCGCTCACCACCTGTTCTGCAACACTGAGTTAGACTCAAGCCTGTGAACTTGTTTCCCACCAGGACGGATTGATAATACCAACCTCCCAAGGCTTGTGGTGGTATTAAATGAGGTTTGACCTAACATACCAAGCAGAGTGACTGGCACTCAATAAATGGTCGTAACCTAATTTCCCTAAAGAGATATCATGGAAGCCTGTTTTTTTTTTTTGTTTTTGTTTGTTTGTTCAGGAGGCTACAGAGGTGTAACTGACATCATTTACGAAAATAGGCATCATTTCCTCAGTCAGCGAGGCAGGCTGACTTCCATCTGAATCCTGAATCCACACTTACTAGTTGTGGGGCTTGGAAAACCTCCTTCGCCCCAAAAGCTGTGCTTTTTACGTTTTTTGACCAGCGTCTGTCTAGGTAGCACAAAAGTCCCCAAGGTCCACATGTCCTATCCATTCCCACTGCACAGTGAAAAGGAATCAAGTGATGCTGAAGCACGAGAGAGAAACATAAACAACTCACAGAAAAAAATTGCAAATTTAAAATAATAGCAATTTCCTTATAGTAACTTATAATAATAGTATGTTACAAATTATTTAAAACACAAATTCACAGGTACTGTGAAGTGGTACAGTACCTACATTTTTGGAGGGTATTATACACACAATTTCTAGCAAATGAGATAAGAATTTACATTTGAACTATTAGGATGAACCACACGAAACTGTCATTTTTGTAGGTCCAGAAGGGTTGACTGGAGTCAGTTTCATATGGTTTAACCCAGTGGTCGGCAAACTGCAGCTTGCGAGCCACATGCGGCTCTTTGGCCCCTTGAGTGTGGCTCTTCCTAAGCCTTAGGAGTACCCTAATTAAGTTAATAACAATGTACCTACCTATATAGTTTAAGTTTAAAAAATTTGGCTCTCAAAAGAAATTTCAATTGTTGGACTCTTGATATTTGGCTCTGTTGACTAATGAGTTTGCCGACCACTGGTTTAACCGAAGGTAAAAATGGTTGAAGACAGGCAATTTCATTTGGTTTAGCCCAATAGGATATTTCAGTATAGTTCTTGAAAAATAACAGGTGAAAATATATGTCAACAGACCTCACCACTCTCTATAGTAGTGGTTCTCAACCTTCCTAATGCCGCGACCCTTTAATACAGTTCCTCATGTTGTGGTGACCCCCAATTTCATTGTTACAAATTGAACATAATTAAAGCATAGTGATTAATCACAAAAACAATATGTAATTATATATGGGTTTTCCGAAGGTCTTAGGCGACCCTTGTGAAAGGGTCGTTCGACCCCCAAAGGGGTCGCGACCCACAGGTTGAGAACCGCTGCTCTATAGGGTTTAGAGAAGAGCCCACAACCAATAATATAAATAGTGATAAAGCTGAAATATCACGTAAGAGCAAGTAAACAGCAATAGGTTTGAGTGTAAATTCAAGACAAAGGCAGTGACGCCTGACAGTGGAGAGTTGTGAAAATTATGGGTCTTCAAGCTCTGCACATGCCTGGCGACCGTGGGACCAATACAGCATCGCCAAGCCACCCACCTCTCGGTAAAATACTGGATTAGAGTATGCGATAAACTCTAGCAATGAGCTCATTTTCGTTTATGAAAACCAAATGGTAGTTCCCCTTAATGACGCAATTATGGAACGGTTACTAAGCAGCCTTTAATTGTCTACAAAATGAGTCGAAATAATTTGGCTTGACTTCTCCATCAGAATCTCACAAAGGCTCTGCATCTGTCGGCCAGTTCCCGGGCCGCCTGCAGGGCCCTGACTACCTGCTGACTTTAGGAACTGGTTGGCTTTAGGAATCCCGTTTTAAGACTCACTCTCCTCATTTGTGAAGTGGCGATGGTGATAGTATGCAGGGCCTAAAGTCGTGAGGCTCAGATGAAACCGTGCTTGTCCAATACTTAGCATTGTGACGTGTAAATAGATAGTGATCAATACATGATGGTTGTTAGTATGACTATCACCATTTTGACCACAAAGGGAATGTGCAGAAGCCCCACCCCTCTAACATGAGGCCTTGCTCTTACGAAGGACAGGCTGGGCTCAGAGGGGTCTGCAGGGGGGAGAGCCAGGGCCGAGGGATGGCATCCACTGAGCGCCCAGGTGGAAGGAGAAGGGTCCCGGGGCGGCGGGGGGCAGGCCTGGGTGACTGTTGCTGGAGGAGATGGGCTGCTCTGTGAGGGAGAAGAATCTTGATGAGGCAAGAAAAGGCAGGAAGGAAGGGGAGCCCCCCACACGTGTGGACCTCATAGCTACCGGGTTCCCCTTTCTCTCTGAATTGCTTATGGCTTTGTCAGGGAACAGCCTGTAGGCTCGCTTAAAAAATTGTTGTTGTTTTTTTCTTTTCAATTACAGTTGACATTCAATATTATTGTGTATTAGTTTCAGGTGTATAGCATCATGGTCAGACAATCAGATACTTTACAAAGTGATCCCCCCGATAATTCTAGTACCCACCCAGCACCATGCATTATTACAATATTATTGCCTATATTCTCTATGCTGTACTTGACTATTTTGCAACCACCAATGTGTACTTCTTAATCCCTTCACCTTTTCCACCCAGCACCCAGCCTCTAGTCCCCGGCCCCTCCCTCTGGCGACCGCAGGCTGTTCTCTGTGTCTGTGTGGACTCACTTTCTCAGGCGGCAGGATCTACAGGACTTGACGACATTTCACTTTTGTGTGCAGCAGAAAAGGCAAACCAATTTCCCTGCCTGTCACTTTAGGGAGGGCTTCGTGGCTTATTTCCTTTCTTCTCTATCCTGCTTGCCTCACTTTGCAAGATAAAAAAGGGAGAAGTTCAGCTGCCTTAATAAAAAAAAAGAGATGGAAGGTCTACCTGATATTCAGGATAAAAATCTGTCTTGCTGCTGGGTTATCTCTTGGGGCGAGCAATAAAAATGGCACAGGAAGAGCTAAAAAAAAAAGGCAAAAAGAGTTGATAAAAAGTTCTTAATGTGAGAAGCTGCATGAGCTAATGAATCAAGACTCCAGAGGAGGACGAGAAGCAGGCGAGAGGCGCTCTGCAGGCTCTGCAGCTTGTTCTACTTCCCTCAGTGTCGATAAAATGAGTTCGATCGAGCCTTTCCCTGTGTCTTCTGCTGGGTTGGGTGACTATCTTAGTTGGCTGGGGCTGCAAAACAATACCACAGGCCAGGAACTTAAGCAAAGGGCATGTATTTCCTGACAGTTTCGGAAGCTGAGCGTCCAAGGTCAGGATGCCAGCATGGTCAGGCTTTGGTGAAGACCCTCTTCTTGGCTACAGTCTCCATCTCTCTATGTCCTCACATAGCAGAGAGAGTGACAAGTGTCTCTCTTTCTCTTCTTATAAGGCCACAGCCCTCCTGGCAATTGGTGGTAAGAGGCTGAAAAGGGAGAGAGCCAGAGGATGCGGTCCTTTAATTCTGAGTAGAAACTTGCACGAGTCTTAACCTAACCCAGTGGTGGGCAAACTCATTAGTCAACAGAGCCAAATATCAACAGTACAACGACTGAAGTTTCTTTTGAGAGCCCAATTTTTTAAACTTAAAATATATAGGTAGGTACATTGTTATTAACTTAATTAGGGTACTCCTAAGGCTTAGGAAGAGCCACACTCAAGGGGCCAAAGAGCCACATGTGGCTCGCGAGCCGCAGTTTGCCGACCACTGGCCTAACCCATCTGTACTGTGGCTGTGTGGGACAGGTCCAAACCAGCATAGCAAAGGCTTAAAGGAATGAACTGAGATTTGACCACTGCCCACAGAAGATGAGCTAGAATGCATAGACAACTTAATTGATTTGATTGACTACATTTTTAAAAAAATCAACATTCTCCAGAGGATTCTAACAGAACACAGTTTAAACAACATAACACTCACTTTGCCCAATAGAATCCCAAACTATTCAAAATAAAAGAACTAAGAGAATGTGACTCATTCTCAAGAGAAAACAATCAACTGGCAGGTGCCAATTCTGCAGTGATCTAATGTAGAAATGATCAGTCTATATTGAGTGAAAATAAATTTCAGGAATAAAAGTGAAATAAAGCCACTTTGGACAAAGGAAAACTAAGAGAATTCATCATGCAGACATGCTTCAGAAGAAATGACCAAGGAAGTCTTCAATTTGAAGGGCAATCATAACAGGGAATTTGGAATTTTCAGGAAGGATAGATAGTAAATAGCTGAGTAAATATGTAAGACCATTTTTCCCCTTAAATTCTTTAAAAATACATGTACGTGTTTAAAGCAAATATTATAATATTTTTTTCTGGAGAGGTTTCAATGTATGCAGATGTAATTCATATGACAAGTATAACATAAAGGACAGTGGAAGGGGATTGAAGGGGTCTATAATGGTTGCAAGTTTTTTGTATTTTACATGAAGTGGTAAAATAGAGTGTGACAGGTTAGGTATGTGTATTATAATGCCTAGACAGCCACTAACAAATAATAAAAAGAATATAGCCCAAACACCAATAGATATGTTCAAATGGATTACCAAAACATATTCAAATAATCAAAAGAAGTCAATAAAGGGGAAACAGTGAACAAACTAAAAATCAGACATAAATCCAACCATATTTATCAATAATTAAATTAAATGTTAAATAACTCCAATTAAAAGGCAGAGATTGATTAATAGATTGATCAAATAGACTTCATAACAAAGAGTATTACCAGGAATAAACTGGGGCATTTAATATTGGTAAAAAATAATCAGGAATAAATAAAAATCATAAATGTGTAGACACCTAATAATAAAACCTAAAAATGAACCAAAACTTAACAGAATTAAAGGAAGAAGCACAAGTATAGTAGGATATTTTAGCACTCATATTTCAGCAATTAATAGACCAACCTGACAAAAAATAATCAGTAAAATCATAGATCTGAATAACACTATAAATCATCTTGATATATTTGATATGTATACGGCACTATACCTAACTGTAGAGTATACATTCTCTTCAATGTATGAGATACACTCCCCAAAACTGACAATATGCTGCGCCATAAAACAATATATTCCAAGGACTGAATCACACAGAGCATGCTCTAACTGAAACAGAGTTAAGATTAGAAATCAATAATAATATTTAAGAAAATTCCAAATATCCAGAATTAAACACTTCTAAATAATTCATGAGTCAAAGATGACATCATAAGGAAAATAAGAAAACCTAAAACAAGTAGAAGGAAGTAAATAATAAAGACAATAGCAGAAGTTAATAAAAGAGAAAGTAGTAGAAAATTAACAAAGCAAAAACTGATTTTTTTTAAAGACCCCAAAAATTGACAAACCCAGAGTCAAACTGGTCAAGGACAAAAGAGAGAATGCAAATCACCAACATCATCATCGATAAGGGCTTATCACCACAGAGCCTATATACATTGAAGGAATGGGAAGAGACTACTATGAACAAACCAATGCAAACAATATCGATGTTATAGAAAGTAGACAGATTTCTTGAAAAATACAATTTACCAAAGTTGATACAAGAAGGAACAGAAAATCTGAATTACCCTGTATCTAATAAAGAAATGGAATTTGTTATTAAAAACCTTCCAAGAAAGAAAACCCTAGACCCAGATAGTTTCACTGTGAATTCTATTATACCTTCAAGGACAAACAAAACAAACTTCTTCAGAAAGTAGAGCAGAAGGGAAACATAGCTGAACGTATCACATCAGCATAACACTACCAATAGCACCTCATAAAGGAATCTTCACCCCCCCAAAAAGTACAGATCAACATACCTCATGAGCACAGATGGCAAATATCCTTAAGAAAATGTTAGCAAATCAAATCTAATAATTTAAAAAGGAAAATAAAATAAATATATCAAGACCAAGTTGGGTTTATTTCAGAAATATACAGTTGGTTTAAGACTAAAAGAATCAACCAATGTTATTACGATATTAAACAATATAATTAAAATTATTTGACAAAATTCAAAGTATATTTATGATAAAAACTCTCAAAAATCTAGAAAAAGTAAGTAACCTTAAACTGATGGGCATTTACAAAGTACCTGCAGCTTATATCATATTAATGATAGAAGAGTGTATTTTTCCCCCTGATGATCATAATTAAGGCAAGGGTGTCCACTGTCAACACTTTTATTTATCATTATACTGGAGGTCCTAAGCAGTTCAATAAGAAAATAAAAGCCCAAAATATCAGAAAGAAGAAGAAAAATGAAATCTATAAAATAACTACTAGAACTAATAAATGAGTTTTGCAAAGTCACAAGATACAAGTTAATATAAAAATTAATTGACTTATTGTGTACTAGGAACAAACAATAGAAAAATAGTAGCACCAGAAAAATTACTTGGGGGGAAAAATCTAACTAAAGACATCATGATTTCAACACCAAAAACAACAAAACATTGCTGAGAGAAATTAAAGAAAACCTGAATAAATGGAGAGACGCATCAGACTCATTGATTGGAAGGCTTAGTATTGCCAAAATGGCAATTCTATCCAAATTTATACATAGATTCAATACAATCCTAATCAAAATTCTTTTTTAGAAATTGACAAGCTTATATAAACTTTATATAAATGCAAAGGACCTGGAATAACAAAAAAAATTTTTTTAAGAAAAATTTGGAGGACTTAACCTGACTACAGTCCTTAACATAAAGCTATAATATTGGCAAATAGATAAATCAATAGAGAGCTATCTACAGATAGATCAATGGAGCAGAATCCAGAATCCAGAAATAGACCGAAATATATATGGTCAATTAATTTTGGCAAAGTTTCTAAGGCAATTCAATGGGAATAGAAACATCTTTCAAAAAATGATGCTGGATCAACAGGATATCCATATGAAAAACAAACACACACACAAGAACCCTTACATACTATATACAAAAAATTCAAGTAAAAAAAGATCATAAATCTAGAAATAAAAATGAAATACTTTTATGAGAAAACACAGGAGGATATACTTGCAAACTTGGGATAGATAAATTTGTAATGCCTCCATCAGACAAAGGACGTGCATCCAGAATATACAACAAACTCCTATAAATCAATAATAACAGAAAGATAACCCATTAAACATAAAAATAGGCAATAACCATGCCTACTTTAAAATGCAATTGCATAAAACTAGGCAACATGAAAACTGGAACTTTCGCCCAGCTGGTGTGCCTCAGTGGTTGAATGTCGACCCATGCACCAAGAGGTTGCTGGTTGCCTGGTTTGTAGGCTTGATCCCCAGTAGGGGTCATGCAGGGGGCAGCCAATTGATGTTTCTTTCTCTCTCTCTCTCTCTCTCTCTCTCTCTCTCTCTCTCTCTCCCTTCTTCTCTAAAATCAATATATAAAATGGAACTTTTATATTATTGGTGCATATGGAAAATGGTACAACCACTGAGTCGAATTTTTAGGCTTAGGGTATGAACATACTCAACCTCACTAAACATGCCAAACTATTCTCCAAGGTTGTACCGAGTTTTCATCTCAATAGCAATGTAAGGAGTTCCCAGTGCTATATATCTTCACTAACGCGTGGTTTTGGCAGGCTCCTTATTTGTACCCATCTGGTGGGAGTCAAGTGACAACTCCCTGGAATCCTAACTTATGTTTCCCTGATTACTGCTAATATGTTCATTCTTCACTCATATCCCCTCTCGTGCAAAATGAATTTTCAGATCTTATGCCCATTTGTCTATTGAGCTGCTGTTTCTAACTGATTTGACACTTTCTTTACTCCAGATAGACATCTTTTGTTGGCCATATGTGTGGCAAAAATCTTCTACCGGTTGGTGGCTTATCTTTTTACTTTCTTGGCAGTGTCTTTGATGAACAGATATTCTTCACTTTATACAAATATAAATGTGTTATGAATTTTTGCTTAGAAGTTTAATTTTAATAAATTGAGCCAAACGTTAATTCTTATGGGAACCTAGTATAAGAAACTTTATCCATATTAAAAACAAACAAACACACAAGTTTTTAGGCTCGAACCCCAGTAGGGGTCATGCAGGAGGCAGCCAATTGATGTTTCTCTCTCTCTCCCTCTCCCTTCTTCTCTAAAATCAATATATAAAATGGAACTTTTATATTATTGGTGCATATGGAAAGTGGTACAACCACTGAGTCGAATTTTTAGGCTTAGGGTATGAACATACTCAACCTCACTAAACATGCCAAACTATTCTCCAAGGTTGTACCGAGTTTTCATCTCAATAGCAATGTAAAGAGTTCCCAGTGCTATATATCTTCACTAATGGGAGAGTCTCTTTTTAAGCCAGGAAGTTTGTTGTCATTAACCACATTCATTCTCCCAAAGCACTGATTTTTAATAATATTTAAAACTCCATAATGCTTTTAAGAAGTGTAATATTCATAGCAAAATTATGACATGGACTTGCAAAGAAATTCTTTGAGTACTTAGGATATAAATTTCATATTTCTAGAAGCAAATATAGCCTTATCAAAACCAATTATTTAACTTTCTCCTTTTCCTCTTTTCCTGTTTTATTTTTTTTCCTTCCAAAAATAGAGTTCCTATTTTGGAGGAATAGGAGAATGCCATTGAGATATATAGTCATACGTGTTTATATTTATATATATGTGCATATATATATATACACACACGTATATATATATATCTCAACATATATAATATATATATAATATATGCTATATAACATGTGTTTATATATAACATGATTTTTAAAAAGTAGTTGATAAGCTCTCCCTTTAGTTCCTATATATATAAGATTCTGAAACCAGGCTGGACTGATAGACTGGGTAGGTGGCAGCCTATAGCATTGTAAAGTATACAAGTACAGCAGAGTATAGTAAATAGAATTCACAGTTTGAATCAGATTACTGACAAATGATTCTGGATTATCTTAGAATTACTGTACTATAATGGTCACAGAACTCTGTTCCTTGTCCTGTCCTGGAAGGAGATGTTGAAATGAAAATGAAAGTACTTTTCAATTCTTTCATCATTCTTAATGATAGAAAGAAAGGAAGAACAATGAAAATTCAAAAAGGTCTCAAAACCAAAAGGATGGAATTTAACCAAGGAAACTGTAAATCTGTCTTCACATTTAAAAGTTAATTGTGTATGTAAATAGTGAGTCTGCCTTGGCTAAATTTCATTTCAAAAATATTTTGTATGGCCTACTTGGCTTCCTATTTTAAATGAGGCGATACGGTGAAAGATTTGACACAATCGGAACTGCTGTGACAGCAGTAAAGTGTTGCTCTGGACAGGATAGCCCCACCCCCTGTATAAGATGCTCCTGACCCCACCTGGACATCTAATCCACTGTGTTCAGTTCTGGGGGCTGCTCTTCAAGAGGCACATCAACACTATGAATGGTACCCAAAGAAGGGTGTTAGAGTAGCACGGGGCACCTGGCCAGGAAGCAGTCTGCTTGCAAGAAGGGTTTTCTGGAATATAGTTATATTCTACCTGGAAAAGGTGGTGACTTTTTCTAATTGGCACAAACATGCCACTAAGTAAACACACCAGGAACCTAGAGATCACTTCCTGGCAAGCTGGAAATCTAGAAATGTTTACTGGGAGAAAGACAGATTGAGAGCCAGCCCCGAATCCTATCCCCCAGCCTTCCAGGATAATCCTGGTCGGAGAGAGCAGAGATTTAATCACCTCTGGTCCCCCAACGAGGCTCCCCTTGCCGCTTCACTGACCCTAAAGACCCACACCGGGCTCATCATAATTAAAATGGCAAACGTGAAAGACAAAGAAAGAATCTTACGGTCTTGTTTGAAAAACTGAGCTTTGCCTTGTCTCTTAAAATAAAAAACAAGACTTTGTGGAATGGTGCTCAAGCATGTGAGGAATCAGGTTGAAAGTGTGGTTTGAATCCAGATGTTGCTTAGTGACTGAATGATCTTGAGCAATGACCTGAATATCTCTGGGCCTTACACATAAAATGGGTTGGGTGGTAATAAAACCAGCCTCGTAGTATTAGGTGGGTATTAAATGTAAAGATTCTTGCAAAGGGCTTGGCATAGGACGTAGTAAAAGCTATGTGGTAGGTCTCGTGACCATCACCCTGTAGCCTGGCCCTGAACTTGAGCCCAGTGGCTGAGGCCCTGTAGCAGGAGGTGAGCACCCCAGGCATTGGCTAGGTACCTCCTGGTCTGCCACCAGTAGGTTTCTCCAGGTCCCCGGAGTTGTGTTCAGTATAGTAGCCACCACCCACCATGGCTACTGAGCACTTGAAATATGGCAAGTGCAACTAAGGAACTGAATTTGAAATTCTATTTCATTTTTAATTAACTTTCATTGAAATTTACACACCCACACTGCTAGTGGCTGCCTCACGGAACGGTGCCGAAGAAGAGACCTGCTAACGCACCACAGCCCACGATGAATGACCACAGACCACAGAACGACCACAGCACACTCTTCAATGAAATCGCCATGATTATTAAAAGGGGTGCAAAATCACCCTTAAAGTGGGCAGATCCCTTCCAACTTTGACCTGTAGGGGTCCTCTCTATTCAATTGCTTTTCTTCAATGTCCTATTTTTGCCACCACCTACCCAGTCTTTTCTGCCAGCGGCAGCAGCTCCCCAGGCCTCATAGCGGCAGGTGCCAAGCTTGCCAGGGTGCCCAGGGTGAGCTTAGCAAGTCCCAGCAACAAAGGGTGGTTCTGTCTGCATTTTGCTTCCTGCCTGGGTGTGGTGTTCACCGCTCTCTCCCGGCTGGTGTTTCTCCGAACAATGGAAATAAATCGGATGTAATGTAGCAGAACACGACAAGGGACGGTTTCCCCTTAACAAATACTCATTTGAAATGGTGCCCAAGCCCTGCTCGAGGAGCGATCTATTTCCCACAGCAGTGTTCCGGCAAAACCCATTACTAATTCCACAACTCAAATTAAAACTAACAGAGCTTGAAGGCTGGGGCCGACACTCTCTCTGCTGACAAGGAGCGAGGAAGGGTGGGGGAAGGCGCCGCGCACTCGCGTGTGTATGTGTTTAATTACACTGTTTAACACATCGAGAATAATTTAGCCACCCAAGTGGAGAAAATAAGGCACTTAACTGTTCTCTGGTGGAAAAAAAAACCACACAAAACCCATGCAAACCACTTTTAGCTGTATGCCACCTGGGCACACCTCTGGGCTTTGGAGGGAGAGGAAGAGAAGGGGAAACCAGGGAAAAGAGAGGTAGCGTAAGGGAGAGAGAGAGTAGGAGGAGAGAGAGGGAAGGAGAGAGGGACAGCTTGGGGGAGAGAAGGAGTGAGAGGTAGAGAAAGAGAGTAAAGGAGAGAGAGGAAGAGATGGAGGCAGGAAGGAGGGAGAGAGAAAAACAGAGAAGGTGAAAAGGAGGGGAGAGAGCAGAGGAAGGGAGGAATAAAGAGAAAGAGGGAATTTTCCATACATGCAAATCTACAGGGAGTTGGGAAGGACACATGACCACTTCTCAAGGTGCGGCAGGTGGGGGCCTGGGGCAGTCCTGTGTCCATCTGGATAAAGTGACCTGATTAAGTGAGTAGATAGGGTCTGGGAACCGGGTTAGAAGGAGACAGCGACGCTGGATTAGGACAGCTGTTGAGTGGAAGGGACATGCCTGCGGTGGCCCAGGAGCCAGCCATCCTGAGGGCCTCCCCCTGAATCTCTGCCTCAGGCACGTCTCTTACCTTCCGTTCCTGAGAAGAAGTGGGAGGTTTCAGAGACAGTGCCAAGTGATGCAGCTCAGCTGGTTGGAAGCCACATCCGGATAAGGATTCGAGGGCCAGAGGACAATGTTTGGCTGAGAACGAGGAAAACGTTCCTGACCTCCCCTTCCTCAGGCACGTGAGAGTTAATTGGATCCAGATGTGGGCCCCTGGCTGCGTTCCCTGAAGGCAGGTGTGTGGTCAGCTCTGATGGGGACCTGCCCCTCAGGGTCTCTGTCCACTGGCTGTGAGTGGGGCTGCTCAGTTCTCTGAGCTGCGTGGGCTTGACCCTCCGGCAGGGGAGGTGGGCACAGAGGGGCTGACCCAGCCAGTGAACAGAGGTCAGCGTGCTGCCCAGAGAGAAATCAAACCGAGGTCCTGGCCACTCTCAGTTTTAAGGATCCCTTGTGGCCCATGTGGCAGAGCAAGAATATTAACCTCAGCATCGGCTCTCTTCCAGCCCAAGAACTCAGGCAGCTCATCACCCATCACCCGGTGCCACTACCTTTAGTTCAAGGTACTTCTCTCAGTAAGTGCAGCTCCACCAGCGGGGGTGGCAGTGGGCAAGCCTTTGCTTCCACACCCCTCCACCATCTCTTAAAATTGTGCACGTGCTTATTAGCTAAATAGACCATCTCTGAGGCAATGCAGATGCTGGATAGAGGTGACTTTCAGCTGCCTTTCAACACAAGTGTCACAGATTACCAGGGGCTGGAAAGCCCCTTAGGGATCGCCTTGCTCAACTATTAAGTCAAGGAAATAAGGTTTGGTTGAGCTTTCTGGCTGTTTATTGAGAGAACCAGTTTTGCAGACTGGAGAGCATGCATGGCCTCACATTATATTGCAGATTTTTTTTTTATTCAAAAAAAGGCTTGTGCAAAGCAAAACACAGTGCATGGTAGAGAAGAGTACCCTGAGAATTTAGGGGTCCAGACAGAAGAAAGACCAAACCCAGGGCTGCCTGGGTCTGAGGCAGTGCTCCCAACAGGTGTGCTGCAGGAAAGTGCTGGAGCACTCAGTTCCGCCAATTTCTTTGTTTGGCCTTCTCAGAGTCTTTATATACAAATCTGAATCATGATTTTCCAAGGAGGGGAGAGTAGGAGGCATCATTCACCCAAGTGTTTGATCCCAGAACCTTATATCAGGAGCACCTAGCAACAGCTTTCAGAATCAGTGTTCCATGTACCATGCTTTAGGAAACACTTGCCTAAGATATAGAGTCCAGTCTATCAGGGACAGGGAACACCAGTGCCTTGCACATGTCCAGCAAATATTAATAACTAGAGGCCCGGTGCATGAATTCATGCATGGGTGGGGTCTGGCCAGCCCGTCCTGATTGGGGCCCATCGATCAGGGGCCAGGCCAGCTGGAAGGAGGGGCCGTGGGAGGTTGGCCAGCCAGCCCTGCCCCCATCAGGCCGGTTGGCCAGCCACAGTGCACGTCATAGGGACAGGTCCATCCGTTCATTCTGGTCACTTGGCTTTTATATATATATAGATAATAATTTGATCTGTTTCGAACAAATCTTACGTGCTGTCTCAGGTTCCCTTCATGTCACTTGTCTCTGGGACTCTCAGCCCAGACAACTTCTGGACTCAAAGTGCCAAGTTTAAGGACTAGGATCTGGATTTCCCAGTGGCTGCCAAAGGGGCCGGATGGCACAAACCCAAAGTTCAGGAGAGTTAACTCCCCATGGGGCAAATTGAGCAACAGAAGATAGGAGACCGAATGAAACTGGCATGTAAATTTCCTCCCCAACCTCTCTCAGTAGAGTGTCCCAAGGCCTGGTGTTTCTGCAAAGCTAGCCCACAGGTGTTCTGCGTTGGCCACGTGGCCAGCGATGTCTTTTTGCGAAGGTGACACTTCTCCTTGCATTGCTTCCCATTCTCCTCTCCCCCTTTCTCATTTCCCTTCCCACACTGTCCTGATATTGCATCTCCCAATGAGGCATTAGCACTTAACCTTTGTCTCAAGCTTTGTTTTGTAAAGAATCCAGGCTCAAGGAATATAAATAGTATTAACTAACATTTTTTTGAACATTGACCATGTGCCAGCCACTGCCCAGTACTTTGCATGTATTATTTTATTTAATCTGTTCAGTAACTGTATGAGGCGGATGCTGTTGTTACCACGTTTTAGTGATGAAGAAACTGAGACCCAGAGAGGTTAAGTAACATGCCCGAATGGTAATATCACATAACACATATGGTAAGAGCAAGCACAGTGCTGGAAAGAGAGTAAGCACCCAGTGCCAATAGTTGGGTCATTCATTTGTAATTTCTTGATAGCACCTCTTCTTCTAAGGCATTCTTTCAAGTGAATCCCTCACTGAATACAACCAACAGGGGGACAAGACAGCGTACTGGGAACAATCTAACTCTAGCTCCATTGTTTGCATCTGGTGTGCACTCAGCAGCAAGTCACTCACCAGGTACCTCACTTTTTTATCTATAAATGGGAGATAATGAACTCATGTTACACATAACTCTTCCCTATTACACAGTTGGCTGATTATTACTACACTAGTGGCTCGGTGCACGGATTCGTGCACAGTGAAAGGAAATTAATTAGAAGAAAGACTCATGTGGTAATTATGTTACTGCAAAAAATTACATGTCAAAATAGTATATATAATATGGTATTATAAAATTAAAACACGTGTGCAATTGGCGCCAGTGAAAGCTTTATATGTATTGCACAGGCACGAGTCAATGTTTATTTTTAAATTGCCAGTGCACGTCATATGTACTGGCCGGTCAGTCGGTCGGTAGGATGGACATACAGTCAGTCACTTAGCCTTTTATATATATAGACATAGATTGGCATCAACCAATGTGCTAACAATTGAGTCCTCCTGCAGCTATCACCCACAAAACCAAAGTCTGGGTCCAGCAGGATACAGGTGGGACAACTCAGGAGGATGTGGTGACTGGAGATCCAGGGAATGCCACCCAGGCATCAGCAAAATTCTGCGTGTGCCAGGGCAAAACAGGCAGTCGGCAGGTCACAACCCAACTGTAACTACAGAGGAAACATATCCGCACTTATTGCAACCTGGTTAGCTTGGCCTCAAGCAAAACAGCGTGAGCTCTGCTCTCTGAGACCAGGATCACATCTCCAGGATGACCCACCTCCAGCAGCCACAGAGGCCCAAGCATTGACTGGGAAGCAGCTGGAGGGGTATAGGAACCGCCTGAAACTCTGAAGTGGCCGTGATCAGTCTTTGGGACTAACCCGGATTTTTCAACTCTGTTTGTATCATTATTCAACTGGTTCATTAGAGAACAGAAGGCAAGGCCTGGGCCCCATTCCTCCCCCTCAGTATCAAATACTGACCATGTGCCAGAAACTATAAATGGGGGGACAGAGATGGGGGTATCCATTATGGTCAATGTAGTGCTCAAGGTTGCGGCTTTGCATGAGTAGAAAGCAAAGGTGACTCAATGATTAAGAGAGGCTCTCTTAGGGAGTCAACTCCCTGGGTTTCCTTAAAGCTTATCCTTACACACTGCATCAAAAATACAGCTTTCAGAGCTACTGAAAACATATTTCTGGGGTTGCAGATTAGGAATCTACATAATTTTAAGAGGCTCTCTTGGTCCGAAGCTCTGGGAGGTCACCATTCACACCTTACCTGTTTCCAACAGGTATGTCCGATGGAGCACTCGGTGTCAGCAGTATTCCCAAAGGGATCCGGGTCCCAGTAGGACTGGGCAGGCCCCAGGGCTCAGCAGCAGCCTGGGGAATGCGAGTGGAAGTCTCTCTGGGGAAGAGAAGTTGCAGCCCTCAGTGCTGGCATCTGGCATCTGTTTGCTTCTTCCCCTAAGGCTCTTCCTTATAAGGGCACACTAGGCATTGCCCCACCTCAGTTAAACAATAATCAGCAAACATTGGGCACCTCCCTGAGAGGGGACATTGGATTTAACTGCAAGATCTTCCCCACACTGGGCCCCAAAGCGATTGCCACCTGATCTCTCCTTACTTCCTGGAGCTCCGGCTGCAGATTTGCCGGCTGCCTGGGTTTTGGGTTTCTCATTGTTTTCCAGATACTCAGCTTATTTTACTTCAGGGAATTGTGTTTCTACAAAACCACCTGGGAAGCTATTCCTGCCTGCCTCATTCTCACACAGGGAAGCCCCATCGCCGTGTGTTGCAGATCAAGAGTGTCCGCTCAGTAAATCCCATCACCTGGTCTTCCTGCTGGAGAGAGCACTCTCTACAGGTCACTGCAGAATGCAGTAACCGGGCCTGGGAGACTGGGGAAGGTCTTGGCATTGCCCCTGCTCAATGGAGGGGGAGAAAGCAATGAGGTGTGGAGAGCAGATGCTTCTTGCCTGCAGAACCCTGGTGGCGAGGCTCCCCCGAGGTCATAGGAGGGGGTGATAAAATAGGGCAGCAAGAGGAGTGTGGGAGTCACTGCGAACAGATGTGACGGGATCCATCCCCAGACTGGGGTGGGTGGGAAGAGATGGGATTTGGAATGAGAGCACGTGGGAAGTGTGGCTCAGCCCGTGTGCCTGGGAGTCAGGACCAGAGGTGAGGAGCGTCATTCAAGGCCTGAAACCGGGTTTTAATCTCAGTCCTACAATTGCTGGCTCTCTGGCGTGAGCACACCTCCCCCCCCCCTCCGAAGCTTAGTTTATTAATCTGTTAAATGTGGTTTACAATGCCAGCCTCGTCTCCCTCATATTTATTTATTGGGGTGCCTATATCCCAGGGGACACACTCTGTTAGGACTTTGACTATAAATACAGTAAACAATAAACACACTCTTGTATAAGCATACTTAATGAATAAATACACATACGTTTGTTGGCTGTGCTCAGAATGATTTTGCTAAGAGGGTATGCAATCAAAAACGTTTGAAAGCCATCGTTTCAGAAAAAAGGGGTGTGAAAACGCTTTAGAAAGCCCTACCCAATCAGTGTACCTTGAGACAGTGCCTAGAGAAAAGTAACAGAGTTTTCCTGCTTACTGATGACAGTTTTGTCTTCTCCCATTTCATAAAAAGAAGCTCCCCCTGTCACTCCAGAGCAGTCTTTGGGAATACTGAGTTAAAAAAGGAAAACACCCCCTAAGGCAGTGGTTCTCAACCTGTGGGTCGCCAACCTGTGGGTCTCGACCCCTTTGGGGGTTGAACGACCCTTTCACAGGGGTTGCCTAAGACCATCGGAAAACACATATATAATTACATGTTGTTTTTGTGATTAATCACTATGCTTTAATTATGTTCAATTTGTAACAAGGAAAATATATCCTGCATATCAGATATTTACATTACGCTTCATAACAGTAGCAAAATTATAGTTATGAAGTAGCAACGAAAATAATTTTATGGTTGGGGGTCACCACAACATGAGGAACTGTATTAAAGGGTCGCGGCATTAGGAAGGTTGAGAACCACTGCCCTAAGGAGTATTCTTGGAGCCAGGAGCCAAGTGGCTGTGAGTGACAGTTCTGCTGTAAGGATGGCTGAGGCGAGGCGCTGGAAGGAAGACCTGTTCACCAACCCAAGGGGCTGTTTGCTTTGGGGCCTCATTGGCTCTTGGATGTTCTCTCTGCTCATTCATATGTGCTCCTTGAAAGCCACCGCTCAGTGGGTTGTGTGTTCCAGAGAATTCTAGCCTGGGGCCATCAACCCAGTGACCTCTAGCTGGGACTTTCCAGCTGACTTCCTCTAGGCTTGATGAGCTTTCACAAAGTGATACCCAAGTTACCAGCACCCAGGTTAAGAGACAGCATCACTGATACCTAAAGCTCCTTTGACAACCCTGCCCATCACTACCCTCCAGGATACCCCCAACAAACACCATCCCCAGCTTGTTCACTTTCATTAGCTCCATCCTTCTTTTTTTTTTTATAAGAAAACCCCCCAGTGTTGATTTAAGGGATTAAACCAAATGTTTTAAATATGACAAAGGGGACTATGTGGCAGAGCAAACAGGTATAGAGTGTTTGCCACACAGGCAAACAGATCATCTAACACAGTGGTTCTCAACCTGTGGGCCGCAACCCCTTTGGCGGTCGAACAACCCTTTCACAGGGGTCGCCTAAGACCATCCTGCATATCAAATATTTACATTACGATTCATAACAGTAGCAACATTACAGTTATGAAGTAGCAACGAAAATAATTCTATGGTTGGGTCACAACATGAGGAACTGTATTTAAAGGGCCAGAAGTTGAGAACCACTGATCTAACAGATTTAATATATTTTTACATGACTCTGTGGGTCGAACAGCAAGTCAACAAAGCGAGGTTATTTTTGTTAGTGTCCAAAAGAATGAGGTGAAGGAGGCTCACCCAGCCCAAATTTGTTGTGCTATGGATTGTTCTGGATGGATTCTGAACTGTCCAAGTCACGTTCTTACTAACTCAGAGCAACAGGTGGCAAACCCAACATTACCTACAAGGAAGGCATTATAATCCCTCAGGTTTTCAAGTCAAAGTGCCCACTGTCTGGCCCTTCCACCACTGCAGAATTTTGGACAAGCTACTTAACTCTCAGCCTGTTTCCGCAACACCAAAATGGTGATGATAACAGAATCTAACTTCTCAGGCACCAGGAGAATTAAAAAAGCAAAGGCAGGTAAATTGCTTAAATACTAAGTCTGGTACTTAGTAACTACTCAATAGATTTAGTAAATCAGACATATACCTGCTTGGTGGAACGTTAGGAGAACTGGGTTGGGAGAGAGATTGGGACTTTTAAGGTGGAACATTATGGAAATGATAAAGGTGATAACCCAGGGACTCAGAAATGACACACTGACCAGGAGAAGGTACGGTAGGGAAAAGGAAGTCATTTTCACTTGTTTCTTGAAGTTGTATTTCAATAAGTAAGGCCACATGCTGCAAGTATCGCCTGAAGAAACCAACAGAGACCGGCATCATTCATTTCTGCTGTTGCCACATGTTGCTGAACTGAGAAAGACAGAAGCCGTTGGCCAAGGAGAAATGAGCTCTGCTACTAACATGGAAACCTTAGTCATGGGTGGGCTGAAAGGACATGAACCCATCGCTGCCTTCTGATGTGGTGGCCTCCCTGGTAGGGACTGGAGAAACCCAAGTGCTGTGCCTGCTGAAGGAGCGGGAGCCAACACTGAGATGCGTGTGGGTGTCAGGGCAGGGTCCCCGGGTGCTGGCTCTGCCCCTGGCAATGTTCCAGCATCCCTCAGGTGAACTCCTCCGGTGGACACCAGGTCCATGAAAGCACACTCAGAGGGGGGTCACTGTCCTTGCAGCCTGAGGAGGCTGCATGGGCCAGGACCGTATCCTATCCTGGGACTAGGAATGGGTGAGGGGATAAGACATGGGCCTCTGATCGCTGCTTCCTTCTTTGACTGCACCCCCAATAGGCAAGTTCTGAGAAATTTGAGGCAAGAAGACCTAGGTTCGCCAGTGCATGTGGTAGGTTAGGGAGGGTTGGAGTGAGCTGTGCTCCCCACTTCCATGTGTTAGCTAACCCAGGGGCCTTGTGGAAAACCCTTCTTCTTCAAAGGTGACAAGTTGGTAGGAACAGGGACAGATTGGACATATTCAAAGTTGGTGCAAATGGCTTAAGACAGAGGAAGCACATTTGGTAAATTGGTGGGGGAAATTGTCACTTGCCCAGAAAAGTCAGTGACCAACCCTAGGGAGGAAGAGGCAGCGTGCTCAGGACAAAAGGTTGGTGAGCAACCACTTGCAGGGCCTGGGAAGCCACCGGATGTGGGGGCAGTGCCGGCCAAAATTCACATGGGGGTACTGTGGGAACAATTCGTTCTGAAAAGAGGCTCTCAGTCCCAGTGGGAGAGACTCCAGGGACCCTGTAAGCAAATGATCTTGGGGAGCTTGGTTGAGCCAGTTCAGCTTCTGTGGATTTCTGGGCATCTCCATCTGTGCCCCAATGTCATGAACAAGAAAACCAATATAAAAGGATACCTGTGTTCACAGGGAGGTGGGGGAGGGGGAAGGAGAGAAAGAAAGAAATGTCCTGAGGAGACTGTTTTCATCTAAGCCAGTTTTGGGGGTGACAAAAGGAACTACACGAGAGCAGAGACATGAATCTCCGAAAAATTAGAGAAGAAGAATGGGGAACCCTAGGGCCTGGACCAGAGGCTCTGTGGACTCTGTACAGGGCTGCCAACTGCCCACTGACACACTATGGAAGAGAAGCAAGTAAGTTCATTGATATGGGTGCTGGCACCATCACAGTAATTAAATGAGGATGTTAAAACTGCCAAGTACCACTGTGTGAGGACTACACTGAGACGCCTCAGAGAGATCAGACTTCACTCAAGCTCAGATAATGCCAGTTATCATTACAAGATACAAGCCGGTGGTCAGAGAAATAGTTATGCTTCCTTGATAAGGAGATGCTACTGGGGAGGTGCCCACAGCCTACTAATATCTATTTTTATCTATCTGAGATTGCAAATCTTCAACTGAACAATCAAGCTTTATTCATTTCTTGTCCACTCATCATGTTACTCTTTTAATATGCAAAACTGTCAATTCAATTGCACAATGCAAAAACAATATTTGGGACAATTCAGATGATGCTAAAAGGAGACAACTACAGAGAGAGAACTTGCTAAAGAGGATTCTCATATCTGCTCAGATCCTCTTTGGCAAACTGATCCGGTCATCCAGGACCCCACCCCACGCCCCACCCAGGCCTCCGCCCTAGAGCAAGGCCACTACACCCCTCAGGGGAACCTGAAGGGCATCAGGAAACACAAAACAAAACCTGTAAGTTTTCCCTTAGGCATTGGGCTGATAAGGTACTTTTCCTCCCCATTTGTTTTTACATGATCATTACATATTTCTTCTTCAAGATGAAAACAACTATTTTATTTGTTTTCAAACCAAAGGTAGGGAATATAGGTGCTGGGCAGAAGCTTTGAATTCCTGAAAGACCCTAAATTTAAAAATTTTTAGGTATCTGATGAATTTTATATACTTATAAGTATCATCTCTTCTATGAACAAAATATAATTTTATACAGTAATCAATTTTAATGGACTCTTTCATTGATTTAATTTAGCTGTGTTCTATTAATAAATTTTCATTATTCACAGGAAAAATGTGTACAGCCATTCAAGTACACACACACACACACACACACTTAACAACACTGGGAAATGCTCACAATAATGTAGAATATAAAGAGAGATAAAATTTTTATAGATGGTGCTATCTAAATTGTTCTGCTTGAAAAATACAAGTAAATAAAATTAAGCCCATACATAGAAAACTGCAAAGAATATGAAGATTAGACAGAAATATTTCAAAATTTAAACACTGGTTATCTCTGAATGGTACGATTATGAGTAACTTATTTTCTTGTTCAGACTTCTGTATTTTCCAAATTATCCATAGGCACATATATTATCCAAAAATTAGTGAAAAGTTATTTTAAAAATATTTTTTCTGCTTGGGAAATGGTATGATATTTCCTCATAAATTAGATCCCTTGTGCTCTAGCAATTTCATTTCAAAAGAGTTAAAAGGTGGCACTCAAACAGATATTGCACACCCATGTTCACAGCAGCATTATTCACAATAGTCAAAAAGTAGAAGCAACCCAAGTGTCTATCAATGGATGAACAGACAAAGAAAATGTGGTAAATACAATGGAAAATTATTCAGCCTTAAAAAGGAAGGAAATTCTGATACATGTTACAACATGAATAAACCTTGAGGACACTGTGCTCAGTGAAATAGGCCAGTCACAAACGGACAAATACTATGTGATCCCACTTACACGAGGCACCTGGAATAGTCAAATTCACAGAGACGGAAAGTGGAATGGAGGTTATTAGGGACGAGGGAGGGGGTAATGGTGAGTCAAAGTGTAATGGGTACAGAGTTTACCTTTGGAGGATGCAGAGTTCTGCAGATGGATGATAGTGATGGTTGCACAACCATAGGAATGTACTTCATGGCACTGGACTGTACACTTAAAAACGATCAAAACATTAACTATGTTATCTGTACTTTTACACAATTAAAAAACCAAACTTTATCTGATTGAATTAAAATCCAGAGAATACTAAGGACCAGATAAAGTAATAAAGTTGATGATAAAGTTGGAAGGCAGTGGGGCAAATTGGGCAGGGTCTGACAGCCCGGCAGGGCTATGAAGTAAGAGGCTAGGGACAGTGACCTGGCCAGTCTCAGAGCTGGCAGGTGGCGGACCCCTGTCTTAAGCTCAGATATCTCTGACCCCATAGCTCTCCTCTTTTCTTCATCTACCATGTTACTCCCGGGTATTACAAATGAAAGAAAGGAGGAAGATTGGTGGAAGAGGAGAACAGAGGGAGTGGGAAGAAAGTAGAAAAAGAGAGGGAGGCAGAGGAGTGCCGGGAGCAGAAAGATGAGGTTCAAAGCTGCAAACAAGAACAAGCTTTTCAAAAAGGCCCCGAGCCTGCATTGAACTTTTGACAATTATGGTTTGTCAGCATGGTAACTCATTCATAATTATTTTATGGGAGATTAGCAATTCCATATGTAAGTAGCTCAGAGCTGTTGCAGAGCTGTTAATCCTGGATGTTTATTACCCACCATTCAATAAGTAGCTTAATAAATCTAAAGAAGTCCAAGTTATGGGGGTGGTTATGGCATGCTATTCAAATTCCAAACAATTACAATAAAACCATGTCTATTGAGGGTGATACATTTGTAATTGCTGTTGTTGTTTTAATGTGATATTGGGAGATGCAGGAACTTGACATCCCTTTGAGCTATACTTTGCTTTCTGTCTGACCTTAGGGCACTGGGGCAGGACAAAGGCCAGCGGCTGTCTCCGTGTTGCTGTCAGTCAAGGCAATGGAGTGAGAAGTGAGACGCAAGCTTATCATTTTTCATGATATTTAGGGATCTAGGTTCCTAGTGATGGTGACATTTCACAGTGTTGGGCTCCCTGTTCAGGGCTCATCTCTGGTATGATAGATAGACTATGCCATGCCCATGTTGGGAGTGCTTTGGGCATCGTTGAGAAGGCAGGTGATTTGGGAAGAGTCAGAGGGATGACTTCTCTCCCCACAGCTCCTGTCAAGTTCAGGGACTTCTCTGCTCTCTGCTGACTTCCAAGAGCCTAATATAGCCACACAGAGGACTGTAGGTAGAATAGAAAGGAGACAACACACACATGTATCCCTTGGCTCTTGGATTTCCTCTCATTCCAGACACTTGGCCTTAGTGTCTCCCACTGAGGAAGGAACTGGTTGAAGGTGATGCAATGAAGAATGAGAGAGAGAGAGAGAGAGAGAGAGAGAGAGAGAGAGAGAGAGAGAGAGAGAGAGAGAGAGAGACTCAAATGGGAAAGATATTGGCCTAAAAGATTGCAGATCTGGTCCTGGCCTCAGCTCTTTACTGTGTGGCCCAGGACAAGTCACTTCCACTGTGAGGCCTCAGTTTCCCCTCCTAGTTCTGTGCTTCATCAAAGAGACTAGCAGGTGAACTAGAGAGATAGGCAGAAGAGGTACTCAGCAGAGGAAGAGGAGGATCCCTGTCCAAATTGGAGACAAGACTTTACATCATCAAAAGGCAGTGTCTGAATCCATCTTCTTCCAGCTCAGACATTTATGGAGCATCTAGCTATTCAGTGTGAAGTTCAGTGTTCGAAATTGTACGTGACTGAGACTCATTCCCCTCCCTGCTAGGAGTTCAAATCTAGTGAACAAGGAGACACATATTTAAATAATTACAGTACAAGGAGGTAAATGCTAAACTGGCATTTTAGGAAAGATGTTTTAGGGGCAGAGAGAAGGAAAGTCACTCATTTTGATTTGGGGAAGGATGTGTTTAGGTCAGACTCAATGGAGAAATTGATATTTGAGCTAAGCCTTAAAGATGGATGAATAAACATTCACCATTGAAAAAGGGCATCCTAGGTAAATGGAAGAGCAAAGGTGAAGAAGCGTGGAAGTGCATTCAATCACCTGCAAGATGCCAGGAATGGTTTGGGGGCTCTGAGGGTACACCATTAAATCAGATAGAGTCTCTGATTTCATGGAGCTCACAGACAAGTGAGTAGGGACCAGTATTGACCAGGTATTGAATGTGTTCTAGAATTAGTGGTGATGGTTGCAAAACCTTGTTACTGCATTAAAAAAAAGCCAATGCAATGTACACGTTAAAAGGTTCATGTTGTGGTATTTAAATTACATCTTAATAATAGACACGCAGTAGATCCACTAAAATGTTTGTAATTCAGATGGTAGATAAAGGGTTAATTCCTCTACTATGCAAAGAGAAATTATAAATTGACTAAAAGACTAAATCACAATAAGCAGAACAAATTATAACAAAATATAATTCATAGAAATGCATATGCAGATGGCATAAAATATACTCAATTCATTGACAGTCACAGAAGTCTAAATTAAAATAACAATAATCTATTGTTTTGCACCCATCAGACTTGCAAAAATTATAAAGAACTATTGTATCTGTTGCCGGCAGGGATGTCAGAAATAAAGAATGTTCTTATACATTCCAGGTTGGGATAGTGATATAGTTACAGCTATTTTGGAAGCTAGCAAGCAATAAATTATTAATATCCAAAGTACATATATACTTTGACCAAGCAATTCCAATTCTGTGAATCTATCCTATTTAAATAAAAAGAATAGTTTCTAAGGACACAGACACAGAGATAGGCAAAAGTAAGTGCACTGTATCATTGTGCCATTCTTTTGAATTAATGGAGCTATAACCTGAATGTCTTTTTCCATATGAACAACTATAAACCTACTTTTGCCAACTCCTGTATACTTGCTGAATTGGTTATTGGTGTTTATAGTGGCCCCAAACTGAATTGACTTGGTACATCTATACTGAGGAATATTATGTAACCATGAAAAGTATGAATTGAAGAACTACCAGAAGATTTTAGAGGGAATTGAATGGGTTTCATTGGATTGGAAAAGAAAGATACAGAAAGATCTATATATATAAAAGCCTAAGTGACCATCACAACTGAATGGATGACCGAACAGGCTGCATGGGGCGACCAGGCCAGCAGGGGGTTAGTGAGGGACGACCAAAACACTGAGCAGCAGGCTGCAAAGATGACAGCACCCACAGCCAATAAGGAGGGAATATGCTAATTGACTGCCATGCCCTCAAAGATGGCGGCGCCCACAGCCACAAGATGGCTGGCAGGGGAGGGCAGTTGTGGGCAATCAGGCCAGCAGGGGAGGGCAGTTGGGGGTGACCAGGCCTACAGGGAAGGGTAGTTAGGGCAACCAGGCCGGCAGGGGATGGCAGTTGGGAGTGATTGGGCTGACAGGGAAGCAGTTAGGTGTCGATCAGGCTGGCAGGGGAGTGGTTAGGGGGTGATCAGGCTGGCAGGCAGAAGTAGTTAGGGGCAATCAGGCAGGCAGGCAAGTGAGTGGTTGGGAGCCAGCAGTCCTGGATTGTGGGAGGGATGTCTGACTGCCAGTTTAGGCCCGATCCCACAGGGGTCCCTGATTAGAGAGGGTGCAGACTGAGCTGAGAAACAACCTCCCCAGTGCACGAATTTTGTGCACCGGGCCTCTCTAGGGCCTCTCTAATAAATATATATATATATATATATATATATATATATATATATACCAAACCCCCCTTTTAAAAAAAAATATATATTATTGATTTTTTTACAGAGATGAAGGGAGAGGGACAGAGAGCTAGAAACATCGATGAGAGAGAAACATCCATCAGCTGCCTCCTGCACACTCCCCACTGGGGATGTGCCTGCAACCAAGGTACATGCCCTTGACTGGAATCGAACCTGGGACCCTTGAGTCCGCAGGCCGACGCTCTATCCACTGAGCCAAACCAGCTAGGGCCCAAACCCCCTTTTAAGAAAATAATTAGAAAGAACAATATATCCCCTTTTAATAAAATAATTACAAAGCACAATATGTGTGTATATCAAATACATAAATCTATATATGGTTATACTTTTAATATGCCAATAACAAAGAGGGACAAAGATCACTTGGGTGGTAGTAGTGGGGAAGATACTTAACTGGAAGCACAGGTGGGTGGTACAGAGAGCAGCTGCAAGGCTCCTGCAATGGTCCAGGAAGGACACGCTGAAGACTTTGGCTAAGTCAACCTCAGAGCCCAGGGGATTGAGCATCTCTCAAAAGTTCTCTTGGGACATCCTGTCTGGGGCCATCTTTTGGATGTTAGACTCCCTGCTTGCCTTTTGTCCTACAACTTGGTTTCCTGCTCCATAGACAACACCCATTCCTCTATCTTGGATTCTCTTTTTCCCATGAGGCCAGTCCCCAATGAAAGCATCTCCACAGCTTCTCCCTACCCCCATCCTTGCCCCAGTCATTGTCGTGAGCATGCCCTCCTAGCCTTCTGATATTCTCCATTAATTTGGACCATTAAATTCCATAAAAAAACCGCACCCAAACCAGGGTCAATAAGACATCTACAATGATATCTTAATGGTCCTTTTCTGTATGTATCCTCTGTCTAGATGGATAATAAAGATACCCAGCTGTGACCTTCCTTTACCTCTGTCTGGTCCTCTGCATGTTTTCTATCTTTATCCCTCTTCTGAGAGTCAACTCCACTCCTTTTTTTCACTGTCTAGAGCTTCTAAGTTCTCCCAGAACTCTGCGTACTTCTCCATTCCAACCCAACTCTCCTTTCTTCACACCTAGACTAGAAATTCTTGCGTTGGTTGTGAGCTTATATATAAGAATCCTATGGGGAAAGCTTTTCAGAATACACATGCCTGTCACTCTCTCCACCTTGGTCCCCTCCCCCATGTGTCATAGGTTCTGGAAAAATGAGCTCTTTTACCTTTTTAAAAAAATAATAGTATTAAGATGGTACCATATACTATCTTCATTTTGTAAATTAGGAAACTAGAGACATGATATTAAGTGATATTCCTAGGATCTTCAGGCTCTAGAGCACATGCATTTTCTACTGCACTCCCAAATTTTTGGGAGAACTTACCAAAGACTCTGAGCAGGTGCCTTTACTTCTCAGAGGAACTATGGAAGCCTAACGCCCAGCAGCTTGTTTTGGTTTTCGTTTCTACAAACAATTATGGAGCCTCCAATACATGCCAGGCATTGTGGTAGGTGCTTGGGGTTGGGGAGGAGGAGGTTAGAGGAGAGAGATGAAAATACAAAGATGAGCAAAACAGGGCATCTGCTTTGGAGGCACTCACAGCCAGTGGGGGAGCAGATGGGTGAGAGAGACCTTTACAGTCCATGTGATGGGTACAGTCCATGGGGCCAGCGGCACTGGGGACTTGTTCTACCTGTGAAGGCTCCGATGAGCAGGTGTCTAAGACCCATGTAAAGTAAATGGGTCTACTTAGACTTACCTATTCCTAAAAGGGAGTACTCCTGTCCCTCCTCCTGAACATGCAAAGCCTACCTTCTTGGGGGTCTATTATGTTTCACCCTTAACTGGGGGCAAAGTTACTATTCCCCTGATTCCCGAGGGCTCTGTGCCAACCAGGCTACCATGAGGTTCTGGCAGCAGGGACCTCTGCACTTCCCAGCCCCAAGCAGACAGAACAAAGTGCGTGGGTCTTTAAAGCATTTAAAGACATAAGTGTGATCTTACAGTAAAAATAGGTGTTTCCCAGGTGAAGAAAATGCAAGAGAAGAGACTTCTGAACAGATGGAGGTGCATGAGAAGAGGCAAAAGTTCAAAATGCTTCGGCTACGGAGGAAACTGCCTGGGCTGGACCCCCAGCTCTGCCACTCCCTAGATGTGTGGCCTTGGGCCATGTCTCCAGAAAGGGCAGGGCATTTCTGATTCTGAAACAGAAAGAAATGTGGGGAGGGGGGTGGAAAGTGGTGGTGATGCTCAAATTGTAGGTTTGTCCAGATTGTACGGGACCCTACATGAGTTTGGGCTTGAGTTGGGGAAATTAGGAGCTAGCGTAGATTTTTCAGACGAGCGTTGCAAGGTCAAGAAAATTATTTTTGATCATTTCTTCCTAACTCCCCAGTGCTTTTCTGGCCTGGCAGGGATTTCTGTGAAGCTTTTGAAGAATGCTGTGAGTGGAATCAGCCACAGAGAGGTGGCGAGAGGAACACACATCTGACATGGACGGAATCGCATATCTCTTCAGAGCAGAGTGGAACCCAGGGAAGGAAGGCGGTATCCCGGCGTGAGAGAGTGGGAGGGGGCCGCAAAGCCAAATGCTTGTGCAGCGCCTGCCTTTCGGGCCCAAGAACTTCTAAAACATCTGCTCTCTCCCTGTGCTTTCAACTTCTAAAAACTGTCTCTTTGATCTAAAAGAAAAAAAATGGATTCAGCCTCTAGGTTAAGCCTGCTGTCTAAGTATTTCAGAGGCCACATGACTTAAGCATGAGCAGAGAGCCAGGCATCAGAAGCAGCAGCTGTGGAAATAAAGGCAAGGCACTCAAGCTGTAGGGATCACAGTGTTCTCACCTATAAAATGAGGATGTCACCCTGTCCCACATTCCTTCCCCAGGAGGGGGTGCAGGAGGTCATGCAAGGCAAGTCCCTTCATCAGATATCTGTCACCATATTTGTGATGCTTAACCAAACCCTCTAAACTACAAGGGCATAAAACAGTAAACACCGAATTAGCTCATGAGTCTGTAGGGTCCGGCTGATCTGGGTTTGGCTGCTCCTGCTCATATGACTGGCCAACTGCAGGCCACCTGAATGGTTCTGCTGATATGGACAGGGACCACTCCTACACCTGGGAGCTGGTTAGCTACTGCTGGTCTGGGATGGCCTTGGGATGACTTGTCTTGTTCATGGTCATGTTCTTCTAATGGCAATGGCATAGGACAAGAATGAATGAGAAAAGGCGGGTGCTTTTCAAGCCTCTGCTCATGTCACATCCTCTAACATCCCATTAGCCAAAGCGAATCACATGCTTAAGCCCAGCGTCCTAGTGGGAGGGCGCTGCAGAGTTACAACGGCATAAGATGAAGATGCAGGGAGTGGTGTAGAATTGGGGGCATTTTTGCCATCGACCATGGCCTCTATAAACTGAAAGTTATGCAAATAAATGCAAGGTAATGTTACTATCCAATGGCGATTTAATCAGTGTATGCTTGCTGGGTTGATTTACATGGGCACTGGCCTGCCTCAGATGTGATTACTTTCACAAGTTTTTCCAATGGCCCCAATATTTTGTTCATAGCTAGAATAAAACTCCATATAAAAATTCATCTGTAAATTTTCCTTGGACAGCTGAAGCTCTCTGCTTTCTCTCCATCTGATATTACAGAGTATGTGTCGTGTGTGTGTGCCTGTGTGTGTGGGGAGGGGTGCGTGTTTGTCAGGGGGATGGATGTTAGTGGTGATTTTCTGTTTCCATTTAGCTTAAGTCATCAGTGATAACTTTAACTTGGCAGTTTCATCAGGGCTCTTTGTAAATGTGCTGACATTTCAATTAAATGTCAGTGGCATCATACTGTTTACCAGCTGGAAGATTTGTAATGGGGAATATTGGTAGCGCCAGAGCCTAGAGATTTCCACTTGGTGAAAAGCCAGCCAATGCCTTTTTGTCTCTACTATACCCTGAGGGTCCTTTGCACGTGTGTTTTGACAGACAGATTGTCCCTTTAATATGTTCCTTGTGCTCTGGGTCAGGAATTTTCAAACTTTTCTCAGAATCTTCATGGGGGCATTTCAAGCGTTAGAACATGGAATAAAATGTATTTTGCTTTCCCAATTTAATGAAAAAATAGCCTGGATTTGCAGGGCAGTCAATTAAAAAGTGATTATTTGTAACTATATATTTACATATTAAGTCAGCAAAAGAGAACAGTTATTCCAAGAATGGACTGGGGAGCTAGTCTGCCTGGGTTTGAACCCCACCTCTGACCACTCCCTCGCTGTGTGATCTTGGACCACTTATCGAGGTTTCTTTTCTTTACAAAAAAATATTGATTTTTAGAGAAAGAGAGGAAGGGACAGAAAGAGGGAGAAATATCTATTTGTTGTTCCACCTATTCATGCATTCATTCATTGGCTAATTCTTGTATGTGCCCTGACCAGGGATTGAACCGGCAACTTTGGCAGATCTCGACAACACTCTAACCATTATCCAGGTTTCCGGGCCTCTATTTCTGTACCTGGGAATGAAAACATTATCGGTTCTAAGGCTTAACTGAGTTTAAATGTTTGAAGCACTAAGAGCAGTGCTGAAGTATTAGTTATTATGCATTATTAATACCATACAACCAAAATAAGATACAGGTAAAAATAAGATGCCGAAGCTGACACCAAAAATACAACTGTCATCCTTGCTTCCTGATTTAACCGTATTTGTTCATCGAAACAATCTCATTATTGTCACTGACTGACTTTGTAAAAAGTAAATATTACTCATTAGAAATTATAAAATTAACACATACGTTCCAGATAAAATTTCATTTTGGGGGAAAAATGTTCTGTTGCTTAAAAATTTTTGAAAGCCACCACTCTTAGCCATCTCACAGAATCCTGAATTAGGAGCTTTGAAGGCAAATCGGATCCGTCTACGTGGCCCGAGAGGAGAGCTTTCCGAGTATGTGCCCTGTCCAGTGCCGAGCTGAAATCCTTCCACAGTAGTTTCTGCTAGCACATTCGGTTGAACCAAACAATTTGAAAGAGCATTTTGGCGACAATAATCTTCTATGGAAATAGCAATTGCCTTGTGCATTGGTGGGGGAGAGGGGTCTGGAAATGTCCTCTGAGTGGTTGCTAATAGCCCCCAATAGTGTGGCTATTCCCATCACTGCTGTTAGGCCCAGTCCTAATCTTCTGGTCTCACAGAATCCACAAACACAGCAGGATTCCAGGGGGAGCCCAGGCAGGTCCCTGCCTCTCCACTCCTGCCACCCTGTGGACTGATTGCTGCAAATCACTTGGATTCAAGTTCAGGAAGAGCCTGATGGGCAGGCAAGTCCAAACAGAGCAGAGGTTGGTCCCCTCTCCTGCCAGGGTGCCCCGGTGGAGCTGCCCCCTCTCTCCCTGTGCTTGGGCAAAACCCTGAACGTGTGCTTCCTCCCCAAAGGAGTAGCAGGGAGACTGGCTAGAAGGGCTGCGACCGGCTACCTGCTGTGCTCAGGGCAGCTCCCTATAGTGGGCAGATCCTCCCCATTTCACAGGCGGACACACTGAAGTCTCAGTGACTCAGCAGGGCTTCTGACTGTGAGTCCCTTGTGGATTTTACCCTCTCAGGTACCCTCAGGGGCTGCTGCAAGGAGGAGCTGGCAAGTGCTGAAAACTTGAACTTATAAATTAACGCAAAGCTTAATTAACCTGCATTGTCACTATATTTGTTATGTGGGGACCCAATTCAGCCTTTTCTGGTTTTGCTGTCTCTGCCCAAGAGGCCTCAGGGAGAGAAAAATCTATTCTCCTTTAGCTTTTTCCATTGGGAGGAGCCAAATGCTCCCATGCCATGGGCTCCTCCCTCCACGTGGGTGGCTTTCTCCAGATCTGAAGAATAGAAATCCTTCACTCTTAACGTTTCTGTTATGGTTGACCATGCACATTGTTTTCACCTGTCACTTTTCACTGTCATGTGCGTTGCTATAATAAACACCTTTTGTTCAGTGCCAAACCATCGTTGTCAGTGTGCAGGCATGTAATTTGTTTTTATGTATCTTTTTATCACAGCAAGAGAAAAGGTCAGTTCTGAGAGTGTAGAAGGAATGCAAACATTGGGCTTGCCCAGACACCTCCCCTGACTGAGTCGGGGTGGGGGTGGTGCAGAAAAGACCGGCACCAAATTGTGGAGGGGCTTGAATGGCAACTGCAGGTATTTTGACTTTTTTTCTGGGAAAGAAAAAAGAAGGTATAGCTAAAAGGGAAGGGTGGGTGAAATGTGCAAGCTGCGTGCGGGAGTGTAAATGTGAGGCCAGAGGATAGAATTGAATGAAACACAAAGACATGAGGTCAGGCCGTGATTGCTGTAGTTCTTAGAGCTCTCTTTGTCTCCGCTTCCTTCTCTATGCAATGACAGGAAAACTTAGAGTACAGAGGAAGAGTCCTGGTCTCAGAGCCAGATAGACCTCGATGTAAATTTTAGCTCAGCTACTTATCAATCTGAAAAGTGGGGAGAATTTAAAATACCCCATAGGATTATGGCGATGATACAATTACGGGGTAGAGAACACAGTGCAATGGTTGCACAAGCTTGGATAAGCACTAACTGTTTCATCCTCGTCAACTTTATGGACTGGAGGCTCCCTAAGCTGTCTTCCAGCTCAGATGTGCCATGGTTCCATTATGTGATGAGAAAACAATTTAGAAGAATGAGGGTCTAGAAATTAAATCACTGGTTAATGACTTCATGGCTTAATCTAATTTTAAAAATCCTCTCCTGGCAAGAACCCCAAGGAAAATAATAGTAAAGATCTAAGCATTGCACTGAGAAAAAATGATGTTGACTAGCGAGGTTTTCTTTAAAGTGTGTTTAATTCACATCACTTGATGCTGTCCAGGCCTTACGGGTCAGTTTCTCCGTGTTCCCATGAGAGGAATGGAATGACATGAGGAATACACCTTGACATTCTTAGATGATAAAAAAGGATTAAAAATCAATAGTCTTTCTGCTTCAGCTCTTTCAATTTTGTTTTCATATCCCTTCTGTAGAATGAAGCACAGCTACTGAAGAATAACTGGTGCACTTGGGGGGACCTGTTGTGCTTTGCCAACGGACATAGGCAAGTTTTTCTAAGTGTCATTGCCAACTGCAGAATCCCACTGCATCGATGTTTACAGGGGTGTTGGTGCTGGGCCTTGGGGAAGGGCAAACACTAGAGCTGAGCTGTCCAATACGGTAGCCGTGAGCCATGTTCCAAGTGCTCAATCGCCATGTGTGGCCAATGGCTACTGTATTAGCGTACAGTATGAGAGCACAGAGGGCTATTAGAGATCGTCTAGTCTTGCTCCAAACCAGACTAGAAGGCAGAAGACCTATTTCTAGTCCCAGCTCTGCCACAACTTTTATGTTGCCTTGGTTTATCAACGAAGAATCACATGCTTTGGTTTTCTCATCTATAAAATGGGTTTAATTGTTTATTCAGTCTGTAAGCTTATTATTTTTATATCTACTAAGATTAGACACTGTGCTATAGACTGTGAACACGAAGGCAGGTTCTCTTGAATTTCTAGAGCATCCCTGAGAGTGGATTGAAACACACACTATGCCACAGGACTGCCAGCGAGAACCACCAGATAATATGCACTGAGCACCTGTCGCCAGGCTTGGCACACAGGAGGGGCTCACTGTGCTGTCAGAAGCCACTGGGCATAAAGAAAACTCCCTTCAGGTTCTCCCCTCGCATCTGGCTGGTCTTTCACACACGTTGGCGAGCTGAAGATGGCCTGGAGAAGAGATGGAGCAGGGATCTAGAAACTCTATGTCTAGACAAGGAATGGCCTTAATCCAAGGCTTCCTCCCTACTCTCCTGCCCCTGCCCAGCGAGCTTACAGGCTCCAGAAATCAATGGGAAGAAGCACCACAGGGGCTCCCACCTGCTCAGATGAACCTGAAGTATCTGTTCCTGAGGGAGAGGCTGGAGGAATGGCCTCAACATCTCATCTTGGCCCTATAGCATCTTAGCCCTAGCATCACCTATTCCCAGGATATAGGTGAGGAGGTGGATGGGAGAACTGAAGCCCACACAGGATAGAAGACCCACCCACATTGACACTCAGGCCTCCTGAAGAGGCCACCAGGACACTTCAGGTGTTGAGACCTGTTTGGCCCTTCCTGCCCACCTCCTGCTGCCTGTGTCTCTTGTCAGGTATATGCCCAGTGAGGATGCCTCAGCCCCACAGCCTGGTGCTTCCAGAGGAGCATTCTGGGCTGGAGGAGAGGAAACCCAAGCTCCTGTCTCAGCCTGAGCTGCGTGATCTTGGGCAAGGCAAGCAGCCTCCAAGGCGCATGCATCAGTGAAATGACCACAAGTCCTGTGTGTGCTAATGAGAACCAAAAACTGAAAGCTGAAAGGAAAGAGTGTGCACAAATCACAGCCCCAGGCAAAGGCATTGCTATCTGGTGGCTGGCATGGGTGCTCTGGAGAACTGCTGATCTTGGGGGTGATATCTCATGTAAGGAATTGAGGCTTCAGGACCATGGAGAAGCAAAGAAGGCTCTGAAACCCTTCCTCTACTGCTACCTGAAGCCTGCTCTACTGCCCGCCTTCCTTTCTTCCCCAGCCATCTATAACCAGGGAATCTCAGGGATAGTCAGGCCTCAGCCTTCCCCTGTGATCAACTCCCTGCGACAGCATCTCTGTGCGTTGATCATGTAGCCTGTGCTTGGACACTGCCCGTGACCAAGAGCTCACCACCTGTCAAGACTGCCCATTCCATCTTTAGGCCATCCTGGCTGATAGAACAGCAGGGTTAAAGGTTGAGAGCTAACGGATTTATTGTTAGTGACTGCCTGGACGACCAAGTTAAGAAGGAGGCTGGTGCTGCCCAGGCACAGTGGTAGACTGGTTAATTAATTAACTGTGTTTGCCATTGGTTTAGAAGGGGGCAGCTGTGGAATGCATGCAGCATATCTGTGCCCCATCTCCCAGTACTATAAGCTCTTCTTTCTATGGTTCAATTCTGCTTTTACCATATTGGCCCTTATTTTCCCCCTATAGTGAACAATGTTGGTGGCCTTGCCAATTATCAATCCCCCTTTCGTCCTTCCCAACAGAGCCAAATATTGCTCAGGTTTCCACTGTTCCCCCAAGAAATTCAAGCAGAAGCAGACCTATAGCAGCTCCAAGTTGGGTCGTGATTAGTCTGAACCAACCAGAGCAATCCCATCTTCGGTACCACAGTGATTAACGTATAAATGAGCGTGTGACCCAAGTTCAGCCAGCGAGATGTGAGTGGAGATGTTTGCTGGGGGGCTTCTAAGAGCTTTCCTCATTATTCTGAGAGTTAGAGAGTTAAGTCTTGCATTCCTACTGGACTTGACCAAGAGACCATGCAGCCCTCATTGCTACTGTTGGTCATCATAGCACACTAGAGTCACCAACTTAGGGTAAGGCTGACACTGGATGGCAGAGTGGAGGAATGGAAAGAACCTGAGAGCTAGATTGTATCATTGAGCCCCCTGACTCAACCAGCCCTGAAGACCATCTACCTCTAGACCTCCAGTTACACAAACTAGTAAACATCCTAGTCATTTAAACCTGTTAGATAAGGTGTTCTGCTATCTGCACGAATTAATTCATCCTCCTTGGACCACGTAGAAGTATCAAGTCTAATTCATCTTGAAATGTCTAGAGATGGCCACCCTCCGCTCCTGTATCTTCTCTTCTCCAGGTTCAACTATGGTTCCTTCAACTAAAGTTCCTAGAGACTGGCTAGGAGTAATTCAGTATTTTGCAGGCTATCTTCTGAGTGTATTCAAATTGGTTTAAGCAATTCTATAACGGCTGTTTTCCGTACCTAGGCATCTGGCGAGGCCAGTAGAAAGTGAGTGCCCACTGTGTACCCTGCCACCTGCCTCCTATCATTGCTCCAGGAACCACAGGCTGCCAGTGGTCACACGGGGCTTCTCTTTCCACAGCTTGGCAGAGGCAGCCGAGTTCTTCCTGGCTTCTGGGTAAATAACTCATGTTCTCGTCACTGCGTGTCACAGATAGTTTTCAGTGGGGTTCAATGTAATTGCTACCATCTATCACTTTAATAGCCTAATGAAGGTGAGATGTAATTAGAAAGGGTGTCAGTGGAATATGGAGTTTGTTTTACAATTATCTATACAGCCGGGGGGACCATCAGCACAGAACACTGCCTTTCAAAAGCCCAAGAAACATGTGGCATAAGCGTTCATCACTGAGTGACTTAAAGGGACCTGTGGTCAAAGCCCACGTTTTCTTTTAGCTCCTTTGAATCTAATGCAGGTTTGCTCATGTTGGGCAATTAGGTGGGCTCTGAAGAAAACTGCATAACAACTGAGTGTTTGTCTATCAAATCCTCCCTTCCTAGAGACCGACATTCACATCCCAGAGCTGTTTCTCTTCCTTTGTCCGGTCTTAAGTGCCTTTGGTTGCCCCTTCTTTGAAGAGCAATTAATGATTTTTTTAAACAAACATTACAATCATCCTGACTTGCTGGTAGCATAACATTCCTTTTCTCCAAGTGAAAAATTTCTGCCTGATGGTTTTTTATTGTAGTAAAATAGACACAGCATAAAATTTAGCAGTTTAGCCATTTTAAGTGTATGATCAAATGCCATTATATTCACAATGTTGTACAACCATCACCACTACTCGTTTCCAGAACTTCTTCATCTTGCCAACCAGAAACTCTGTGTGCATTAAACAAAAACTCCCATCTCCCCCTCTCCTCAGTCCCTGGTAACTTTTGTTCTACTTTCTGTCTCTGAATTTGACTTTTTTAAAAAAATTTATCTTTATTGTTGAAAGTATTACATATATCCTCCCCCCGCCTGCCATTGGCCTCCTCCACCCTGCACCTGCCGCCCCCCCCCCCCAGCCTTCACCACTCGATTGTCCCTGTCCATGGGTTATGCATATACTAGAGGCCTGGTGCACAAAATTGTGCATGAGGAGGGTGGGGGGAGGTCCCTCAGCCTGGCCTGCACCCTCTCGCAATCTGGGACCCCCCGGGGGATGTCCGACTGCCGGTTTGGGCCCGATGCCACAAGAATCCCTGTGGGATCAGGTCTAAACTGGCATTCAGACATCCCTCTCTCAATCCAGGACCGCTGGCTCCTAACTGCTCACCTGCCTGCCTGCCTGATCACCCGCCTGCCTGCCTGATCACCCCTAACCGCTCGCCTGCCTGCCTGATTGTCCCTAATTGCCTCTGCCCCCGCCACCGCAGCTTTGTCCGTAAGGACATCCAGAATGATGTCCAGAAGGTCGTTTGGCTGTTTGGTCTAATTAGCACATTATGCTTTTATTATTATAGGTTATTATAGATGCAACAAGGGTTAATCTCTTTCTATCCACCTACCCAACTTCCCTCTGAGATTCTTCAGTTTGTTTCATGCTTTTATGTCTCTGGTTCTACTTCGTTCATCAGTTTATTTTGTTTACTAGATCCCACATATGTACCTCATATAAGTGGAATCATACAGTATTTGTCCTTTTGTGTCTGGTTTATTTGACTTAGCATTATGTCCTCAACGTTCATCCATGTTGCAGCATGTATCAGAATTTCCTCCCTTTTTGAGGTTGAATAATTTTCCATCGTATATAGCACATTTTTTAAAATTCATTCCTCCATCGCTGAACACTTGGATTGTTTCTGCCTTTTGGCTATTGTGCACACTAGTGCTATTATTATGAACACGAGTTTACAAATGCCTGTTTCAGTCCCCGCTTTAAATATTTTTGGGGCATGTATATGTAATGAGTCTAACTTGCTTAAGGTCCAGAAGCAGGAATTGGTGGGTCTGGACTTGAACCTGGGTCTTCTGATGCCAGGTCCAGGGCTACTTTGATGACAGTGCATTCTAAGCTCCTTGACTCACATCCATTCCACTTTCTTGTAGGAAGACAAACAACAGAAATCAAGAGCCACAAGAGCTTTTTCTTTCACCTTCCTCACACCCACAACTTCACCATCCCGGTAACTGGCTGGATGTCTATTGCATTTTGCATGAAGCTTTGCTGAAGTGGAAATGAAGATTCTCCCTGGTATTGTCTTCTGTGTTCTCCCCAACATTCGTTCATCAAATATTTTGAAAGTCAAAGCTCAGGCTGGTTTCTCTGGCTCAAATGTGGAACGACCACCTTCTGTAACCTTCTCTCTTGCAACTCCCTCTCCCCCAGGGCTCCCACTGCCTTGGTTCGAATGTGGTTTATCCCACAGGAGGAAATCAGCGGCAGACCGAATGCGGGATGGCTGACCCTTATTTAGAAGATACTGTCAGTGGGAAGAACATTGCCCCCAGATAACGATCATTTGCTGTTAGATAAATGCCAGGGCTTGTCTCCTGATGGATGTTGCGGAAGAAAATAACAATTACTCACTGCAGCTCCGTAGGGTTGTGGCAGCACTTACCCTTGCTAAGGGACACACACCCTTTTGGGAACTGAGCCACTGGGGACCAAAAGCAGCCTCAGTTGAACACCCAGTGCCCAGACCAGGAGGCAGGGGATGCTAATTGGGCAAGAGGGAGGGGAAGAGGAGGCTCCATCTCCAATCTGCTGTGTGACTTGGGTATTTAGTTTGTTCCAAGATGGCAGAGAATGAGCAGTGACTTCTGTCTGCAGTGGCAACGGTGAGGATGTGTATATGGGAGCCGTACCCGGAGAGGCAACACCCGAACTGGACTTTCACGTGACCATTCAGGTCACAAGTATTTAGTGAGCACCTACTATGTGTCAGGCATTGTGTTAGGATCTACATTACATACAATCCCATTTACCATCGCACCAAAAAAATTAAGATACCTAGGAATAAACTTAACTAAAGAGGTTAAAGACCTCTACTCAGAAAACTACAGGACGTTGAAAAAAGAGATAGAGGAAGACATAAACAGATGGAAGAACATACCATGTTCTTGGATTGGTAGAATCAACATCATTAAAATGTCCATACTACCCAAAGCAATCTATACATTCAACGCACTTCCCATTAAAATACCAATGGCCTTCTTCAAAGATCTAGAACGAACTCTCCAAAAATTCATCTGGAATAAAAAAAGACCCCGAATAGCTGCAACGATCCTGAGAAAGAACAAAGTAGGTGGGATCTCAATGCCAGATATCAAGCTGTATTACAAAGCCACTGTTCTCAAAACTGCCTGGTACTGGCACAAAAACAGACATATAGATCAGTGGAATAGAATAGAGAGTCCAGAAATTAGCCTGAACCAATATGCTCAATTAATTTTTGACAAAGGAGGCATGAACATACAATGGAGCCAAGATAGTCTCTTCAATAAATGGTGTTGGGAAAATTGGACAGATATATGCAAGAAAATGAAACTAGACCACCAACTTACACCATACACAAGAATAAACTCAAAATGGATAAAGGACTTAAATGTACGACAGGAAACCATAAAAATTCTAGAAGAATACAAAGGATCTACATTACCACAGAGATGACAGTCAAGGATCTTTCTTCATGGAACTTACATTGTAGCCATAGAAATAATGACTAACTAAATAAGATCATTATGGATTGTGAACTTCGCTCTTGATGAGGTAAAGAGGGTAGTGTGATTGCCCATATGTGGGGGAGGCCTATTTTAAATCCAGTGGGTGGGGCAGTGTTCTAGGAAGGGGCTTTTGAACTGAGACTTTAAGGATGACAAGTCTTTTACAACGAGAGCTGGTGAAAGCTCCAGGTGGAGGGATTGGCCAGTGCAAAGGCCCTGGGGTAGAAAAGAGATCATGTGTCCTGGGTACAGAAGGAGGCTGCTGTGGCTAGAGTCAGCTGGCACTGAGAGAGGCTGCACCCTCATGGTAAAGAACTGTCTTTCTGCTTTTGGGAACAGGGGCGGATTTAAGGAAGAAAAGGACACGCAATTGGATTTTAGGGTTAGAAGAAGTACATGGCCTGGAGACCACCTCAGCACTTCCCATCTCACTATCTGAACAACCTCACTGATCCTACGAGTCTTTACTTAAAACCTTCATCTTTCGTTCATCATGAACTTTTTATATTAGTTTTGACGTTTTGTATAAATTGCATTAAGATGTGATTGGACTATGGAATTCTTGGTTCCCACTTATATGTTGTGCCTTGCCCTCCTCACCCTAGTTCCAACTCTGCCTCCCAGGCCCTTGCCTTCAGACAGTGGCTCAAAGGGGAGGAGCCTGGAGATGCCGCAGCTTTTAATTCCTGCCGCCAACTGTAGAACACTTCTCCCCAGCCCCCGCACCTTTCTCTGGTGCATGATCATGTGTGCACACAGGCGTGGCTCTTCTCCCTCATCGAATCTCTCTCAAATACAGAGGAGCTGGGTCACCACAGTCATCCCCAGGAACGGTACCCTGGGAGGGCTTCAAAGCAGAGCGAGCAAGAACCCACTCTCTCAGACACTTGGCAGCAGAGCACCCCACCTGTGGCCCCACCGATCCGGCTGAAATGCCCCTCGTCCCACGCAGGGCACAGCAGCCTTAAAGGGAGGCTTTGCTTTCTACCTGAAAGAGACAAGGGAACCAACAGAGCCTGGAGAAGGGCCGTGAACAATGAGATATTTTCATAAAGGGCCTTCAGGAGGCACTAACCCCAGCAAGGCAGCCCCTGGCACACTAGCCAGGCAGGGATTTTGATGCCTCCATCCAGCTTCCTCTGACGCCCTGGTGCACTCCCTGATGTGGGGCCCAGTAAGCCTCCCATGTGGACTAAGAGCCTCTATTAGAGGCCCTGGAGGCAGCCAGCCTTGTGGGAGAAGCCTCGGCTAGGTCAGGGGATCAGGGCGCAGCTCTGTCCGACCTGCACACTGGTTCACACCTGTGCGTCTGTGATAGAGCCCCGGACAGACTCACTAACTCCCTGCAGGGCAGTGACTCTTCCATGGCTGCGATCTGTCCTTATTAGCTTCTTAAATCTTGTCTCCAGCACGTCATATGTGCCTGGCACATGGTACATCCTTAATACATTTTGGTTGAATGATGTGTAAGATTAAAAAAATATATATATCAGAAGCCCTGGCCACTGTGGCTCAGTTGGTTGGAGCATTGAACCTGTGCACTGAAGGGTCGTGGATTTGATTCCTGGTCAGGGCACGTGCCCCGGTTGCAGGCTTGATCCCCAGTAGGGGGTGTGAGGAGGCAGCAGATCAATGTTTCTCTCTCATCATTGATGTTTCTATCTCTCTATCTCTCTCCCTTCCTTTCTCTCTGAAAGTGAATAAAAAATATTGGGGGAAAAAATCAGAAATTAAAGTCCTGGATGCACCCTGGGGCCCCTTAAACTGTCCTTAATAATCCGTGTCTTCTACCTTCCGCCTTCTCAGCTGGATTTATTCTTACTAATAAACTCTTCCTCCCATCAGAGCTAAATTGGAAAATTCATCCTTGTTCTTGAAGACCTTTGAATAATGTTTGAAGTATACTTAATACACTGAAGGGAAGATTGGATTTAGGGACGGATATGGATTTCATGCATAACAGACCTAGGCTTGGAAATTGCTTTTACTTAAAAAAATCGTTTCTTAAGTATTATATAATTTTTGAGTGCAAAGGATATGCATTCACACAAATTCCTCAAACGCGCGCCACAGTCGACGGGAAACCCAGCGCATACGATTCAGTGTGAAATCTTTCGCTCTCCCCTTCACTGCAGTATGTGGCATCCTTAAACGCTCTTCCCGGAGTTCCCTCTTCTCCTGGCTTCCACGATACCTCCCCATTCTCTTTCTTCCACTTGAAGTTCTCCTTTTTTATCTTCTGTCTCAGTCTGTGCTGTCTCCATCCCCTCCCCCTGCCCTTTAAACACTGAGATTCTCTGGGATTCTCTCCCAGGAGGCAGTCTCTGTCCTCAGGTGCTGGCCTGTCGCTTCAATGCCTATGACTTCCCATTTTCCTCTCCAGCCCTCGCCTCATCCTGCGACTCCAGTTTCAATCCTCAACCTCCTTGGGGAACTCCACTTGGACTCTTATTGCACCTGACAGTAAATCTGTCTGAGAAAAACACATTTGCTCACTTCTCCCAACCTGGAATCCTCGTCTTAATGAACGACTTTGGAACCGGTTTCCGCATGGTGGGGCAAGCGCTGCCGCTCCCTGCCTGCTCATCTCTCACGTACAGATGACTGTAAACGCTATGGAAGATGTCTCACTGGTGCCTTCCTCACCACAGCCATTGGCCCTGATGGAGTTCAAACCCTTACTTTTTAAAAAAAAATTTGCAAAAATATTGCAAAGTTCTCACATGGGTTTTTGCCCCTCAGCCTCTTTTTGCTCCAATCTGCCCTCCACGCCCTGGTCCATGTCCTTGTGTCTTGCTGTCGGGAATCTGCTGTTTTGCTGTCTCCCCTGCCCTGTGAGTGGGCTCTGGGAGCCACAGGACAGGCAGGTGGCTGGGATCAAGCTCCTGCCACCCAGACTGCCCCTGCCTTCCCCTGACTGGGGGGTGGCAGGAGGGTGCCGCCTTCGCCACACTGGCCTAGGCGTGGCAGGAGCTGACAGTGAAACCTCGGTGCCTTTTCTCGTTCCCTCTTTAAGCTCCCTCTGCACTGGAAGCAAAAAGCCTGCTCTTAGATCCAGCTTCAGAACTAGCACTTAAAAAACCCCTTTTTATTAAGGAGAATTTCAAACATATGGAAATAGAGAGAAAAGTATAATAAACCCCAACGAGCGCCCACCTAGCTTCAACCAAAAAATTTTAACTCATGGCCAGTCTTGTATCTTCTCTACATGCAACATTCCTCTCCCCACCCCGGTTATTCTGAAGCAAACCCCGAACCACAGCATTGGGCTTTAACAGAGTGGGAGCAGCAGGGGCGCAAGCCCTTGAGTGAGGCCAGCCTTGGTGCCCACGCTCAGCTCTTCTCAGCACCTCCCCATGTGGCAGCTCTTGAGGGCAGGGCTCTGCCAGGGACCCTGGGGCTCAGCTGCAGCTAATCATGGCGCATGGCCCTCTGCTCCACTGTTGTCCATGGGTGACACCTCCCGTCTGCAGGGAGTGGAGTAGTTGGGGCCACATGCCTGGTCTCCCTGCACCCAAGTCCTCTGTGAGGGATCGGGCAGCCAGCAAAGCACTGCCCACTGCTCCCTAAGCTGGAACCTCTCACCTACAGGGGCTCATCAGATTTCCAGAATCTCAGAGGGGAGGGGGGACGGGGTGGGGAGAGACTGACCAAAGAACTTATATGCATATATGCCTAACCCATGGACACAGACAATAGTGTGGTTTTAAAAAATGTTAAGATCCATTCCTGAGCTTAATGGGGGACTGAGGGAGAAGGAGCAGCAGCCAAACAAAGGGAAGGAACCCAGATTCTGAAGAGTCAAAGTGGGAAATATGGTATCCAGGTTCCTGGGGACCCAATAGGACCCAACAGAGTAGTTTAGGGCAGGAACAAGGGTGACCAAGCCCCAGGTGGCTCAGGAAGGGGATACTGTGTCCAGGCAGCTGGGAGGCAGGGGTGTCAGGCCAGGAGTTGCAGTGGTTAGTGCCTCCCAACCTCAGCAGAGCCTTTTTTGTCATCAAAGACATTTGCAGGGCTCTGGGCTCAAGATACAAATTTGCATATTGCTTTACATAAGTCAGCATATGGAGTTCACTCACCCCTAACACCAAGAAAGGGAAATTAAATTCAATTAGATTAATTAGTGCAACTGATTGCAAACTGTTTTCAGGCCTAATATTAAGGGTGCTGCACGCAGGAAAGAGAGAGTGGAATTTTTAATTGGGATTGGTGGGAGGATGGGAGGAAGGCAGGCAGCTCCCGCAGCCCAGTCAGGATTTCCGGAGAGGAGTGAGGGAGAGAAAGAGAGAGGATGGGAGGAGGGTGTGTCTGGACTTCCAGGGGACATTCGCCCTCTAGCGCCCACCTCCGCCCCCCGCCCCCGCCCCCCCCCCCACTCTATACAATTGCTCCAGGCTGGGCAGAGGCTGACTTCCCTGGAAGATCACGCTTAGGCTTGGGGACACTCTCTCCATGATCGCTTCCAATGCCCAATGTTGCATTTGTAGTTTTTGAAGAGAGCCCTCCAGATTGTGTAAGTTTCAGGTTCCTAAAAGCTGACACCTGCCCCTGCTACTCTCCTGTCCTTCTGCGCCCCCTTCCCTTGCTGGCTCACTTCTCCTTTTTCCTGCCTTATTTCTTGGAATTCAGGGTGGAGATAAGGCTCCAGGAAGGAGAGAACTTGGGGGTGAGGCCCTGTGAGCACAGTCCTGGCCAGTCCTGACACCCAGCCCGGTACACACTGGCAGCCTCCAGCTCCCCCGGGGTCAGGAGTGAACTGGCCACCCTTTTCAGGTGTCTGCCCTGCGCTCAGGGCAGATCGCATGTCTGGGCCCGTCTGTGTGTTGCTGGTCCCTCCCTGGCCTGCTGGGGTTGCTCAGGTCGTGAGAAAGATGAGCCTCTGCTTTGGGTCCTGTGAGCCTTAGGTCCTCTGCTAAGAAAGGACCCGTGTCAAGAGGCCCAGCTCACTTGGCTGGGGCCCGACATCCTGCAAACACTTGCCTTGCTCACTGGACGACCGCTCCTTCCTGGCATTCTCATGCCAGCAGGACAGGTGACGGGAACTGTGACAGTGCCTGCCCCTCCCCAACCTGGTCCTGGCTCTCTCCTGTGTCCCTGGCTTATGACCCTGAAGTCTCAGTGTGCCTAGGTCTGAGTCGCTCTCAGTTCTGATAAAAAGGGATTCACACATTTCCTTTACTGTTGCTTTCCAGGCCTGGCCCCTTAGATAGCAGAAGGCAGGGCACTCCCCAGAGAGTCACAGTTGGTGGCACAGGGATCCCTGGGTGGCTTATCAGTGCCCTGAAGACCTTCCTTCCCTTTCCTTCCTTCCTTCCTTCCTTCCTTCCTCCCTACTTCCATCCTTCATGCATTCCCTTCTTCCATCCCTACCTACCTTCCCTCCTACCTCCCTCCCTCCCTACTTCCCTTCATCCTTCCCTCCCTCTCCACCCCTCTCCCTATCTCCTTCCCTCCCCTCCCTTCCTTCCTTACATAAACACTTATCAATCTCCCCGTGTGCTAGGTCCTGCGCTGGGTAGACCCATACAGTCTGGTAAGGGAGGTTAAGACAAAGTCAGACATAACCATAATGGGAGACAGAATAGAACAAGCCTTTGAGAGAGGCACCGACGGGTCCCTAGGTTGCTTAGAAGTACGGACAGCATATCTCGTGGGCAAGCAAGAAAGTCTGGCTCTCCAGGCAAAGTAAGAGGGCAGCAGGCAGGGGTGGAGGTAGGGCCCAACCTGGAGGGACCAGAGCAGTCACAGGAAGATGTGGCAGGAGTCTCAGCCCCAGAAGGAAGGAGCTGAGCTTGGCCTAGTGTTTGGGTGGGGAAGGAGTCAGCCAGTCTGGAGAGCTCTGTGGGCAAAGGCAGCCTAAGGGGGAATGAGGAGGACGTGTAGCTAGGAAGGAAGTGGGGGAGGGCAGGAACAAGGGGAAGAGGTGTCAAAGGCCTCTTGTTCCTTTCCACAAACTGCTCTCCTTTCCTGCTTCTCCCCGCTGAGGGTGAAGAGGGAGGTTGGAGGACCTCAACTCACTGCCCCCAAGCTTGGCTCTGCTCAGTCTGGGCTGAGGCCTCCATGCATGTTCCATGTTAGCAGCTGGGGTTCCCCCGGGAGCCCCAGGGTTCTTTAGTTTGGTCTTGAGCATCCGAGGAGGAGCGTGGCTCTCCATTTGGGCAGTGGCCTGCTCTGCGGAATGAGGAGCACACTCCCTGCCCGTTCATCTCTCATGCACAGATGAATGTACATGCTAACCACTTCCAGTAGACCTCACACTGGTGGGTGCAGTGCTGAGAGGTAAGAATTTCTCCTCCGGGATCTCTCAGACCACAGTCAGGATAGTAAATGCAGGAACCAGAGACGACAGCCTGTAAAAGGCTGTACCTCAGCTGTTTGGCTCATTTTCTAAACAACAACAGAACATACCCTCCCTTTCCACCCCTCCCATTTGTTCCTTTGGGTTTGAGATCTATTTTCAGTGAAATGCACTTGTCTAAACCTCCAGGCTCATCCAACTTGAGGAGGGAGGCCAGAAACACCCAAATCACAGGACACTGCCCCACGTCCTATGGTCACTCCCTTTTGCCTCTCCTTGCTGCTGGAAACTTCCCACCGAGAAAGGGGATCCCAGGTCCCTCCGTGACCAGCTGGATACAGTCCGTCTCCGCTGCTGGCTCTGACCTGACCCTCTTCCAGGGCTGCACCTGCCCCGGGAGCCCTGGCCCTGGAAGCTGAGGCTTAGCACCAGGCCTCTGGCTAATATCGGGGTGACTGCCTTGTCCTGTGCTTGGTCCCCACATCATTTATACCTCTATCCGAGTTCCGGAGAACCTGTCTTGGTCCCTGCCTGGTGCCATGATTGTTCTAAGGTCCTTACTTACTCTTTTTTTTTTTAATTGAGGCGAAATTCCTTAACATAAAATTCACCATTTTGAAGTGAGCAATTCAGTGGCATCCAGTACATTCATGTTGTGGTACAACCACTACTTCTATCTTGTTCCAAAACATCTTCACCCTCCGAAAGGAAACCCCATACCCATCAAGCAATCATTTTTCATTTTCTTCTCCCCGCAACCCCTGGCAACCACCAGTCTGCTGTCTCTATGGATTTACCTATTCTGCATATTTCACGTAATTGGAATCATACAACATGAGACCTTTTGTGTCTGGCTTCTCTTACTTGGCATAACGTTTTCGAGGTTCATCCACATGATAGCATGTGTCAGTACTCCACTCCTTTCTTTGTGCTGGAATAATATCCCATATTATGTGTATCCCACAGTTTGTTTATCCATTCTCCCACTGGTGAACATTTGTATTGTTTCCAATTTCGGCTATTGTGAATAGTGCTGCTATGAATATGCATGTGCACGTATTTGTTTGAGCAGTTTTCATTTCTTTTGAGTGTATACCTAGGTGTGGAATGACAGGCAGGATAAACTCTCCGTTTAACTTTTTGAGAAACCACCAAACCGTTTTCCACCACAGGGGCTGAGCCATTCACATTCCCACCAGCAAGGGGTGAGTGTTTCCATTTCTCCCAATCCTTGTCCACACTTGTTTTCTGGCTTTAGTACAGCCATCCTACTGGGTATTAAGGGGCATCTCGTTGTGGTTTTGATTAACATTTTTCTAATGACTAATGGTGTTGAACATTTTTTCATGTGCTTGTTGGCTTCTTTGGGGAAATGTCTATTTAATGCCTCATCCGTTTTTGTTTTTTTTTGTTTGTTTGTTTTTTAAATTGGGTGCTTGTCCTTTTATTGTTGAGTTGTAAGAGTGCTTTATATATTTTGCATACCGCTCTTATTAGACAGATGACTTGCAAATATTTTCTCCCGTTCTATAAGTTTTTTCACTTTCTCGATAATGTCCTTTGATGCGCAGACGTTTTTAATTCTGAGGAAGTCTGATTTATCTATTTTTTTTCTTGTGTTGCCTGTGCTTTTGGTGTCATATCCAAGAAATCATTGCCAAATGGGAGGTCATGAAGATTTACCCCTGTTTTCTTCTAGGAGTTTTATGGTTTTAGCTCTTATATTGAGGTCATTGATTCGTTTTGAGTTAACTTTTGTATATGGTGTGAGGTAGAGATTTTTTATTTACTCTTCACTCCTGCTCCTGAACCCACATCAGCTTGGGGTCCAGCCCGGGTCCCTTCGCCTGCTGGCAGTTGTCCCCGATGCCTGCACTGCCAGGTATTCCTCGCCCTGGATCATCTGTTGGTCTGGGACACCCTCGATCCTTTGCCGGCCTTCACAATGTGGGTTGCTTGTCTAGACTGTTGCTTCTTGCCCTGGATTGAACTCCATGAGACAGAGCTTCCTTTCAGCCAAACAGCTAGGTCTATTCCTCTCTGTTGTAGATGAAACCCAGGCCCTCTCCCTCCCCTGAGACTGAGCTATCCTGCTATAGCATCAGGCCACACCGGCAGTATCTTGTGACAAAATCAAGTTTCATCAATGCAGTGCAGTTGTGACGGGCATGGGGTCTGGAACTGGGGACCAAATCCCAGCTCTGCCACACATACATGTGTGACTACAGAGAGTTGCTTAACCTTTTTGTGCCTCCATTTTCTCGTCTACAAAATGGAGGAAATCATTACACCTACCTCACAGGGTTGAGGTGCAGTAAAGTGAATTAATATGTAAAAAGGGCTAAGAAGAGTGCCCAGCACACGATAAACGCTCTGTGAGTGTTAGCTCTCCTTAAGAATGTCTAAAAACACCACTGGTCCCTAGTGCAACCAACCAGAATAGCATTCTAGCATGAGCATGATGAACTCATTGTTTTCCTAGGTCCAAGGTTGGGAGGGGGTTACCTGCCAGACCAAGGGGAAGAATAAACCGACTCATGCCAATGGTCATGCCAATGGTCGTGGCGAGCAAGTAGACACAGGAAGGAAGGAGAGGAGGGGGACAGAGGGCTCAAAACCAATCTTGCTGATTGCAAAATTGTGTTGGTGCCTCCAGGTTAGATAAATCTACAGCAAATGCATGATACCTGTGATCTAATAAAAGCAGCAGAAGGCAGGAACTGATTTTGCTGAGTTGTCCTGGGCTGTTCTATTTTTTCCCCTGATTTGCCTGCCAGTGAGCTCTGGGGGAACCTTGTTATCCTTGATGTACTCACCACTGGCAGGTTTGTGTCCTGGGGCCAGAATCTCAAAGCCCGCCCCCCCCCCCCAACACACACACACACACACACCCACCCCAGAGTCCCCAGTAAAGCCTGGGAAGAGGAGCCCTCTCTGTCTCTACTCCTCACCCTGCCCCCGCCTCTTCCCCCCCCCCCCCCTTCCCCTACCCCCCCCCCCCCCCCCCCCCCCCGCCCCCGGCCCTCATGGCCGTGTCCCTTTCAGAGTTTCAGATGTTTCATCCCCGGAGGGAGGTGAGCCACTGGAATTTATTGTCTGTCTGAATAGGCTCTGTGCAGCGCTTCCAAAATAAAATGGAAAAAATAGAGCTGTCTCAGCAGAATCTGCTGAATCAGAATTAACAAGAAAATGTTGTAACTAATGATCAGAAATTAAAATGTGCTCAGGAGCTGCAGTGTTTAACTGACTAGCAGGGCTGGGGGTGACACTGTGCGGGAGAATGAACCGCAACCGCTGAGATTCTGCGGCGGCAACCACGGCAGCTGGGCCACAGGCTTACCTAGGCGGGTCCCCAACAACCTGGGGCACCGGGTCTGGACAGGGACTTCCTTCTCCCCTCGCCCCAACCCTCTACTTCTCTCATCGAAGGTGCCTTACCTTTCCAAGCACCTCTCAGCTCACCCCCTGTATCTCATTAGATTCTCATGGCAGCCTCGTGGGAGAGTGAAACTGCTTACGGCCACGTCTCCCCATTTTCAGAGGTGAACTCCGAGGTGCAGAGAGGCTATGCCAGGAAGCGGTAGGGTAGGGCACGACCCCGGATTCAAGTTTTCAAATCACTGGAATTCCTGTACAAATGTGTCCTTGTAAACAATCTCCTCTAGTTGCATTTTTCCTGTAAACCAGTGGTTCTCAACCTTCTGGCCCTTTAAATACAGTTCCTCATGTTGTGACCCAACCATAAAATTATTTTCGTTGCTACTTCATAACTGTAATGCTGCTGCTGTTATGAATCATAATGTAAATATCTGACATGCAGGATGGTCTTAGGCGACCCCTGTGAAAGGGTCGTTCAACCGCCAAAGGGTCGCGACCCACAGGTTGAGAACCGCTGCTGTAAACCGAGATTTTCATGGATGGTGTGCGTAACAGGCTGCCTACTGCAGCATGCTGGCAAATACTGGAGCCCGAAGTGCAAAAGTATGGCTGTTTTCTATATCTGAAATGTTAAAGAAAGCTTTTTTTAAAACAAAAGTCAGGTATTTTCCTGGTTGCCTAACTCAAAGTCTGACAAAATAATTCACATCTGCAGCTGCACTGAACCACGCATGTTTTCAGTCTCGGGGTGAGTGTCTCAGGAGGCCACGGGGAATGAAAAGGGTGTAAAGAAAAGGGCTTACAGCCTGGCAGTGCCACCTTGCCTTTCAGACAACTCTCATGGCACCGCATTATCAGTGTCACAATTCGCCTCACCTCACCCGCCAGGATACTGAACACCCACGAGGGAGGAGCCTGCTGGTCTGCATGCTGAGGGGGAGACACCGGGTGATGCGAGCTGAGTTCTATTTGCACGCGTCTCCCTGGGAAGACAGAGAGGAGGCTGCCCCTCCCAGAGGCGAGAGCTGCGTCCTTCAGTTACCGGGACACAGGGGGAGCCTACCATCGGGAGCCTGGGCTGCCAGTCTTCCTGCCGATACTCCATAGTCTTGAGAGGACAATTCTCTTGACCTCATTTTCCACATCTCTACAATGGGGATAATTGTGCCTCCCTTGCAGGGTTGTGGAAAAGTCTCCAATACTACATGTAAATTATATGTATCTACATACATAAAAATGCAGTGCTGGTCCTGGAGTAGGGATTCAATGATAACATATCTGGTTATTAGCAGGACTAGTCAGAATAGTAGTGCCTGTATTGTATTAACCGGAGGCACTCCATTAAATATTTCCTAGGTTTGACTTGGCCCTCCTCTACGAATACACAACACTCTTCCCCTGAAAGTCCTGCTGAAACTCATTGCAGTGCGACACCTCCCTGCGATACAGTCTGAGGTCATCCCTTCCTCCTCAGTGCTCTTGGTCTGAATTCCTATGAGACCAAACATTCCAATACCCAACAGCACCCTTTCTTTCTATTTATGGGACCTGGGGCACAGACAGATCCGACTGGTCCAGGCAGAATGGAGCAAGACATCAGGGCTTGGGTGGTGGGTAGAGGGTGAGGATTTGAGTCTTGGCAGGGCAAGTGAGCCCAGTAAGCCAGCCTGAGACCAGGAGGTCAGTGTGAGGACAGAGAAGAGCCAGGTGGCAGGACCATAGCTGAATGGTGATGCACAATTAAGGTCTGGGTTTTAGGTCTTGTCTAGCCAGGCGGTGGGTTGGCAGAGGTTCAAATGGGCGTGCACTTTGCACCAGGGGCATGTGGCCTAGGACATCCGAGTTCCAAATTCAGGCACCAGGCACGAGAGGCAAGAGTGTACTGTCAGTTAGTAGGTCACTAGAATCACTTAGGAGATTTTCTCAAAATACAGATTCTCGTGCGCTAGCCACTGAGATTCTGATAAGTCGCAAGCCCTGTTAGAAGAGACCATGAGCTTTCCCACCCTGCCAGGGCTCGTGCTTACCAGGTGGTGATTTAAAAAGGCCTCCTAACAGCAGTGGCCTTGGAACTTAGTTAAAGACTTGAAGGTGCAGGAAGTCTTTAAGGCATGTGAACCAGATACTCAGAACGCGTGGTGAGCTTACAAGCATCTAATGAAGAAAACGTTTTTAAAAAGAAGGGCAAACACCACCTTGAAGATCAAGAAACCAAGGTCAAATTAATAAAAAGAAAAAGAAAAGCAGGTATTTTCTTTAGAAAGCTCCATGTTGTCACCAGGACCCCAGGTTCTCTCTCCAGAATGTCCTGCTCAGATTTCCCCTTAGACACCCCCTAAGAACAGCACCGCTGAGGAGAGCACAGTATCCAAGTTGCACATCCTGTGCCTTTAATAAGCTTGTGGGTCTCTTCCTCAACATCATAAGAGGGGACTCAGGCTCTACGCGAAGGCCCACCCCCTCAGGGGCTGGGGATGAGGGTAGGACCACCGTGAGAACCTGAGGGTCAAGAGGCAGTGGTTTAGCAAATGTATTTATTTCTTCTCTTTCATGAAAACATGCTTGCTGAAATGTGGTAGCCTCAGCTCTCTTCCCCTGTCTTATGTCCAGAAAGCCATGCCTGGCATAAATCTCTCAGGTAGGAAACCAACAGACTGCTTTCTGGAGAAACTAGAGGAACTGAGAGCAAACACCTCCCGATACTGAGGATTGAATGAAAGGCCCCCATGAAAAGGCTTCATCGTCTTTGGTCACCCTGTGGCTCAGCTCACCAAGTGGCATGCCCTTCCCATACACACGGAATTTCCAGCTGTTTTCATCTCTCATTCTTAAATATACTCTTACATCCACAGGTAATTGGAAATATGAGGAAAATCCTCTAAACTGAATGACAGAACAAAGCCAACAAATCCAAAGGAAGCTAGAAAACTCATAGGACACCATCTAATAACCAAAGAAACAGATAAAGAAAAATCTCCAGAAATGCAGGATAGAAGAGTCTTCAAAATGATATTTGGAAATATCAGAAGATCAGGGATACAGAGATAGGCTTCCGGAGAGGAAATAAAAAGGCAACTGTAATAAACTGACTAAAGAAACCGACAGACTAGAGAAAATGACTGCACTGACACCCGGGGACGCTCAGGAGTAGTGCTGGTGGCTATAAAGGCAAGGCAACAATTTGGGGCAGACAATTTATCACACGTCTCTGGCATTCCCGAATGTTCTGGACTCCCTTTTCAGGTGTGTTTGTACAGTGACCGGACTCCCTTTTCAGGTGTGCTTGTACAGTGACCAGCTTTGGAAGACAGAGATAGTATTTCCCTCCACAGCCAAAGGCAGTTGCCTATGCCCATTATAAAACACTTGGGTTCCCTAAGCTCAGGTTCCTCTCTTGTAACACAACCCACCGTGTGTGTGTGCGTGTGTGTGTGTGTGTGTGTGTGTGCGCGCGCGCAGGTGTTATGTGGCCCACTTTATGTCCCTGTGAGAACTGGGGTTAGAGAAACAGGTGCAAAAGTTGCTGACATCTGGGCTTCTCCCATCGCTGAGTAATGAACTGTCCTTTGTCTCTGACCCGGAGCCCTGTCTCTTCTACCAGCCTCCATGGAACTGGGCCAGACCAGCTTTTAACTCACAAGGAGGGCACAGCCTCCCTCTTCACAGTTCTTGACGGACAGGTCATCAGAATTCTGAGAGAAAATGATTCTCAGCTTAGAATTTCATACAAGACTGAAGCAGAAAACAAAGGTGAAGTAGAATAGACAGTTTTACAATTCAAACTTTTTCCCTTGACAAATTTAAATTCAAAAAAATCTACCTGCAATGAATGAATGCACTCATTCTTAGGAATGGATTCTAGGATATTATCTTTAAAAATTAAGTAAATAAATAAAGAAATAAGAAGGTGTATGATCCACACAAAAAAGGAGAAGCAAAATTAGAGTTGGAGAAGAAAATTCCCAGGATGTCTGATCTGCAGCATGCATTATAACAACATGCAGGGAAATTTGGAGAACAGCGTGAAAGAGCCACAGAAAACCAGGGTAATGAAAAAAAAAATGAAGCAATTAATAATTCTGGGAAAAACAAAAGATTGTACAAGAGAAGGACGTTGGGTTGTAATTCACCATTGGCTCATTGTGTAAGTGCTGATAGTTGATTTTGCCAAAAATTATTTTATAAATATGTTACAGAGATTAAAAGAGAGAAACATGGGCAGTGGTATGGAAAAGCCAAGTCTCTATCTACCACGGCACAAAGTGAATAGACAATGTCTAAAATTGATATTTCAAGAAACAGTAGTATCATTTTAAGTTATAGAGGTAAATACCAGGGAAAGCCCCAGGAGTGTGAAGGATGTTAAGTCTGAGGAGAGAAACTGCACGTGCAATAAGGGATTTCCATACATGAGCATTCCTTCAAATGAGAATCACTTTGACAGAAATAATTACCAGATTTAAATGTGAGTTTTTAGAAATGACAAAGATAGCTCACACAGCCTTCTCGGTGGCTGAACCTTTTTCCAACCAAACTGGCTAGTCATTATCATCTCAAAACTTCAGCTATTTTCATCACTGACAAGACAATTTTAAAAATGTGTTACGTGTTGAACTTTTTAGTTACCTGGTACACTAGATATAATATCAGTTTCATGTTTCCTTATCAGATCTTTTAAAAAGTTAAACTTTCTTGGGAAAAAAAAAAAGGGCAAGAGAACAGGGGCCTGGGGTCTGGAGCAGAAAGGATGGCTCCAGCCCCGCCACTCTGTTACCTACTGTGTGCCCTGGACACGTGACTGCACTGCTCTGCAAGCCAGTGTCCTGCTCTACCGGGGCGGCCAATGCCACCTCCTCCCGGGGCACCTACAGCCAGAGCCTTCACATTGTATTGACTGCAGCCTCAGTAGTCATTTTATTTACTAGCTACTTGCAGGGATCAGGCATCCACTAAGTATTGACTTGATGTGAGCAAATGAAGAGTGATTTCTAAAGACACTCAAAAATGGAAATAAGTGGCTGTTATAATGTGGGTACGGTCCTAACCAAAAAGCTGAAGTTGGACTTGAAATGCTCTTTCAAGATTCTGTTGGTGCTCAGCATTCTAGGCTTTTCTTTCATTCAACCATAGAAATATACAATTCCAGGCAATGCAGTTGGGCTCCTGTAAGGAGAAAGAATGGCTAGAGAAGAGGCACAGGTCACTGAACTTGTTTTCCCAGGAATGACTTTGGGCCACACTGGATTCCCAGCAGACACAGAGACTTAATCTTCAAGCCACGCTCCCACATTGGAGCTCCTGGTTCTGGAATCTGAACTATGACCTGAGGTTGGCACACATCTGCTGGTGCCCACCGTGCCTTCCTATGGATTCCCCTCCCCGGCACTGCTTCACAGGTGAGCTGTTATCTTTGGTCTAGATGTCCCAAAGCCAACTGTGACAGAAGGGAAGTCCGTAAGAGTGACCGTTCAGCACAGAAGCATATGGCTGGCACTGACAATAGTTCACCAAATGCTGGTTCCCGCCTCTCTTCCTTGCCTAACAAATGGCCAACGACTGAATAAATCTGCGCATCAGTGTGGCTGACCCGTTGTTAAAAGACGAGGAGAACTACTTGATTTGAAAAGCCAGCCCCGGAGGGAGTTTTGCACCAGGGACTTCCCTGTATTTGTAGCATTTTCTCCCTGGCAAGAACACACATTCATTATTCCAGCCTCAGGGTGAGAAGCAGCGGCTCTGAACCCAGAACTCTGGAGTAACTTCTTGGACTTGAATCTCACTTCTACCTCCAGTTGTGTGACTTTGGGCAAGTTACACAACCTTCTCAGCCTTCAAGCGACTCACTTGTACGTTGGAGATAACAGTAGTTATTATTCTACAGCTACTGTTTTCGTGAGGATTGACTACGTTAAATTCTTTAAAGCTCTTAGAACAATAGAGCACAGAAAAGCACCGTGCGAGTGGTTGCTAAGCTACTATTCTTCTTTCGCATGTCTAAAATGTTTTAAAATTAAATAATTGAGCCTAGGTATCAGATACCAAAATAGAACAATTAAATGTGGGACCACGAAGACTCTTGCGAGGTAAGCAGAGCAGGTTCCATCTGGCATGAAGGCCATCCTCCCACCTTGTTCCATCTCCTCTCCTCCCACACCCACCGCCGCAACCTCCATAACCACTGTCCATTCTGACGGACGGTGACATAGTCCAGGCCTCATAATCTTCCCTGGACAATTTCTGGAGTGTCTAACAGGCCCCTCTTCCCAGAACCTCGCCTCAAAACCATCTTACTCCCCCACTCCTTGCTACCCAATCCATCTTCCCCTCCTTACAATCTGGTCACTCTGACTCCCCTGCTCCAACACCTTTACTGGCTCACAACTACCTACCCAATTGTGTTCAGAATATAGTGCCTGGAAAAGCCCCCTTTGGCCTTACCCGACCCCCGTTCTCCTTCGTGTCTCCTACTCCTCAGGCTGGTGCCTTGCTCTGCATTTGCTGGAAAAGGCCAGTCCTCCTCTGCTTCTGTGCCTTTGCTTTGGCTGTTATCACCTAGGATGCGTCCCCATCTCCATCTCTCTGAGTCTCACTAATACCTCCAGTTCATCTCACCGGGCGTCTTTTCTTCCTTTGAACCTCAGAGGTCTTTACTTGAACCTCTTTTCTGACACAACGTTCTGTCGGAACTGCTTTGGGACCTTAACATCCTATCTGCTTTCTCAGGACCGAGTGTCCTATAGAACCACCCCTGGTTTGGTGAGAGATCAGACCCTACTTCTTGAGCAGGGGACCCTACTGGAGGCCCAAGACGCTGGGCGCTGGCACCCAAGCTGAACCCGGTGTTCTGACAACATCCAAGGGTCAGAACTGAACATCATGCAGGTGCCAGGGGCAGAATTCAGGCATGAGAGCTGAACGCGAAGGGGAGACCAGAAGATTCAGAGGGGAGGAAGCAGAAATGGAGATATTTCCTGGGTGCCGAGGTGTGATGGGACCATCCTGTGACTGAGAAGGGGGTTTCCAGGGTGGGGAGCCAGCTGCCCTTCCTCTGCCAGGCCTCTGTCACTTGCACGCTGGCTATGACACCACTGACATTATGCACAGTGCGGCTTCCCCACAGGCTCTGCACGCAACCAGCACACGCGGGGCTTGCACACAGGTGGCAGACCCAATTAGCGTGCACAGGCAGGGACTGAGCATGACGGCTGAGGAAGCACCGGCTGCCAAAGAGCAGAGAAAGGCAGGCAACGAAGGGCCAAGACCAGCCAGGGGACCCCCACGTTCATCCCTGCCCCTCACCACTGCCCTGTGCTTCCTCCTCCTCCTGGCTCATCACCAATTCAGAACCAAAGAGCAGGGCTCGGTTTCTCCACCACCCTGGGCAACCCCACAAGGGAGTTGCAGGCTCCTGCCTGACCTCTAAGTGACCTCGGAGGATGGAGGGTCAGCCTTCCGCATACCCAGGCCCTGCCCTTTGCTCTGGAAACTGATGTTTGAACCTCACTAAAAGACTACAACGATGACAAATATTTTTAGACATAATATGTGCCTGGCTCTGTGTTGAAAATCACATGAATCATTTCTTTTAATCTCAAACGGAAATAATGAGATAGGTGTGCCTATTTGCCTCATTTACAGAGGAGGAAGTTGAGTTCAGAGAAGTTAAGTAATTTGCCCCGAGCCACACAGCGAGGAACTGTAGGAGCCAGGATCTGAACCTGAGTCCATGAGACTGACTACTGTTAGAGGAGCATGTTGGTCAAAGAAAAAGTGGGGGCCAGGCTCAAGGGAAGGCTTTCTTCTGTACATCAGGGGAGGAGAAACTGGGACACTACTCCCTTAATGCGGAGGGGTTGGCCTTGGACGAGGCTACTGGGGGAAAAAGCCCATTCCAGATAGCCTCCAACTCTCTCCTAACCCGGGAGAAATTCACTTCCAGTACAAGGCAGGGGAGAAACTTGAGCCTCGGGGGAATGAAGGCGGTCAGTCCCCTCACTGCAGGGACAGGCCTGGGTATCCTCCAGCTGACCTGACAGACAGGCCTGCAGAATAGAACAAAAGGCCCCGCTGAGCTGGCTGCCCCGTGAGCTTGCACCCCAGCGCTGTGGATGGGAACAGCACTGGAAGAGAGCTGTCTGTCTGCTGACTGATTCAGCCTCTGGCTGTCAGCTCACCTTGTCCCCGTGAAGCCCGCTGCAGAAGCATCTGGAACAGGAACCCATTCTTTCCTCCATCCTGGGGATGGGTGATGCCCCACTGGGAAGTCACTTTGTCTCCCCAAGGGAAGGGGTGCACAGTGCACACTGGCAGTCCATCGACTCCCCTTCACTCCAGCACCGGGGATAGGGGCTGAGCACCTGGAGCCCAGAACTGCTCAGAAGACCATCTAGCCAGCCTTCCGCAGGGCGCTCACCGCTCCCGGCTGCGCCGGACAGTGAGTTATTGCCGCCTGTTATCTTCAGCAGCAGGTGGAGGCGTCCTGGGCTCCTTCCTGCGAGCGAAGCCAGGTACCATTTACTGGCTCAGATGAATAAGGTAACCAGCCCCGTCACAGCACAGAGGCTGCGTCTCTCACCCTAGGGTTTTTTTCCCTTTTCTTTCTTCATTATGTTTGTAATTTTGTTTTATTATTTCCCATTGGAAAGCTGTGAAATGAAAATGATGCAATCTACTGCTGTGAAATAATGTCGTGCTCGAGTCCTTTTCCAATAAGCCCCGAGGTTTGCACTGTGACGGCTTCATTAAATTAGTCGGCTCCATGGCAAATGGAAAAGCGCTCGGAGCTTCGGATTCTGTTAATCTGGGTCGGGCTGCCTGAGATCTTAGACCACCAGGGAGCTCGGCAGGTTGGCTCTGCAGGCTGGGGAGAAGAGGTTCCCACCCGCCCTTTGCAACGTCCCAGAGGCCACCACGCGTGCACAGCTGCTCAGCATCTCCTGCAACCCTCCAACCTTCACTGCGCCCCTCTGCACGCCAGAGGCTGCCCTAGGCGCTGTCATGGGCCAAAGGGACAAAGGTCTCTCCAGGGTCACAGTGGACAGCAGCTCAGTGTGTGGAGAGGGGTAAGGGAGAGGGCTTAACTCTACTGCAGGTAAATGGTGGGTGGGCGCAGGTAATGATGAGCCTCTCCTTGAAGGCCAGCCAGGACTCAGGTTGCCGGATGCCGGTGCACGTGCCCGAGATGCTTGCGGACGAGATGTGAGTGCTCCCCTCTCTCCCCGTCTACCTTCTCGTCACCATCCCTCAGAGTTTATGAGAACAGATTCTCTTGCTGGGCTCTACTGCAGTATTAAAGGTTTCCATTACTGATGGTTCTTGCCAGTTAGCACTTTCAGTATTAAACTCTGTCATTATGAAGTAAAATATGCATGATCTCTAAATCTATGTGTATGATAACGAGGTTTCATCGTTATACATTTGTCTTCTCGGTCCTCCATTCCTGCCTTTGCTGTCTGTTTAAAACCCTCATGTCTGATAGCTGCAGCCAGGGGGTAATTAGGGAGAGAGACTAAGAATCACAGGCTTATTCTCTTACTTATTCATGGAAATGTACCAAGTGTCTATACGAAGATGTGTCCCCACAGCCAGTGGGGAAGACAGTGCTGACAGCCAATTACTGCACTGAGGAATTCTGGTCTGAGCCGACATGGAGGCTCCCTCCCCCCACACATATAAATATTGGATAAAGCACAATAAAACAACTTGAAATCACAGCTGCATTCGGAAGGATGGAAGGAAAAGTTCCAGATTCCAGAAACAAGTGGGAATTCAAAGCCAGAGTGGAGAGTGAGCTGAAGGGGGATTGCAGCCAGATGTGTATAATCAGGGCTGGGCTTTTAACTCCAAGCAGAGGCAGACACCGAAGACCACAGCCCACCGTGGCTGGGGCCAGAAGCGAGACCGGACAGAGCTGGGTGCCTAGAAGGGCCAGGCTATCCCCACCCAGCCGGGCGAGTGGTGATGACATGAAAGCAAGAAGACAATTTGGGTCGAGGAAAGAGCATCTGCAAAAGATCAAAATCCACGCTTGTGCCAAACCTAGATGTGGGGTCTGAATTCGCATCATGTCCCCACAGTGTGGAAACCACGAATGGAGAAATTGGTGGATAAATTGGTCTGACATCAATGGAACCCAACACAGACAAACTTGAGCCTTCCCTGACGCATACCTCCATAACCAGGGGGTCCAGAGGAAATAACTACTGAAGATGAGCTCACACAGAGAAATTACACGGCACGTAAGAAAACAAAGTAAGTGAGGGAATCTCCGATTCAATATGGCACCTGGCTCGGCCACCTATGCTGGTCCCAGAATTACCTAAAAATTCCCATTTCTGCCCATCCATTCCACATCATCATCACTGCAACTCGAATCTAGACACCGGAGAGTGCCTGAGGCTCCCCATCTCTTCTTTCTAGTATCACACACACACACACACACACACACACACACACGTATAGATTCCCTTTCATTTAATTTGCACACCACACCATTAAGTTACATAGGAGCCCATATTGTTCACATCTGTTCCTACCAGCCAGTTGTGCTCCCGGTGAGGGGGTTTCTGCCACACCCGGACACCTCCTCACCTGGCAGTGTGGTAAGACTGCTCCAGGGTGGTGACGCTTCAAGTTCAGTTTGGGGTGTAAATCTTGTGAGCCCTAAAACTACAGAGTATAGGTTCTTTTTGTTTCCATAGGTCGATGCCATTGGAAAAACTTCCACTTTGACCCACAGCTACAGGTGGCCCACTGAGCTATTATTCTAGGAATTCTGCATTCAAACGCAATGATCAGAGTTGACTTAGGACTCTAATTCAGCATCCACCAAAAAACAAAACAAAACACCAAAACTGACCACCAGGTCATACTCACTTCGCTGTGCACGCGCAGGTCACAGGTGTCCCACACCGGAGCCGTCGCTGTCCTATCAGGGCACCATCAGCTGTGTCCTGCATGGGTTGAGGTTTGGAAGTGCTGCTGTTCTCGATTTTTAATCACAGATGCTTCATCACCATCAGTGTAGTGGACAGAGAGCATGTGGATAACTACACAGTTGTAGCGACTTCTGTTTGCATCACCAGAATTTTTAACCTGTATTTTCCACTAAGGAGGTCCTTAGGACGCATGCCCCTGTACCTGAAACTAATATAATGTTACATGTCAGTTATACTTCAATAAGTACAAGACGCACACCCGGCAGCTCACGTCAACCACCATATGTAGCAGGTTACCCTCCACATCCTTCATTCTTACCCCAGGTCCTTCCCTAGTAGGAGGGGGGATGGTGGCATCGCTGAGCATTAGTTCTCCTGCCACATGGGAAGCAGCCGAGATTAAAAATGGCTGTCCCTGCTCTAACCGGTTTGGCTCAGTGGATAGAGCGACGGCCTGCGGACTGAAGGGTCCCAGGTTCAATTCCGGTCAAGGGCATGTACCTTGGTTGCGGGCACATCCCCAATAGGGGGTGTGCAGGAGGCAGCTGATCGATGTTTCTCTCTCATCGATGTTTCTAACTCTCTATCCCTCTCCCTTCCCCTCTGTAAAAAATCAATAAAATATATTTTTAAAAAATGGCTGGCCCCCGGGGGCAGGGGCATCTACTCCTATTTCCCTGGGTGTTTGAGACAGACCTACAGCCACCTGCACTTTGTGACTCTTTTGGGGTAAAATGTAAGTAAAGTCACTTCCTCTTGGGCAAGGAATCATTGTTCCAATCATCCATTTAGGAAAACAGTCACTGAGTGCTTGCTGTGCCCGGCCCCGTGCTGGGAATAAAGGCAAGAGCCAGTTTTCCTGCCACCAGGGAACTCAGGGACAGGCACACACATGGAGAGACAAGGGGACAGGTGAGGACAATGCCAGCTCCTTTCATTATTTTAGTGCAGTGCTGCATCTTCTACTCGGGGAAAAGGGCGCTGATGAACCCGTCTGTTCTTTCTTTCTTCTCTACAAGGATGGCTTAACCTCTGTGGACACATAACTTGAGAAGCCATCAGAGCGTCATCTTCCACAGATGTCTTGTCCCATGGCCTCCTTTTCTTTTCACAATGGGGACTGAAATAGTCCCACAAAAGAGCCAACTCGTAACTCACAAAGGCAAGAGGAGGACCTCATAAGCAAATACAACCACGGAGGAGATTCCGGGCCTGTGCACTCAGCCCTCTACTCCCACACCTGCAGCCTGGCAGTCATGTGTGTCTAATGATGAACTTGGACAACTGCCAATCACTGAAGGCTTCCTGGGTGAAGGGGAGATAGACATCTAGGGTATAATAGGATTCTAAAAGGGCCCTCAATGACCCCTATTTCCCCACGTCAGCTCTCTTGTGCAATCCTCTCCCCCTGGGCCTACTGACTCGCATCTGTGGAATAGGATGTGGGGAAAGTGATGGGAAGTCACTTGCGAGATCAGGTTATAAAAGGCTGTGACTCCCGCCTTGCTGGCACTCGGCCTTCCTGGCGTGCTTGCCTTGGGGAAGCAGGCTGCTGCCTTGAAGGGGCCTGTGTGACAAGGAATGGAGGGAAGCTTCTGGCCGACAGCCCATGAGGAACCGGATCCTGCCAATAACCACTCATTCAGCCCAGAGCAGATCCTCGCCCGTTGAAACTCAAGATGACTGCAGCCCCAGCCATCTCCTTGTGACCGTAGCCTCTCAAGTCATCCTGACGCAGGGGACCCAGCGAAGCTGTGCCTTGATTCTTGGCCCACAGCACCCAGGAGAGTGTAAATGTGTGTTGCTTTACGCTGCTAAGCTTTGGGGTGCTTTGTTACTTAGCAATGGATAGCTAAGACCACAGCTGATCAGTTTGTGAACTTACCTTGGCGGAGAATGTACAGGCATGTTTTGGGAGCTTTTAAACAATACAGATTGGTTTGTCTCTTAAACACTAGTTAATAAGAATGGACAACCACCAGACACAGAGCACACCGGAATTGATTAGAGAAAGAATCCTTTACATTGTGGCTGCAGACGATCAGGGCCCACGGAGCCATCTAGGACAGTGATTCCAACCTGTGAGGGGCATGGGGCTCAGCTGAGGAGCCTGGACCCCACCCTGGACCTACTGAAGCGGGATCTCCACAGGCGGAACCTCGAGCCCTGAATAGATGCAGTTTTCCCAGATGAGACAGGCCAGGTATCCCTGGGTAAGAACCACTGATGAGCTCCTACTACCAAACCTGACACAACAGGAAATGAAGGGCCAGAGAAGTGACAGGTCTTTTAAAGGTCACACAGCCAGTCAGTAGCAGCCCAGGTCTCCCACCGCCCTGTTCTCTGCTCTCTGCTTTGTCCACCTGCCGCAAGACCCCAGAGCCCCCTGGCGTCCACTTGATGGAGAACTTGGCCTAGCCCTGAGCTCATGTAAAGAGAAACAGAGTAAGAGATACACAGACAACTGCTAAGGTTCATTTATTTGTTTCAAAACCACCTCCACTCCTCAGCTTTCAATTTAGCCCTGGCCTCGTGACAAGAAGGCTTTTCTCTCTGGCCTCTTGCGTAAGGAAGAGAAAAAACATTAACATTTCCCATCACATCTCTGTCGCCAGACACCATTCAGGGGCAGACGGGGCCAGGACTGGAACTTCGTGGCATTGAGAACAGGTGGCTTGCAAGCTTTTCCTCCATCCTCCCTGAGACATCCGCTCCTGCCCTGGGGGGCTGTGCCTCCACCTCCCAGCTCAGGGCGTCTGCAATAATCATGGGTTGCTTGCAGCCTGATCTCCAGTCTGCTTCTCACCGGGGAAGTGCCACGCCACCGCCCCGCTGGTTCTGGCATGGATCCTCAGTGGCTCTCCATGTCCCAGTGCTGGCTCATGAGCGAGGACTCGCACGGGTTGACAACGACTTCCCTGTCGTTCTCAGTGCCATCACCAAACAAGTCTGTGTCTAGGCAGAGGTGAGAGGCCATGTGCTCGATGCGGGAGCCAGTCTTGGTCCATTGCTGAGAAGACGGAGAGGAGAGAGGATGAGCCAGGATTTTCTGGCGAAGGCCGGGTCCTATCAATAATATGAGGAGTTCCAGCAGAACCAGAAATGCTTAATTTCTGATTTAAAAGGCTAGGGTCACCTCGAGACCCGACTTCACGGTCTCATGGAGAAATAAAACTGCAACTAATTGCCTTGCCAGGTATTATTGTTGTTTTTTTAATCAGATAAAAAAAAAAAAGTAAAGCAAAATCGATATGTTTGCTAGGAAAACTCATTAGAAGGGAATAACCTTCCAAGCAATAAGCTAGAAAATGCGAAGCAAGTTAGTCACAGGAGAAACCAAAGAAATGATCCGCATGGGTGTCTGCATGGTCACAGAGACAGGGGAGTGAGGGGGATGGCGATGCAGGAGGGGTGGGGTTCCGGGGCAGCCTGGAAACCTCTGCTCCTTCAAAGTGCTTCAGCACATGGGGGCCAACCAGGGGGGTGGGGGTCTCAGGTTGCTGCTTCCCACCTTGCAGGACAAGCAGGGAGGGAATGGACATGTACTGGGAGATCACCATCTCAGTTAATTTCTCTAAACAGCTCCCCCGTGTGGTGGGCATCATCAACTCCATTTCATAGAGGAAGGAACTGAAGCTCAGAGAACCTGCCATGGGGCATGGGTCCCACGGCCAGTGAGACATAAAACGGGCATTGGAATCTGTTTCCCTGGTGGGAACTGGGTGGAGCCAGCACCCGGCAGCTGGAGGACTTGCACACATGGCACACAGTACCGGGAGTGCTAGGAACTTAGTGGACATCCTGCCCGAGCCCAAGGCCCCTGAAAGTCTGAGCCTTGCTCATCCTTGTGGCCCTGAAGGCTTTGTCCTGGTCCTCTCCTGCTCTGGGCTCCCAGGAGGGCATCAGATCAAGACAGGATAGTACAAGACACACATGCACGCTGCAGCCCAACGAGGTCAACAGATTTTCACGTGCCAAGTTGGCCACAGCGGCTGGCACCACGGAGGCATCAGAGGCAGCATTTTGTCCCTCTCCTAGCCACAAGGACCCCCTTCGTACCAACACTCGCTCTTAGACCTACCCACCGAGGCAGGCACTGCTCACTTACCTGTTTGTCATCTCCATTCTTGCAAAGGACAAGAACCACCGGAGCACCGGGGAAGAAGGTGATGACGGAGAGGCACAACTCTTCCTGGATGATCTGCTGGGTGTATGTGAAGGCCCAGATCTGGAGGGAAGAGGCCAGGAAGAGTCACGTGAGGATCCTTGGAAGCCACCACTGGTGGGATACCACCGTGCTCACGTGCGACAGGACGGTTTGGTAAAAAGGACAGGAATCAATCGTCAATCAAAGGTCACCTTAGAACATGCTACCAAAGAGCCAGAGACTCTTAGGTCACACCCCCAGTGCAGTCTCCATCCCTACACCCCATGGGGGGACCGGCTGGAGCATACAGGCCACCTCTGGGAGGGGCTGAACAACGCCCGAGCCCAGCCGAGCTGCATGACCTCCAAGTTCTGTGTGGACAGGTGTCTGTTTCCACACTGGACAGTTCTAGCAGCTACCTGGCAGGTCACCCCACAGCTGCTTTTAGAATCTCCCTTCTTCTCTGAAAGGGAATCTAAACCAGGGTCCTGGGAACAGGAGGCAGATGGAGAGACAAAGGAACAAAGTGTCCCAAGGGAGGTAGTGGAAGAGGAGCGCAGCGGGAAAAAGGAAAGTCCTGAGAAATAAAATTATTCCAAGAGGCTGCATGTGCTCCCGCACCCCAGCAGCATAGACCCCCGGCGCCCGAGCTGCTGCAGGGAGAGAAGCGGAGGAAGCGGACGGGCAAGCAGAGCTCTGATGACAAAGAAGGGGGTCGTTACCAGGAATGCTCCTTACTTTTTCCTCCAAGTGCCAGAGATCAGAGAGCAGCTGACTGCCCCGAGAGCCCACACACTTCCCAGTTCTTACACCAGGGGGCGAAGGGGCCGGCATAGTAATGCCAAAAGGTGAACCTCCAAGAGGTTTTGCCCAGGCTGATAAATGGGGAGATCTGCCCTTTGCCTTCATCACGGGGCGAAGATGATTCCTAAATTGGATGCCCCGAGGGGAGCTGCATGTCCATGCTTGGTCACTGTCCTCTAAATGGTCCCCCCTTGGGTCTGGGTGTGTGCGAGGGACACAGTCCACCTCGGGAGGACCGACCCAGGGGTGAGATCCACGCAGGTCCTGAAATCAGACTCGGGCCTTGGGTGAGGGATTCAGGGTCCTAGACGTCTAGAGTTGATCTAGAAGGTGGGACCAGGTCCTGGGTGTTGACCCAGAGAATTCCTTGCTCTGCTAGGAAAGGAGAGAAGCGCCCGGGGCCCAGCTTCAAGGGCAGGACCGCCAGGGAGCCATTTACCCGGGCCCGCCCACAACTGGCCTCACCTCTAGCCTTCTTCCAGAGTCTGGAAATGAGGCTAAACACAGTCACCGAAGTGGAAAGATGAGGGTTATCCTCTGTCCCTTGACCCCCACCTCAGAGCTATGCCTTAGCATTTTAACGATAACCCTGCAATTATCTGGTGATCGCCACCAGACACTGGCTTTGTACTTTTCACATGAAAAGGATTAACTGGGTCAACGACAAACACTTAAAAACTGTACCCTAATTTCTGAAAGCCCATTTTGGCATTTCTTTTTTTTTAATATCCTAGTGGCTTGGAAAACTGGAAGTGCTAGGGATGGCGTGGAGGCAGGGGAAGTGGGGGTGGTTCTTTTAACATCGGAGGCAACCTAAACACAAACGCCTTTTGGGAGGGAGCGCATAGGGCAGGGGTGGGCAACCCCTGGCACGCGTGCCAAACATGACACGCCAGTAACTTTTGCTGGCACGAGAATCCCTCTCTTATAATCTTCCATTTATAATTTTTTTCTTAATATCAACTTTTTTTTATTTTTCAGATAAATTCAGTGTAGGTGCATCTTAGATAAATAATTTTACATAACATGCATACATTAAAAAATAAATGTATTTTTCATCATCATATACTGTTTTTGTCGCTCGAATTTTATTATTTCTTCAAGGTTCTTCACATACGTACACCTTAAGAGATATCAAGTAAGCGTAACATGTTATCAAAAAATTAGGGTTGGCACACAGAAGAATTTTGAGTCAGAGATTTTGCTGGTTTTGGCACGCACTCACAAAAAGGTTGCCCACCCCTGGCATAGGGTATACCCCTGGGGATGCCACCTCAAGACCCCCACAGACAGGGATCGAAGCCTTTTCACTAAGTGGACTTTCCATTAGCTGGTGCTTTACTGGCATTGAAATAACTCAGCCTCTGAATTTCCCAGAGGAACACGGCTCGATGGCCACATCTGCAGGAGAGGAGATTCGAGGGGTGGGGGGTGCAGGAACACAGGAGCCGGGGCAGGGAGTGAGGAGGGGTTTCCGATTCCCACCCTGCAGACTTCCTTCCCAGAATGGCCGGTGATGAACGGGTTTATTAAACAAATCCCGGAATCAGAAATGGACTCAGGAAGGCCACAGCGGTTGCTCAGATTGGTCTGGCCTTGATCTGTAAGTGCTGGGCCTCTGCTGATGGCTCTATTTGGGGGACTGGCTAAGTCGAAGCCCCCGCTTCCAGTGCACACAGGCACAGTCATACCCATGGAAGGAAACCCAGATGCCATCCTGGAGGCGGCATGGGTGGCCTTGTCCCCTTTGGAACAGGCTGGTAAGCGGCTGAGGAGGAGGGAGCTCTCCCCGGGAAGAGGGAACTGGTGATGGGGAGAAGATGGTCCAGGCTGGACAGCTTTGAGGCCCTCTGTGCTCAGAAGCTGCAATGGGAGAGAGAAGAGACCGCCAGGCAGTGGGCAGACTTCTCTAGCAAATGCGTATCTGGCTGCAGCTGTAAAAGCTGGTATGAAACAGGCCTCCCCAGCCTGGGGCCTACTGTCTTGCACTGGATGGAGAAACAGAGTTAGGGGGCTGGGTTTCCATTAACGCAGAAGCCCAGAGTATGTACTGATGGTGGCGAGTTTCCCATTCAAAACTCCTTCTGTGTGGGAAAGAGTGAACCGCTGAGAAGAAACACGGAATGCCAGGGGCAGCACTGCCAGTCACGCTGTGGCGAGACGGCCAAAACAGCTCACTCACGGGACCTGTCAGTCCCAGGTGCTTCACATTCCTGTCTGTTTAATCACCAACACCTATGCCTGGGAGGAAGGTACAACTGAAAGGAAGAACGTCCACTACTGAGGTCAGTGTTACTCGGGTCAATGCCGGAAGCAGACTCCGGGGTAGACCGTGAACATGGGACCTTCTTGGTGAGATGGGATCTGAGCTGAGTAACCAGGGCCACTGTTGGCCTCGAGTCTCTAAGCTCACACTGGGCAGCACAACCAACCAGCAAACACGCCCTCGAAGCTTTTCAGACAAGGAGTCTGGAACGAACCAGTGGCTTCAAGTGACATCCTGGCAACCTGTCCCACAGGCAGACTCCCCTCCAGGAGCCAATATGCGTCCGGGTTTGGGGGAAGAGCCTTTATCTCCATCTCACCCACCCAGGGTATCCAGCTGCCACCAGCCAGTAGCCTAAATGGCTGGGATCCAGGTAAAAGAACACACTCAGAATCTTTAAATGTATGCAGTTTCCCTTTCTTTACCTTGGGACAGCAACTAGATTGGTGCATGGGTCTTCCTTCCAGGGAATCCAATAAAGTTAAGAGAAAGCTTCTCAACCTGGAGGCGCCTTGGGCTTCACACGATTACAAACTGACGATGGATTTCTCTTGCCTTCGAGCCAAGGCACCAGTTTGCCCACATTTTCAAAACACACCCCGATTACACATTTGCTCCCAAGGTCGACAAGCCAGCCCAGAAAGGGAGGTGAGGCGGGTGAAGGACGAGGGGCTGAGGTGAAGCAGGGACACAGCCAGCATCAGAGCAGAGGACAGATATGGTCTGGTAGTTCCTTGCAGTAACGAGGAAACCCACGGGCCTCGCCACACGCCACCTGGCCAGTGAGTGGCCAGATGGGAGCAGGACTCAGAGCTCTGGGCTCCCACAACTGGTGCTTTCACCTCAGACGTGTAGGACCCCGAATCCCTCACCCACGTGGCCCGAGTCTGACTTCAGGACCTGCATGGGTCGGTCCTCCCAAGGTGGACTGTGTCCCTTGCACACCCTCAGATCCAAGGGGGACCATTTAGAGGACAGTGACCAAGCATGGACATGCAGGCTGGGAGTTCCCCATGGGGGACAGAGCCAGGGGTGGGAAGAAAAGGGGGTAGTCTAGGCTGGAAGCCAGCACCATGTGTGTCCCCTGGTCTGGTGTGGAGCCCCCTGAGTGTGGGCCTCAATGCCTACACTGCCCGGTTCCCAGCAAGGTTCCCTGCTCTCTGGTCTGCCCCTCCCAGTCCCGACATGGGGTGTGAGTGTTGTTTCCCTCCTCAGAGGGGTTGCCATTGGGAACTGGCCCAGAAGAAAAATTTTGCCAGCTGTCTCCTGTCAAAGTGGAGCTGATTTATAGCTTTAATATTTACAACCTGGAAGAGGATCTCGGGGCCGGGCATCCTCCGTGGTGAAATTGGAATAAAAAGGTTCTAGAACCAGCCATGACTCTGGCAACAGTGGCGATAGCAAAGTGCCCAGGGCACAATGGCCAGATTTCCCAAATCCGCCTTCATCACTTACTAGAGTGTAACCTTGGATAATCTCTCCAAGGCCTGGGCTTCATCATCTGTAAGGTAAGGATAGCAGTAATACCGCAGTCCCCCCTTCTCTCGAGGATACATTCCAGGACCTCAGTGGATGCCTATATCTACTATGTTTTTTTCATGCACATACACACCTTTGCACTTAAAGGAAGCACTTTATGGCTTCTCCTTGGCATTTCCAAATTGCAGCATCACTACTCTTATGCCTTGGGGCCATTATTAAGTAAAATAAAGATCACTGAACACAAGCACTGTGATACCGAGATAGGGTATCTGATCACCAAGAGGGCTGCTGGGTGGCCACCGGGTGGGGAGCACGTATGGTGTGCTATGCTGGACAAAGGGATGATTCACGTCTGGGACGAGGCCCTAGATTTTGTCACGCTACTTAGAACGGTGCACAACTTAAAACATATGGGTTGTTTCTTTCTGGAACTTTCCATTTAGTATTTTTAGACCACGGTACCTGAAACCATGGAAAAATGAGACCGTGGGTAATGGGGACTACTGTACCTACGTTATAGGGCATCTCAGAGACAGAAAAGGTGGGAGCAGGAAAGAGGACGTCTGAGTCATGTGAAGGGCTGAGAAGCAGACTGACTCCCTCTGGACAGGCCCAGAGGCAGGGCAAGTAGAGACGGAGGAGGGAAGAGGCAAGGCAGGGGGAAGCGGACAGAACCCCTGATGCCATGATGCATTAGCAGAAGAGGTGGGAGCCAGAAAGACAGGCCTGAGTTTATGCAGAAAGGAGCAGCACACACTGAAAGAGAGAGAGAGGTAACGTAAGTCTTAAAAGGTGTATACTCCACACATGCACACACGGTTGGGGAACTATGCTAGCTGAAATAGTCATGTGGACTTGCATCAGTCTCAGGTGGATTCAGAATGCTTGGCCTTGCACCCAGTGCCGCTGCTGGCCATGGGCCCCTCTAGGAGAGGCTGTGTCTAATCCAGCGCGGCCCCACCTTGCAGCCCAGCGCGCAGCCTGATGGCCGGGGTCTCAGGGGCACCCCGTGTTGTCAGTTGGAGCAGACTGCACATCCTCCCATCTCAGCGTGTTCTTCCATTATCCTTAACTCACCCTGCTGCTGTGCAAACCCAGCAGTTCTCTCCAAAGCCGAGAGGAGAGACAGCTTGGCACTATTGTCTAGAAAAATATGCTGCTCACTCGGAAGACTGTTACTACGATAACCCTTACCTTCCCACAGATGAGCCTTTCCCCCCTTTCCCAAAGTCAGCTGGGATAAGTACTATGACCCTCTGGTCCAATAAAGGCCTGGCAACCTCTCCCAGGGCCAGGTGACTAGGGACCTCTCCCTGAGACCCAAAGAACCCCACCTCCCACTTCCGTATGTAGCCAAAGACATCGAGTGCTGAAAAGCCTCCACTTAGCTGGACACAGACGGGAAAACTCCCATCCCAGGGACAGGGGGACGCAGCATCCTGGCCGTTGGGATCCCCACGAGCAGTGCCCTCACACGATTCAGAAGAGAGGGGTGTGTGTCACCTACTCAAAACATTTTACAAAATGCCACTTGAGCAAATTGTGCCATTCCCAGCCAGCCCTCCACCCAGAGCAAAACCGACACCTCTGCTTCCTTTCCTGGGTGACTCAGGCAGCCCCTCCCGTGTCCTGATGGAGCAGAGAGATGGTTCTTGGAAAAGTCAGGGCAAGTGGAGGCTGGTGGTGAGATGCTTCAAAGGCCAGGCCAAGAATGTGGATTTTTGTGGTAGGTAATGGGGAGCCATTGAAGGCTGTAGAGAGATGGGGAGCAAGGATGAGGCGATAGCATGCCGGATGGGGGCCGAGGGGCAAGGACTGGAGGCTATGGCTGTCATCTAACACAGTGGTTCCCAACTGGGGCAGTTTTGTGGGCAGAGGCCAGGGATGCTGCTAGACAGCCGACAGAACACAGGACAACCCAACCACAAAGAATTATCTAGTCCAAAATGTCCACAGTGCTGACACTGAGGAATGCTGACCAGGCGTGAGGAAGCCAAGGCAGGTGTGCAGGACTGGAATGACAGAGCCCCTCATCTCGCAGGATGCAGCTCAAGTGCCAGTCCTCTGGGAAGATGTCCCTGATTCTCGTGCATACGTTGAATACCATCTGGACAAAACTCTATCCAGGACACACTTCGTATGAGAATGGCTGCTTGCTTGCTTGCTTCTTTGTGCATTAGATCCCTTGAGGGGCCACGGAGGCCTGCAACCTAGCCTTTCATTTCTGCATCATCACAGTTAGCAGAGAAGTAGATGTTTGCTGAGTGAGTGAATGGATTCATAGATGGATGAAGATACAGTTTGTGAAATCGGTGAAACAGAGGAGGTTTCCAAAGCTGGAAGCGTTGATAAAATCTCTAAGAAACCACTTATAGAAAGGAACAGTGACCTGAGATCCGTGGTGAATACTCACTGTAATGACATGAGAGTTGGAGAGAGGAACCAGCAAAGAACACAGAGACAGGGAGAATGGAAATGTGGGAGAATCTGGATCACACAGCCCCCAGAGCCAGGAGGGACATTTGCGAGATGGGTGTACTTTAGTGCATCCAGCAGGCAAATGGTACAGAGGTTGAAGTGGGCCATGTTATTTGTCAGTGACCTTTAAAAGAGCCATTCTAGCATCGGGGGGGAGTGCACTGGCCCACAGGACATAGAGGTGCTATGTTGATGAATCACTAAGGCACCAGAAAACCTGTGTGCTAAGGGGCGATGTGGATCCTCCAGACCTGGGGGAAGCAGGAGGCAGCGCCCCAGGCCTGGTGCGGGCAGGATGGGGATGAACAAGGCCCTGCTCAGAGGCGGGTGTGGCAGAGGATGCTAATAGCTTTAGCAAAGCTGACATCACCGCCTAGAGCAGTGATTCGCAGAGCAGGCACTCCAGGCTGGAGCAGTGCCACCCAGCGGCATGCTTTTCTGTTTGCATTTCGTATTCCGGAGTAGCTGTCCCACCCACCCTGCCTGACCCGGCCCACATTTACTGCCAGCACGTTGGGCACCAATGACATCCTCATTCAGCTGCTCACTGAATGGCAATTCCCTATGGGCACGATGCTGCCTGGTAAGGCATCTTTCAGAGAAATTTCATGGAACCCGGCGGAGTGAACCCCGCCCCAGAGTGAGGGGGACATACTTCTCCTGCTCCGCTGCTGGGCTCTGGGTATAACTGGACACCTGGTGTCACATACGAGCAGGCGACAGAGGCACACGTTCTCGAATCCCCAGCCAGTGACTCACCTGGGACTTTGCATCCTCGCCTTTGATCTTGACACAGGGCCTCAACTTGAGGTTGGAGACCTCCTGGTTTTTCCGCCTTTGAGACTCCAGGCACTTCTGGCGCTGTCGGATAGTGCCCTTCTGGATGGAGGAATCCTTGGGGACTCTAGGGGAAGCCACAGGAGAGGTGAGAACCCGCTGCTCTTGGGACTTGAACACTAACTAGCAGCTGAAGAGGTGGGGGCAGTGTTTAGAGGAGCGGTTCTCAACCTGTGGGTTGCGACCCCTTTGGGGATCAAACGACCCTTTCACAGGGGTCGCCTAAGACCATCGGAAAACACATATCTAATTACATAATGTTTTTGTGATTAATCACTATGCTTTAATTATGTTCAATTTGTAACAATGAAGTTGCGGGTCACCACAACATGAGGAACTGTATTAAAGGGTTGTGGCATTAGGAAGGTTGAGAACCACTGGTTTAGAGAATGGCAGGGCATTTCGCCCTGAACTCTGCTAGGGAAGAGGATACCCTAAGGAATAAGGCAGCCAGGAAAGACCCCAGAGTCAAAGGTCAGATGGAGCTGGAATGGAGCCAACCTGCGAATTCTACATCCTCAAGTCACACCCAGGGCTCAGACCCCAGCCATTGAGAAACACTGGTCCTCGTTAACCTCAGTCCCTCATGCTACTGGTTAATATCACTCCTCTGCTGATTTGCAGGATAAAGGGGAGCTAATTGGATTTCTCTATATACGTACACCCCGCTGGCCACAGGCCGTCCCTTATCCAGACCGAATGAGCGAGGGCCTCTCCTTGCAGCCACAAAGGCTCACACAGTGGGCAGATACCTGAGTTCTGGGTAGACATTCTCCAGGTACCACTTGAAGCTCTGGCACCGTAGTTTCCTCCTCAGGTCCAATCTGCTCTCAATGCTGGGGGCAGAGAGGATGAAACACGCTTTGTCAGAGACAGGGGCCGGGCTGGGAGGCACATGGCACACCCTGTGCCCATGCTCGGCGCCCACATCGCTCGGGGGGCCACTGGAAAAATGAACTGAGAGAGATTTCTAGAGCTCCAGACAGTGCTATGGAAACACTGAGCAATAGCTCACAGTGGTGCAGTAACGACACCAAGGACTTGTGCTTTAACTTGAAAATGGATTTTGGGGGTGTTTTGACTTTTCATTAAAAGCAAGGCTACAAGGACATTCGGTGTGTTGTAATAATTCACCATCACACCTCTGAGTCTAGTTACTCACAAATCCTTTTTAGGATTCTGCAGTTGAAATACCACCCACTACTGCTCCAGCCTCAAAGAATCCTCTTCTTTGGCTGGTTCTGGGGCCTTGTCATGTATTTGTTCACCAAATATTTCTTGAGCACCTACTATGTGCCAGCCATTGTGCCCAATGTGGGATATAATGATGAGCTTTTGAGCATTAGAGAAAGGTAATGAATTGAGTGATTCCCCACCCGATGTGGACGTGGGTGAGCGTGCAGAGACTGTGGGAGAAACTCAGAGTGTGCCCCTGCCTGTCAGGTCAGTGGAGGTGACCATGATGACACTGAAGGAAAAGTGGGTGTTATCTAGACAAAGCAGAAAGAGGGTGAGGCAGGAGCCCTCTTAGAGGCAGGGGACTAGCAGAGAGAGAGAGAGTAATGCATGTAAAAAAGTGAGCTAGTTCTGTGGGCAGGAGCAGCTCTGTAGGAGGTGAACATATGTGTGTGCAAATGTATGTGAGAGGGGGGATGGAAGAGGGGAAATGAGTGGGAGGAGAGATGAAGATATAGACCATATCGTGTCTTGTGAGGCGAGGCTCTGTGGAGGAGGTGAGTGGGACTTTATTTTAAGGGCAATGATGCAACTGATGGGTTCTGAGCAGAGCATGACGTGATGTTTGTACTTTAAGGGCGTCCTACTGATGGCGAGTGGGTCTGATGGGGCAAAGCTGGAGGCAGGGAGAGCAGTTAGGAGGCAGTTGCAGAAGCACGGGTGCTGATCATGATTTCAGGTACAAAAGTAGGGTCTGGGAATGCACCAGTCCCTTACATCCAAGTACCAAAGGGACATCTCCATCTTGTCCCTCTCGGGCATCCATACAGACTGGCCCTGCTCTGTCCCAGCTATGCCTGCTGCCCCTAAGACCACTCTCTTGGCACCAGGACTTCTTACATAGCACTAACCACATTTCCTCACCAGGCTCTAAGCAACATGGGGACAGGAATGGATTTTTTTTTTAAATGCTGAATATTTCGTGTTTAGCAGGCACCTGGGTGCTCAGTGTACGAATGAGGCAGGGTTATCATGACCTGGTGACGGCTTGGATGTGAGGGGAGAGGGAGGAATGGAGGCTGACACCCAGATTTCAGACTTGGGCAACAGGATGCAAAGAAGAGCATCACTGAGATGGGGATTATGGGATGAGGAGCAAGTTTAGGCACAAAGTGGGTGAGGGCAGTTGGAACTTGAGTTGGAGGAGCCTGGAAGACATCCAGGTGGAGACGTCTCATTGAGACTTGGGTCTAAGGGACCGGAGCGCAGAGGAGAGGTCTGGGCTTAGTGACAGACGCGAGCAGCAGCAGTATAGAAGTGGTGGCTGACGTCAGAGAGAATGTGCAGGAAGAAGAAGGCTTATGACAGATCCTCAGGGAAGACCAACATATAAGGGTGACAAGAGAAAACTGAGGCTGCAAACGAGGCAGAGAAGGTAGAGCCTGAGCATCAGACAAAAGCCAAGACAGTAGTTATAGAAACTACAGCGGTGCACTGGGCTGAGAGGGGTTGGGGTGGAGGAGACTCAAACTAATGCGATAACACAGAGATGGTATGGGGTCCAAGGGAGTCATGGGTGAGCCAGGTGGGAGCAAGTAAGAGGATGGGGGAAAGGCAAGGCCTCAGATCACAGAGCGGGCACAGAGGACAGCGAATGCAGGCAGCAGATTGGCAAAGCTTGGCTCTGAAGGAGCAGAGGACAGGGTGTAGGTACTGAGACAAGTTGGATTGAAGGAGAGTTTTTATAGAGTTTTCTTTGTCCCTTTTCCTTTTCTTTAAAAAAAACCAACCACACATTTTTATTGATTTCAGAGAGGAAGGGAGAGGCATAGAGAGATGGAAACATCAATGATGAGAGAGAATCATTGATCAGCTGCCTCCTGCATGCCCCCTACTGGGGATCAAGCCCGCAACCCAGGCATGCACCCTGACCAGGAGTCAAACCGTGACTTCCTGGTCGATGGTCAACCAACCACTAAGACACACTGGTTGGGCTTCCTTTTCTTTTTATTTTGAAGATGTAAAAGGCTGAATAAATTCAAATGCTGACAGGAACCATGCAGCAGAGAAGAGGTGAGAGTGGAGACACATGGAGGGCAAAGTCCCCTAGAGCAGTGGTTCCCACACAGTCTGCAGGAGGGATGGGAGGGATGGGGGGCCTTTAAAATATTCCACAGCCCAGGCCACACCCCAGACTAAATCAACTCTCTGTGAGTGGAGTGGAGGCATCAGTAGGTTTGGAAGCTCCCCCGGGGATTGCAATGTGGGGGCTATTTTGGGTTCCATCGCCCTAGAACCTCGCTCCTGAGTTGAGGTCCTCTAACCAGCCCCACAGGGCCACCTGGGAGCTTATCAGAAATGCAGCCCCACCGAACCATCATGCACATTTCAACAAGATCCCCGTGAGGTCTGTGTGCACATTAAAGTTTGATAAGCTCTGAGCCAGGAGGCAGGCGGAGATGAATCCAGGCCGTGGGAACTCGATAAATGTTGATTTATAAATGAACGCAGGAATGAAAGGTGCGTCTGGAGTGTCGGTGGAGGGCTAGCCCGTCACCGCAGGAGGCACACCTTATCCTTGGAGAGGAAAGAGATAGAGAAGGATGGTGCAGATACAGTGAAGTGGATAGGTTGGTGTGTCTTGGGAAGTTGATAGCATCTATTCCATCTATAAAAGAGGTGTCATCTACTGTGATTGACAGCAGAGTGTGGACTCGGCAGCTGGGGAGAACGGAGATTTAAATTGATCTGGAGGGAGAACACTGGCCAGGAAAGAGGGGGACCAATAGGCATAGCAAGGGCCTCCTGAGACTGATGCTACAGAGTGTCATGTCAGCAGCACCAGGGAGGAGGAGGAGGAGGAGTTAGGCTTGGGTGACGGAGCACCAGGAGGCAGGCACTCCGACCTGCAGGCGCTGAGGCAGTTTAGTCCCACATCCTACCTTTCCGTGAAAACCTGGGCATATCAGTCCACTGGACAAGGAGAGCCCACCCACAGAGCTGGTGGTCAGGGTTGCCAGACAGTCATTCCACAGGCTCTGCCTGAGCCCTGCCCGCCCAGAACCTGGCAGGAACCAGAGGCTGTGAAGGGAGAGCCCCGCAGCCTGGGGCTGGACGGGCTTAGCAGCTAACCAGCTAAGCGAAGGCCTGTCAGCACCCGCTCGCCTCGGGCCCGTGAGCTGGGGCTCTTCTTGACTTGGCACCAGTCAACCGGAGGGACACTTACTCTCCGAAGGGCCTCTCCAGGGCGAACGGCCGGGCAGCATAAAAGTACTGCTTGTATTCATCCATCCACACTTCAGCCGTCCGCTTGGTGTTCCTGGGGAGGACAGGGGGTGTCAGGGAGGTGCTGAGAGGACCCGGGACACACCCAGTTAAAATACACACGCATGGCCCAGCTGGCATGGCTCAGTGGTTGAGCATCAACCTATGAACCAGGACATCACGGTTCTATTCCCGGTCTGGGCACATGCCCGGGTTGTGGGCTTGATCCCCAGAGTGGGGCATGCAGGAGGCAGCTGATCAATGAATCTCTTTCATCATTGATGATTCTATTTCTCTCTCTCTCCCTCTTCCTTCCTCTCTGAAATTATATACAAAATATACAGTATATATATTTTAAATGCACACATGTGAGCAAGTTGGCAGCATCACCCGGGCGGGGGCCACCATGGTCCAGCAACTCTACTCTTCCCAGGGTGCTGAGCCCAGCCCCGTCCCACCCAGTCTCCAATGGTACCTTCACCCCAAGACATCGGGTTTTCGTAGTAATGACAAACTCTTCCCCAAAAGATATGGAACCAAAAATTACCCAGAAACTGAACTTCTGTGACTCTCAAAAAAGAAACCATAGGAAGAAAAGAGCCAGGACAGCCCGGCACATCCACATGGCGCCAGTAGCCAGGAGGAAAGAGCAGGGCCGCGCTGACACCTTGCCCCGGCCTCCCTGTTCCTGCTCCAGGTGCTCCCGCTTTGCACAGGGGGTGTGGGGAGGCCCCAGCTCGCCAAGGTCTCCCTGTTGTCCAAGCAACTAGCTGCTTGCAGGTGTAAAGAATTAAGTAATCAAGCCATCTCAGACATTGTGCTAGAGCACTCTTAGGTTATTTTTAAAATCAGGTATTTGCTCTGAGTCTGACCCTAAAGGACACAGAAAGAAGTCAGAGGAGAGAGGCACTGAGAATGTCATTGTTCAGCGGTCAAAGCGGCAGGGACACCGGGAAGAAGCCCGGAGCACAGAAACATCTCATCAGAAGACAACCGGATGCCAGGGGCACTGTGGGGAGCAGCCCCTGCTGAGGCCCTCGGCAATGAACTTGGGGCTCACGAAAGACGGGGTGCTCCTCCAGATTTCTGCTTCTATTTGGAGCACAGGCATTCAACAGAGGGCTGTGGTGAGCCCTTCCATTCAGGCTGATGGGCCTGGAAGGAGTTATGCACACGCAGCCCAGTTCTTGGGGCTCTGAAGGCAGCTCTTGTCTTATTGACCCTTCCACTGGCCGAATCATCAGCAAACTGGAAGCTGCTCAGGGGACACTGTACCTCATTCCTCTAACCCCGGAATGACCCACTGGTGGATGCAGGATGCCACTGGCCAGGGTCCAGGCTCAAGGACAATGGATGTTCTGGAGCCCCAGGCTCTGCCTCTCATTCCCTAGCTGGCCCCATTCTACAGCACAGCCACAGGGCTTTCCTATGTCCCCAGCTCATCCTTCCCTTTGAAACACCCGAGAGCTGAGGCAGCCCCACCTCTGTTCCCCGCTGCCCCTGCCTGCAGGGTTTCTCATTGCCCACCCTTGCCCACCACGTTTCTAAAAGGTGTTAACTTTCCCATGACTCAAACCTACACCTCCTCTGAGCCTGCCGTGTCAGAATGTGACCCAGACCTGTTCATAAATGCGAAAAACCGAGCATGGAAGTATGCAGAGGAGGAAAGTGACACCCTAGAGCAGCGGTTCTCAACCTGTGGGACGCGACCCCTTTGGCGGTCGAACGACCCTTTCACAGGGGTCGCCTAAGACCATCCTGCATATCAGATATTTACATTATGATTCATAACAGTAGCAACATTACAGTGATGAAGTAGCAACGAAAATAATTTTATGGTTGGGTCACAACATGAGGAACTGTATTTAAAGGGCCAGAAGGTTGAGAACCACTGCCCTAGAGGAAAAAAAACACCGAATGAGGTGCTCAGTCCTCCTTCCCCCAAATGGACCAAATCAGAGGAAAAAAGGGAATAAATAGGTGAGAAAATGAGTAAAGACAAGAGGATTAGGGAAAGGGAGAGAAGGTGATAGAGAAAAAATGAAAAACAGGAAGCAGGGATACATGGATTTTTTTATTTAAAGGAGGGGAGAAAGGTTGAAAGAGAAGAAATCGAGCAGAGTAGGATGTACGCAGGGAGAGCAGGAAAAGGCACGTGGACACCCCTGGGTCACCGAGTCCTGCCCGGCCAGGAGATGAGGGCACTAGGAGAGGAGCCCAGGGCCAGCCCCGGAGCAGGCGTGGGCCTTGGATCCCCTGTGCCTCCCATTCCAGAATCTTCCCTGGTGACTCAGCAGGCCTTCTAGAACTCAGGGGCCCAAACTGCTGCCCTTCCCTGACCCCAAACAACACAAAATGCCCAGAACCTTGAGCCCAATGACTTAAAGCCCCCAAGGCCACACATGGGGCCTTGACAGCCTGGGGGTCCCTGCCGAACTCTGGACGGGCAGCCCTGACCCTCCTGTATAGGAAGAGGCCCAGAGGGTGAGCCATGTGGCTCCTGACCACCAAGAACACTCGGGCAACCTGCCGGAGAACCCGGGCAGACAGAGCCCATCGCCAGGAAAGCCCTCGGCCACTGCAGCCCCTTTGTAGCCCCCGAGACGCGCACTTACTTTATATACGTGTTGGCATTTCCGTCCGGGAAAACATATGGGTGCTTCTTCCGGAAGACGTGGCCCACTCGGCTGCAGGGGACGATCTCTAGGCTGCCCCCACACATCCACACCCTGAAGGACATTTCTGCAAGACAGCATGCCTCCTGTCACGGCTCTGCCTCGAGGGGGTGGGTGGGCACAGGAAGGCAGCTTGGAGGCACCAGGAAACACCAGGCCTGAGGAGGCGGTCAGGCCCGCTGCACCCCGCCGAGGAGGATGCAGGGCTAACAGCTGTGCGCTCCCCAGGCTGGGCAATCTGATTCCGCATCCACAGGTGGGGATACTGATAACTCACACCTGGGAGGGTGGTGTGCGCTAACTCGGGAACAGTGGCCTGCGTGGAGGAGGAGCATGTATCTCAATCAGCCCGGAACACGTGCAGGGCGGGGCCTGCGATGCCTCAGTCTGGAGAACAGAAGCCTTGTGGCCAGGAGAGCGCTGCTTTTGGACACGAGGAAGGTTTCAGTGTGGAAGACATTAGACTCCCTCACAGAACCCCAGAGGGTTAGAATCAGGACCAAGGAGAAAGAATTTCCATTCGAGAATATGGGAGAAATTGCTGACAATCAAGATCCAGATAGAAGTGGCTGTCCCGGAGCTGGGGTTTCCACACTCCGACAGGCCAGCAAACCACACGGCCGGTGTGCGAGCGAGAGGACCAGCCGATTCCAGCAGGCACCTCCCACACCCAGAGTGCAGTTCTCCTCCCTGCCCCTCCCCCCTCCTGCTCTGTCTCCCTTCGTTCCAACTACCCAAGCAGGTGCCTGATCCTGATCCTCATCTGCTTTGTCACTCACAGTCCTCAGCCACCCTTTACCTGTCTGTCCCCTACTGCCCCCTGCCGTGTGTCCCTGGAAAAGCTACCGGTTTGCAGACAAGACTTCCTCCTTGCCACCTTTGCCCCACCCGCCCAGGTGCTGCCAGATGGGCTATGGCGCATTCCCAGGAAGCTCAGGTTTCCCTCGAGCGGGGACAATGTGCACATTACGATGAAGAAAGGACTCCTCGAGGTTGAATAATGGCAAGAACATGGGGTGGGGAAGAAACGGGAAGAGCGTGGCTTTGGGGTCAGCCGTGTCAGTGGGGAACCTGCTTGCCCGGCTGAGGCTGGGTCTCCTACTATGTCAGACAAAGATCATAGAAATACTCCACAGGGTCACTGTCGATATGAAGTGAAATCTTGAGAATAACTGAAAACTCTCAGTGCGGTGGGAAGATCAGCGGCAGCTATGCAGCCAGTGTCTTTAGCACACGGACACTGATGGCATCGCCCACCTCTGCCCATGTCCAGCTCCCTCCTTCTGCCAGGGGAGGCATTTGAAATTCACGGGCCAACATCTGAGACTTTTACTCTCCATCAAGGTCCCCAGTGCAGTGATCTGGCATTTGGCGGGGGCAGTGGGGATCGTGTGCCTCAAGCTGACGCCTGTGGTAGACTAGGAGCAATGAGTGGGCTGAGCTGACTGCACCGCCCCCTCCCCCCCCCCTCTTGCAGTGAGTGTGTCCAGGGAATTATGTTAGCACGTGTGAATTTAGTCTCCGGAATGTCTTCCCTTAGCAGGTGTGAGGTCTACTGTGCTGCCATGGACGCCTTCCCAGGATCTCAAAACACGGTCTGCTCTTGTTTCTAAAAAGGAACACACTCTCATCCCTCAAAACGAGGGATGGGGGCCTTGCCTACGAGATATAACCTACACACCCCGTGCCAGCTTTCTCCCAAAAATACGCACACGTTCCGCTATGGTCT
>NW_005871182.1:1507313-1510281 GCF_000147115.1 Myotis lucifugus
CATGAAACAGTACTGTCACCTGACCCTGCCCTTTCCACTCCTCTGGTCTCCTAGCGTTCATTCTTCATGCCAAGGCTCTGAGGGTCTTCCTGACACGGCTTCCTCATCCGATCCCCATGTTCGTTCAACACTCGTGGGGATCTCACCTCCATCCCACAGACCCAGCTCTGCTTGGGCTCCACACCAGCGAGGTGCACTGGACGCCATCAGACGCAATGTCCCCCCGCCCCCAGCCTGCCTCCTCTCCTCTGCCTCTAAACCCGCGCTTCCTGCTCCTCGTTTTCCCGTCTGCTGCTTTTACCTCAATCTTCAGAGCCTCTCAGCTCCGCACACATCGGCCACGGGAGGAAAACGACCCCTTCGTGTACCTCTGGCTGGGTTTTGTTCCATCCTCCCTCCAGTGACAGCTTGTTAGTCACCCCAACATCCCAACAGCCTCTGGGGCGCGCACCTGGGCACGGGCTTTAGCGAGCAGCCCCGATAAGGAACAGAGCAGCCTGCTTTCACTCTGCTCTCCAAATCGGGGAAAGAGGTGACTTTTCATCAGACTCAGGGGTTCTTCTCAGGCGAGGCCATTTCCCTCCCCTGGAGCCACCAAGCCTGGGAAGGGCGAGGCTGGCAGGAAGGCTGGAGGGCTAAACCATTCCAGCAGGTCCCACACCATCTCCTCTAACAAACGCTGCTCGCACGGAGCCTGAAGGGGAAGTGGGGGCCCTGCTTCTAATTAACCTTCCCAGGGAGATGGCAGTGGGGTCACTTCCTATTGCTGCTGTAACAAATGACTACACTCACCTAGTGTGTGGGTTTGCTTGGGCCTCTGCTGAGAGCCTCCCAAGGGCAAAATAAAAAAATCAAGGTGTAGGTCGGCAGGAAACTGCTCCTGACTGGGGACCTGAAGAAGAACCTGCCTCCAAGCTCATCCAGGTTGTTCAGAGCTTAGTTCCTTGCGGGTGTGGGGGTGAGGGTCCCTCTTCTTTGCTGGCTGTAGGCCAGGAACCTCTACGTCCACGCTTCCCCCTCCTCCTTCAAGCCAGCAGTGGCCAAATCAGCTTCGCTCTTGCTGCCCACGTCTCTGCCTTCTCCTGTTCCATCACCTCTGCCTCCAACTGAAGAAAGTTCTCTGCTTCTGAGGGCTCATGTGATTAGACTGGGCCCCTGGATAATCCGGGATCATCTCCTAACGTCACGGTCAGCAGCCTTCATCACATCTGCAAAGTCCCTTTTGTTGTGGGAGGTGAAGCCCTGACAGGTTCTAGGTGACACGATGCTCTCCTTGCCCCAGCTTTGGCCAGCTCTCTTCTCCGAGGGGCCTTGACCCTGGCCCCTGTCCTTGTGAGCCTACATTTCCCAGTTGCAGCGAGAATCCTGCTGAGCAGCTGAGAGGGCATCCCCCACCCTTGTAATTTCCACCCACCGACCCCCTCCCTACCTCCTGTTCTTGGATTCAGAGTTGACCCATCTCCCTACTGCCAGTCCTGACACCTGCTGTGAGAGTCCCGAGTGAAGTCTTCCTAACCATATGAACAAGACTCCGAGTCACTCTTTCCTTTGCACGGGGGTTAGGAGTGGGTATCTTTTGGGGCAGGCCATTCTCCCTACCACTGTCTCCACCTTAAAGACTTGGAAAGAGACTCAGTGGAGCAAAGCACCTATTCCAAGGACACAGCCAGTAACGACTAGAGGATTCAAACTCTGGCCCATCCGATCGTGCAGCCCATGTCCATACACACAGGGTGTGTGCCAAGCCTGACACACCCTGACGTCCTCGACTACATTCTAAGGGGTGGGGGTGGTAGCTCCTCTCCAGGCCTCACCTTGTCTCTTTCCTCAGCACTGCCTTTGTATTTGCTATGCTTTAGAAATCCCCCATTCTAAATCTAGGAACCCCCTGCTCACCCTTCATATATGTGCTAAGGCCTCCTTTTTTTTTTTAAGAAATGTGCAACCCCCACCTACACACACACACACACACACACACACACACACACACCACTGAGCAACAGCTGCCAGTGACAAAAAGCTAAAAGTGAGGTGCAGCTGGAAGTGAGTAGATGTATCAGATATGCTGTGCGTCCTGTGTTATGTAAATTGGAGTCTAAGCATGCAATTTTAATGCAAAACAACTGGGGGGAAAAGGCTAAAAGCCACATTTCCCTGAAGCCTGCTCCCATGCTAAACTGTAGGTGTAATTATCAAAACTACTCAGCTTCCCTTAGAAACACTTTGTGGGAATAGGCACCTTACAGAGCGCAGGCTGGGTGAGGGCCTGGGGGCTGGCTTTCCCAGGCAGCTGAGGCTGCTTCCAGCAGATGAAAGTGAGAGGGGCGGGCAGGGGCCGTGTGCCACCGAGGACCCGGGAGGTCACCCTGGCCAGAGCCTTTCTCAGGAATCTCATGGATTCTGTGCTGTGAACTACAGTCAATGCCAGTAGGCAAATACGCCTGGCACACACAGCACTCCCACTCCTTGGAAAGGAAGCACCTGTTCCCGCTGTTGTTTTTTCTCTCCGTGAGCTCCGTTTAATGCAATGAGACCTGTTGTGCATGGAGCCTTACAGACTCGACATATGTTGACCTTCCCACCCTGACTCCTCTTCCCGGTCTCTCACTTTTGAGCACAGAGAGCAGATTCCACCGTCAGGGCCTTGCGGAGAAGCTGGATGAGTGTTCTTGCCTTGTTCCAAGTTTAGCAGGAGGCAGGGCGGCAGGCACAGATGAGTAAACACAAATGCATGGGAGCGCTCAGAGCCAGGGTGAAGAGGAGACCCAGTGCTAGGGGCACAGAGCAGGGGGGGGGGTTGGGGAGGGGGCGACAGAGGAGGCAGGGAAGGCGTCTAAGTCCTGGGGTAGGCGCCCAGTGCTCCTCAGCTTGGTGGGAAGGGGCTAGGTCACTGGAGTCTGGGCCGTCAGGCAGAGCCTCTGGACTGACGGCTGAAGGGGTGGACAAGGCCAAGGAGGGGCCCAGCTGA
>NW_005871182.1:1510381-1543617 GCF_000147115.1 Myotis lucifugus
AGGCATGTGGGAGGATGGCTCTGCTCTGAGGGGAGAAGACTAGAGGGGGCCATTCAGGAGAGTACTGGGGATGAAGAGGGGAATGGATGTGAACAATGATGGGGGGTCAGGTCTCGGGACTTGGTGAGCTGCCTGGTCCTCAGCATCCACTTGGTCGCTGGAGCAATTCCCTGGTGGCCTCCACCCTCCCAGCAACTGCTCCTTTCTCTGGCACCTCACCCGGCCTTGCCCTCAAGGACTCGCCACACCCTGGCGCAGAACCCACTTCACTCTCACACATCTCCTCCACGTCTCATCACCATCTCTGCTTGCAGCTGAAGCATCATCGCCCTCCAACCCCATCAGACCCCTGATCATCACTCCCATCCTGCACGGACTCTCCCAAACGCCCACCTTCATGTCCTCAGGTGCCCAGCTACCCTCCCCCACAGCACTGATGCCGTCCACACGCTGGGTCCACCATGGGAAAAGCACTGCATTTCCTGGCATACACAACGCTAAGAAAAAGAAAGCCAGGTGCTGGCACCGGGTGTAGCTTGTGGAATACTGGGAGGGGAGAACACCACGTGTCCCTGTGACCGCTGTCTGCACCGCCTTTTCTGTGATGGAGTGTAGACTGCTCTCCCCCAGCTGTGCAGAAGCCCCCACTACTTCCCCATTTGAATCAGCCCCAGATAAGGCAGCCGACTTGGAAGCGACCACATGAGATCGCCAGTTGATCTGAGCAGATGTGTGTCAACATTGCTACACAGAGAAGGTACTGGTGGGCGGGACCGAATGTGCCATCATTAAAAATAACGTGTTCTCTGAGTCCAAATGGGCTGCTCTGTGGAAGAAGGAACACACTCACGTTGTGAGGTTCAAAAGGACACAAGCCCCGACAGACAAAAGCGAGAGGGAGGTGGGCTTGGACGTAGAAGAATTTTCTAGTGCCTCAACACAAAATTCTCAGCAACGGAACATGCTGAATTGTGAAGCAGCGACCGCATCACCGTAGTAGCATCTGAGCAGAGATCGGACGACTGCTGGCTGTCAAAGTGTCGCAGAAAGAATCCATTTGGCGGCTGGGAAAAAAGGCTAGAGCTCGTCACTAAAGGCCGTGCTCTGATCATCAGGACATCGGCGGCTCTGCCCAGAAAGAGGGAAATCTCATCCCCATTGAGAACAAGGGTGGACCTGTCTTTACTAGTAAGTCCTCCTGGGCTGGTGCCTGCAGATCTGACCCCAAACCCCACCAGAGGTCCCTTCATGTTCCGGGACTGGGTCCAAGACGGGGAGTCAGTGTGGTTGGGGGTGTTGGGGTTTTCTGCTTTGTTGGCCAAGCTTCCAATCTGGCCCCCGTGTGGCAGGAGACAGACTCTTCTGATGGATCTCCCCGCACTGCCCAGTTTGGGAGAACAGATGCGGTGGGTCAGGCCAACAGCCATAAATTCCCGGGAAATAACTCTTAGTGACTGAGGAAGATGCCATAAAACACTCTGGAGGCAGGGACAGGAGAAAACAATGGCAGAGGACAATGCACCAGATCACTGCTAACTGCCTGGAGAGCCTCATGCATCATTCTCCTGGCCTCTGCCCCGCTCGGGGAGCCCGTGCCAAACAGTGCCCGGTGCCCAGGGAGGAGACGGGCCCCCAGCACTACAGGACTCTTCCTCTCCCCTTACCGAGTTACCGAGGCCTCCTTTGTGGCAGACACTACACTAAGCACTCAGACAGCTGTGAACAAAGCAGACCCAAATCCCCGCCTGTGTGCAGCTCATATTCTATCATTTCTTAGGACTCCCTGCTGGAAGGAAGAAAGGGAAGCTAACATTTCTCGTGCCCGTGTGGTGTGGTGCCTGCGTTTTTATAGACTTAACCTCAATGGATTTTCACAGTGACCCCAAGAAAGCACCCCAACATTATGCTTTAAATACACAAGGAAACTGGAAGGCCTCTCAGTGTCATCAACCAGATGGAATAGGCCTCCGACCGCTCTTTCTGCAAACCGCAGCCCTCACCACGGCGGCTGCACCTGGCCTGCTGCTGGCACAGTTTTGGAACCTTAACCCAGCCCCTCCACCCCACCCCACCCCTTTCTCTGCACTGAAAGATAAGGACAAGCTACCCCCAGAGTCTCTGTAGCAATCACCCCAGAGCCTCCTCATTAACCCAGTGCTGAGCGCTATACGCCTAGAGCAGCCAACAGATGTGAGCCAGATGTTTCCAGTGTCATTGTCTATCCAGCTCTTCATTCTTTCTCTCCAGTCTCATTGCAACTCCAAATTCTCAAAGTTCCGTGTTCCCAACTCATGCCTGCCTCTGGCTCTGGGCGTTCCTCTTTGGTTTTCCTGGCTATTGCAGCTCCACTTCTCCCTCAGGGTCTGCCTGGTCCTCAGCATCCACGTGGTCCCATGGAGCGAGTCCCCGATTGCCTCCACCCTCCCAGCAACCGCTCCCTTCTCTGGTGCCCCACCTGGCCTTCCCCCAAAGGAGTAACTTAGTCCCCATTCCCTGACCCTTTTTCCCAGGCACATGTGATCCCAGGACACACCTTCCCCACCCCAGCTCCAGGGCACAGAGGCAGTAACTCACCAAAGTTCTCCCCACCCCAGATGTCCATGTCCATGTCATACTTCCCCAGGAAATTGAACCAGGATTTGTCCATCACGAAGAGCCCTCCAGCTATGATGGGAGTCCTGTGAATAGAGAAGGGGAAGATGGAGCATCAACTCTGGGAGGGGATCATTTGTTACATTCTTCTGCCCTAGCTGCCCAGAACTCCAGGCCATTTTCTTACCATTTTTGCTCCTCTTCGGGGAGGCCAATGTTTTCCATCTCACCTAACACACAAACTTGCTCCTGGAGTTTTCCCTTTGATTATAAATCTCCTGACCTGGCAGACAGGCTAACTCACTCATCAGCACACCTGCCATGGAGAACCAGGGCTCGCAGACCCCTGGCTGCTCTGAGGGCCGCCTGCACGGGCCTCCCCCAGGCCCTGCCCAGCATGGCTCTCTGGGGAGCTCACTATTGGGTATGGGGGCCGGGGGCCACTGACCAGGCAGAGAAGGGCTGAGGTAGCAACTGTCAACAGCGCGTCCATTTCTTGAGACTGAGCTCCTTTCCCCTTTTTTCTTTTTCCCCTCTGTTACGGGTTGAGTTATGTCCCTCTAAAGGTTGTGTTGGGGTCTTAACCCCAGTACCTCAGAAGGTGATCTTATTTGGAGAGAGGGTCTTTACAGAGGTAAGCAAGTTAAAAGGAAGTCATTAGGGTGGTCACACTGGGGCCTGGAAGAGAGAATGTAGATCAGGACAAAGTCTCCCTCTGCCGCACCAGCCACTGTCACGTCCTCACACAAAACAGAGTGGGTGTGTTAGCTGATCAGCCGCAGTGGCCAGGCCTCGGTGTCAGCCTCCACTTACTGCAATGGCTGACGCCACCTTCCTGGGCTTAATCCTGACATCCAAGACCTGGGCTCTCCTCCTGGCCTGAAGGCACCGTTTCTCCTGTCAGAGACTCAAACAGGACCCTTTGGGACCCTCCTGTGCTTAGCAGGAAGCACAAGTACATCATGACATGTTTGTCGATGGACAGCCTTGGGCAACTTCCCAGCAGAAGGTCTCCACCAGCCCCATCTCCTTAATAGAAGTTTCCATGAGGACAGAAACCTCCTAAAATGAGGGCAGAAGTGGCGCTGGTCTGGCAAAGGGCTCTCTTGGTCTCTGCCCAATCTTTTGAGCATCCAATGCTGCACACCTCCCTCTACCGTGTGAGAGCGGGAAGGAGCAGGAGGGAATGAATCAGCCACCCACCCTGGCCCTGACTTACCTGATGGGCTCCGAGGGGTCCAGGCGCTGAGCCTTCTGTTCTGGGGAGAGCTGCTCCCATTGGAAGTGGAGGCTCCAGTCAAACCCTAAAACACAGCATCCTCTCGGTTGATCTGGTCTCTCCGGTGTACCTGCAGAGCTCGCTCATTCTGTCCCTGTTCTTGAAGGGCATGCATGTACCCAGTTTCCCGGGGAAGCTGGTCCCAGGGATCACCCCACTGAGCAGAAGCGGAGTCACCTTGGCCCATTTCCCTTCTCTTTTCTTCTGCCTCCTGCCTCTCTGCACCTTCTCTGCAGTTAGGGGTGAAGGGGAGAGGGTACAGGGGGCGATGTAACAGAGCCCCAAGGGGACAAGATGGTCAGCTATGGAATGTGGCCCTTGGCCAGGAGCCTCGGGAAGGTGGAACAGGAGGCTTGGAGGGGCAGAATCACCTAAAGTTGGTCTTGGGGTGGAGGTGGCACTAGGTCTGGGTGTGAGGCCTGCGCTGGAGCAGAGCTTGGGGGCTGAGAGCGACCTGCCCTCCCCTGTGGTAAGGGCCACATGGGAGCTACTGACATTACGGGATGCAGGGCTGGAAGGTCCAGACAAGCCATGAGGAGGCAAGTTTTGCTCCCTCTCCCCCTGGACAGCAATGACTGGGAGGAACCGAAAGTGCCCCCGGGAGAAGGTATCAGCGTACTCACCTCCCCTGAGCTCTGTGGCCGACTCGATGTAGCTGAAGGTGTCCAGGTTGATGATATCGATCACGGGGCACACCACCCGCGTGTAGTCCTGCCAAACAACAGACCCGCGCTCAGCGTGTGGTGTGGGGGGAATCGGGGAGCTTGGCAGGGCTCCCCCTGGCAGTGCCAGAGACTGTTTTGGGGGCCTTGACCAAACACTTTCCTCCCTGTGTCTCAATGATCTCATCTGTGAAATGGGGCACCGGACACTGTGACCTCTCTAGTTCCGATGCGGAAAGTGCTAAGACTCCTGGCACAGTGGCCACCCCAGCACAGTGGAGACAGATGCGGCCGAGGCTGGCTGAGAGGGCTGGGCGCTGAGGAAGGGGACATCAGCAGGGGGCTCCAGAAGTCCTTCACCACCAGGGGGCACTCAGGAGGCGGAGGACAGAGTCAGCTGGGAAGGTGACCTCCAGCCTGCAGCCCCAAGGAGCAGCCTCATCCCTGGGAACCTCCTGGAATTTTCAAATACTTTCGTTCTATGCCTATGTCTCTAGGCAAGTTGATGACGAGCGTTTCCAGAAATTCCTAACTTCAGTTGTTGCCTGTGACGCTCACGAATCTGTACCTCCAGCCCTGACTTCCCTCCTCGCCTTCAGACGGGTCCGGGGTTCGGGGAGCCACCGCCATGTGGACTGCACACAGCCTTGCTGTGGTGGCTTCATCACCTCCCCCATTGCGCTCCCTTCCCTCGGTTCCCTATTTCTGTCACAGGACCATCACATATCCCACTTCTTCCCCAGCACTAAACTAAGAAGCTTCATCTCTGCCCATCACCCAAACTGCTCCTCTGAATGACTCCTGCCTCTCTTTATCCCCTCACACCTGCGTACTGCAATGGATTCCCCTCCTGCCCCCTCTCACCCTTTCCCTTCCAGTCTACAGGCGGCTGACAAAGTCGTGTTTCTCATATGCAAACCTCACTCTGCAGCTCAACAGCTAAAGATCTGCGCTGCCTGGAAGAGAAGGTTCAAACTCCTTAGCCTGGCATCCAGGACCGTCAAAAACAGGCCTGCATCTAGTTTTCCACCTCACTGCTTGCTACTGGCCCCAGGCCGCCCTGCCCACAGGCATCAAAGTCATCCAGAGGACAGTCTCGAAATCTGCAAGACAAACTCACTACCTCTCGGGGCCGCCAAGGTATTGTGTATATTTTAAATGTTCCCTAGTTCTGAGTGAACACCCGGTACCTGGTGTGCAGGAGGGGACGCTGGGCCCCGTGGGCAGTGAACTAGCTGTGGGCAGGGAGAGTGGATGGCTAACTAGAGCCCAGCAGCCGAGGAGAACCAGACAGGACCACTTCTCCAATCCTCCGCACCCACACCCCTGGCTGGCACAGGTGGGAACCTCTGTTTCTCTTTGCAGCCATTTAATTTCCTGGTTCAATCTCTCTTCCAAATGAGGCTGTCTTCTTATTTTAAGGTCAGATTCACCAAGTGCCTGCTTTTACGTTCACAGATTTAATCTGGCCCTCAGCCTCCATGTGTGACTCATCCTGACAGTGACAAGGTGCCTCTGAGGCCAACTGGCCCACGTGGGAAAAATGCTCATTTCCAATGCATTGCTTCCACCTCTGGGATGTGCACAGATGCTTTCTTCATGGTCGACACAGCACCTGCCCAGCTGCCACAGTTCTTTGGGGCTCCTCGCAGGCCACTGTCATCATGCATCTGTGTGTGTGTACACACACACACACACACACACACACACACACACACACAGGCGTCCACACCAATATCTACGCACAGACACACCTCTAAAGACATTCTTGTGATTTGAATTCTGAAATGTTCTCAGGAGATCAGAGACTGACCTTTTATGAGGCTGATAAAACCCTCATTTTGCCTTTGCTTGCTGAGTTTTGGGGCTCTGCATCATCACCAAGTCCTGTATAGACCCTTGTACTGAAGGATTAACCTTCCCCAAAGATATGTCTGGCCCTTGCCCAGTGCCTTTGAGGTAACTTCTAAGCCCTTGGGATGTCCTGCCTGTAAGAATATCTTTATTTGCTGGGAGCCTTAGGTTGCACCAGATAGGCTATGCTAACAATGTGATTTAGGATGAGCGCCTTGGCCATGTGGTCCCAACTCAACTTGACTTCTGGAGGTGCATGGACAGCATGGGGGTGGTCAGCCATGTCTGTGTGACTGACCCCCAAGAAAAACCCTGGACATCAAGGCTCAGGTGGGCTTCCTGTTTCGCAACACTCTATGCATGATGCCACCATCCCTGCTGGGAGAATAAGTGCTGTGTGTGCAGGAGGACTGGGACAGGACACTGGAAGTTTGTGCCTGGAGCTCTCCATGTGTACCTTTTCCCGTTGCTAATTTTAATCTCTATTCCAGTGATGGCAAACCTTTTGAGCTCAGCGTGTCAGCATTTTGAAAAACCCTAACTTAACTCTGGTGCCGTGTCACATATAGAAATTTTTTGATATTTACAACCATAGTAAAACAAAGACTTATATTTTTGATATTTATTTTATATATTTAAATGCCATTTAACAAAGAAAAATCAACCAAAAAAATGAGTTCGCGTGTCACCTCTGACACGCGTGTCATAGGTTCGCCATCACTGCTATTATTTTTTAAAAAATATATTTTATTGATTTTTTACAGAGAGGAATAGAGAATTAGAAACACTGATGAGAGAGAAACATCGATCAGCTGCCTCCTGCACGCCCCCTACTGGGGATGTGTCTGCAACCAAGGTACATGCCCTTGACCGGAATCGAACCTGGGACCCTTCAGTCCACAGGCCGACGCTCTATCCACTGAGCCAAACCGGCTAGGGCTCTCTATTCTTTCACTGTAAAAACATGACTGTAACAGCTCTGTTATGTTTCAAGTCTTTCCAAGGAACTCTTGAACCTGAGGGTTCAGTATTTGGAAATTGAAATGCAAAAGGAAATGCTGTTTGCTTACCTCATCCATGGGCTTCCCCAGAAGCCACCATGGGCTCTCTGCCCCCAGGGCTGGGACAGGCTCTCGTACACTCTCCCTGTAAGTTCTGAGGGGTTCTGTCCCATTATTCCTGTGACAATTTGGTCACAGCCTCTGTTTAGAGTCACAGAGACCAGATAAGCAATGAGAGGTGTTTCAGGCTGAGTGGTATGTGGAGCCATGACCTTGAGAAGGGGCGGCAGGAGACTATAAACGACCCATTGAAGCCAGGACACAAATCTCTCTGAGTGACCCTGGGAGGGGAGGTCGTATCTGCTCCGCTATTCTATTCCTCAGCCCCAGCCCAGAGCCTGGTGGGCAGCAGGTGTTCAATTGGTGTTGCTAAAAGAAGCTATCTATTAATTCCTGCCGAGGGCACTGTGTCAACGGCTGGCAGCAGGGAAGGTGGGTCAATTACAGCTGAGCAAGATGGCTTCTCCCCCATAGCTCCCCCTACAGGAGGAACTCTCTGTAAAGATCCCCAGACCCATCACCGGTCCCCACCTGCATGCCCCAGGAGGCTGTATCTTTAAGGCTAGGTCCACAGGTAGGTCAAGCAGGCAGCTGGTGGAATCCCTGGTAGACCCAGAACTACAGCTCTTGTCTCCCTCTCTCCCCGACTCAAATCCAAGCCCAAGCCCCACCCCTCCACTGGGAGCCAATGGCCATCAATCATTATTGCAGTCATACCTCTCATTTCTGCACCCATTCATGTCATAAAACCACACTGTGAATGGGAGATCAAAAAACTCCTGGAGACTCATTTGCTGGTTTCCTCAACCAGCATTACTGAGCACCCACTGTAGTTTAGGGAAGGTGGTGGACAGGTGAGGAGAGTTTTAGGATGAGGGAGGAGTGGGGGCAGGAGAGGACCCTCAAAGAGGTGATGCTGTGACAGGAGACCTGGGCTCCTATTTGGGTTCTGCCATCTAAAAACACAAACGACCTTAAGCAAATCAGCACACACCGAGGAAGTCTGTTTCTTCGTCTATGAAGCGAGGACAAATCAGTATTTGCAAAACTGTCCTGCCTTCCCTACAGGGCTTCTGGAGCGAATAATTAGGGAGAGCATGCAAAAGGGCTTTGAAGCATATGTAAGCCATTATTTATATCAACTCACCAAATGCTACAGGATTGAAATTTCTTTCTTAAAAATCTTTTTTTTTTAGTAAAAAATATGTAGATAAGGAAGGAGAAAAAAAAGAAGCCTATGTTTTTTTTAAAAAACACACCAACTTGGTGCTTGTTTCAAGCATCATGTAATTGAAGGGGAGAGAAGGGAAATGGAGATTTTCCATGTGGAAAACACCAGCCCAGGACAGCTTGACAGCTCAAGCCAGCCTCTTTCTTATCTCTTCTCTACTTTTGAAAATCCCAAACCCCAATTACAGCTTAAAACTTCCACTTCCACTCACAAGATCAAATCACGTTTTACTCTGAGACGAGACACACACAAAGGCACGTGGAAATGCAGGCTGACACTCACCCCCACTCCTCGTCCTGCAAGGGATGACTCGGTGGAACCATTCAGTCAGCAAGAGTCAGGGTCTGGTGGCAAGCTCTGCAAGGGCAGAGCAAGGACCACTGTCCAGTTTGTCTGACCAGCCCTCTGCTACAAAAGTTTTCGGTCAGACAGGGGTGGGGACTGGGGTCTTAGCCTGGGAGGCTGAGCTCAATCTGGAGCCAAATGACTCCCAGGAGGAGGAGCCCTAGGTGGCAGCAACACTCACAGGCAGGAAGGAGGAGACGAAGGCTTCCTCTGCCTACAGGTAAGGTGGCCAGTGGTGCAGAAATGAGAGCATTTTCCAGAGAGGGCTTCTGAGATGGACTCAGACCCCGGGAATGAAGTCTCAGGAAAGCAAAGTCCCCTAAACACATCCTGCAGGGACAGGTCAGCCTGGGGGATCCTACAGGTCAAACACGAAGTCACCGCATGACCCAGCAATTCCATTCCTTGGTAGACACCCCCAAAGAATTGGAAGCAGACACTCAAACAAAAACTTGTACCAATGTTTGCAGCAGCACTAGTCACAATAGTACAAAGTGGGAAAAGCACAAATGCCCATCAGCGGATGAATGGGTAAACAAAGTGTGGTCTATACTGTGATGATGTGATACAGGAAGAAATATCTATTCGGCCTTTGTTCCTGGGTCATCCAACAGAGCTACTAACACCCTTGTAACTTCCTGAGCGAAGGGGTGAGAGGAGCATCTTTTGTGCATCAGCCCCTCTCACCTTACCTGAGCTAATGCTAATCATAGGCTCTTAGAGGATGGGGGCTGGTGATTAGAGGGCTCTGACCCCCTCACCTCTCCCTCCAAGCTCCCCCAACCCCACCTCAGGGAGGGGACAGATACTGGAGGTTGAGTTCAGAATCCAAGGCCAATGATTTAATCAAGCACGCTGTGTAATGAAGCCTCCATAAAACCCTAAACACAGGGTTCTGAGCGCTTCTGGGTTGATGATCTAAGGCAACGGTTCTCAACCTGTGGGTTGCGACCCCTTTGGCGGTTGAACGACCCTTTCACAGGGATCGCCTAAGACCATCCTGCATATCAGATATTTACATTATGATTCATAACAGTAGCAACATTACAGTTATGAAGTAGCAACGAAAATAATTTTATGGTTGGGTCACAACATGAGGAACTGTAGTTAAAGGGCCAGAAGGTTGAGAATCACTGATCTAAGGGGTTGTGCCTCAGATGGGGGGAGGGGTCTCTTTCCCGGAATAGGTGCTCAATAAATAGGGAGACAGAGAACTAAGCCCAGAAAACAAACTGTAGGGCCAAGTGGGCAATTCTTGCCTGGAGGAATCCCAGCTGGCCAGGTGGTCAGGCGAGGCCCCCTGGAGGAGGGGTGATAAGGACAAGGCCCTGAAGAGTAAGGGGTTTGCAGAGAGGAGAGAAGGGCGCCCAGCGACAGGAAGGACATGGTCAGAGATGGATCTGCAGGAACTGGGGGCGGGTTCAGAGAGAAGGAGCGGCTGGTGTGACGGGGGAGGCAGCGCTGTGCCTGCAGACTGAGCCCAGGGGGAGGCAGTGATGTGGCAAAGGGCCTCCAGAGTCAGGCAAACCCCTTGGTCCATTCATAACCTACTATTTCTCAGTCAAGACCTCTTGGCCAAAATAACGTTGAAAAGAGGGGAGAGGGGATTTTTCTGAACAGCACTCACTGTACGAGCCCTCCCAACCTCGGGAAAGTGGTCACAGGATGGGTTTTAATATCTAGGCCCACGTGTAAGAACTTTATAAACCCACCGAGCTTCTCTCATGGTAATGAAGTATCTGGTAAGGATTTCCTACCCTCTGAGCAGTTTACACTTCCCAATCCTTTCACCCTCCCAACACCGTCATTCTGCAGGTAGAAGTTGAAGATAATAAGAAAGTGGGAAGAACGGGAAGGAAATAAGCACAGGCCACATGGAGGGTTCCGGGACTGGCTGGACCAGCTAGGGAACATCAGTGTCCTCATCTGTGAAATGGGTATGTAAAAGACACCCAACCTCCTATTTCACAGAGCAGCTGTAGGACCAATAACCTGGAGAAAATGAACTGCCCCGATGCTAATCACCAACACTGGCAGCCACAGCACGCAGTGCCTTCTACACACCAGGATGGGGCGATACATTGTTGGAAAAATTCCTAAATGTTTTTCACTTTTAAGAAGAATAACAGACATGGAGAGAGACAGAATACAAAATTCTAGAGTAATTTAAGGACAGACAGAGGCAAGGAATTCAGGCCTCAGCATGTAGTCCACTTACCGTGGCCTCTGGGTGAGGGTGACGTGGATGGAGGCAAGACCCACAGACTGGGAGATGAGGCCTGGTTCATTCCACTGCCCCCTTTTCACAGAGGCTCTCATCAGGGCTCCCTTTCTGGAACCTTCTACTGTCTGGGTGAAATTACTTTAGGCAGTTAGTTCTCTAGCCCAGGAAGCTGTATGTGACATGCACCAGCTGGGGCAGCCCTGCCTGCAAGCCTACTATGGGTGACCTTGTGACAAAGAATAGGCCCTGGGCCTTGCTCGCTCACTGCCTGCTGTGTGACCCTGGGCACTGCTCTACCTCAGTTTCCCCATCCACCTCCCAGAGGGACTGTGGGCACATGGGAAGGACTGAGCCTGGAGAAGAGGGGGACACGGGGATCCCTGTGCCCCTCGGTCGGCCTCATTCACCTCTTTGACCCTGTGCAGCAGTGGCTGGAGCCAGTCCCTGTTCACCTCACAGTGGCTGTCGAGGAAAGTCAGAGTGGTGCCCTGGGCAACATCAGCGCCTCGGATCCGGGACCGGACCAGACCTGAGAGGGGACAAAAGGCCAAGTGGGTGACAGCAGGGCCACGGAGGAACCACTTGGCATTCTCCCCATACACAGAACACCCCCAAAACATGCACACACCTAATACCAACCCCCCCACCCCCGCTCACATCCCCAGATCCCGCCAGCTGCACAGACCCACCTTGCCGCTGGTCATTGCGTAGGCATTTCACCTTGGGCAGCTTGATGAGCTCTTCACAGTCACCAGCTGCAAAGACAACAGGTTATGTGAAGTGAGCACCTGGGGTGGAGGTGAACCTGAAGAATAGGTGAGGCAGCCCTGCTTGCAGTGCCCACCACCAACTGCAGAGCCCCGCCCTGACTCCAGGGTTCCTGGGACCTTCAGCAGGGGCACCGACCATGGCTATCAATATATGATGTGGCCCGGTCCATGCAGAGTGGCTCAAGGCGGCCTCTATGGAGCAGGTCAGTCACACAGTGGCACCTGCACACTTGTTAGAAAACACTTCCAGATGGGAGTTCCGGGCATGGTCGCCTGGGGACATTGCTCCTCTCCTCCACGTCACTCAAAGCAGGAGTTCATTTCAGCGGGGTCTGGGAAACACTGCTGGGCGGCCAGAGACGGAATGGGGTGAATTTTGGAGTTTCCTTTCAGACCAAGGACTCTCAATACAAGAGACCCTATTTGTTAAGGGTTCCAGCCACAGGGTCTTCCCTCACACAGAGCTGGTCCAACTTTCCATCACACAGGAAAAGGGGCCAGGATGGGCAAGGGAGCCCATCTCAGGCATTTGCCTAGGGTCATCCTCTAGCTTGCCTGCTGCCCAGAATTCCGTAGGCTCACCATCCCTTGGTTCTGAACTCTATATTGTGTTCCCACCAGTTTGGCTTTGCTTCATCGGTTTACCAACCTTAGCCTCTCTGCTTGGCTCGGACTGGACTGAGTGACAGCAAAGACTCACACACGCTTTCTTGGGGCCAGGTGCCGTTCTAAGCCCTTTGAAGGTGTTAACATTTAAATTCTTATATAAACCACATCTATTATTATCTCCATTTTATAGTCAAGGAAACGGAGACACATCGAGGTTAATAATCTGCCCAAGGCACCTCCCTAGTAAGAGTGAGTGACAGGTCTAGGATTTGAATCCAGGCAGTCTGGCTCCAGAGTCCACGCTCTAACCACCAGGCTATTCTGCCTCTAAGTTGATCTAGCAGCATTCCCTTCTGCAGCCTCAGTGCCAGGCTGCCTCCCAGCAGGACGAGTGCCTCCCCACCTCCAACCCCTTCTTCACTAGGGAAAGGAGATCAGATCCCTGAGTTGCAGCACGCGAGTCCCTGTGGACCTGGTGCACAGCCCACTTGAGTATCATTTCCAAGGTTCCGAGGCTCTGTCACAGATGTGGGTTTCTAGCCTTCCTACAGCAGGTCCCAGCATAGCAGTGCCTCCTATTCCAGCATCCAGCATCAGCTCTGGTGGGACAGGCTCCACCCTCCTGGACTTGGAGTTGCCCCCAGTGGCCCTTGTCTGCTTCCCCTGGTTCATCTGTGGGGAGGGGCGGGCTTGCCTGGGTGTGGTTGACTGCCTGGAACTGTACCCATGGCTCTCAGAAGAGGTATCGGCACTATTAATACTTGAAGCCTAACAGTGTTTCTATAATGACTCTCCCTGAGCACACAGGTGTCAAGCTTTTCTTGGGGACAGTAGACTTGGAGTATGAATTTGGGTTCTTTGACAGGACGACTAGGAAACAGCGATGACCAGTAGGTTGCAGGGTTGGAAGGCAGGTGCTCACTGTGTCGTGGCCTGTGTCGTGGCTAGCTGATGGGATGTCCCACCAGGGGATGCCAAAGACAGAGCCTACCCGGTCCTCCTGTAGGAATGAAAGGGAGAGGGTGTGGTCTCCTCGGCGCAGGCTAGCAGTTGATCACGCATCCCACACAGGAATCTCTGGTGATATATTTGCTTCTGGGCTCTGAGCATCAGGGTCAATCCTTTGAAGGTCGAATTCCTACGTCCAGGAATGTAGGTGAAGGAGCAGTGACACACACGCTTGTGTGTACATCCAGGTGTGCACACATGCATACACACACCAACCCAGGCAAGAATCTACTAAATGTACCTGCTTACGTCCTCACAGACTCATTGCAGAGAACCCAAGACGCTGTTTTACAAAGGTAAGGCTTATCTCCTTCTTGAGCCCTGCTTGGACACTCAAAGGCTCCACTCCTGCTATAAACCTAGGCTTTCCTACATCCCCCGAGAACCCTGGGCTCGCCCCTGCCTGGGACTGAGGGGCTGGGACAGACATTTGTGTCTACAGAGCAAGGGAGCGATGCTACTTACGGTCATTGCTGAAGTCATCCACTAATATGATTTCCTTGATCAGATTCATAGGGGTGCGGTTTAACACACTGAGAGATGGGAAGAGGGAAGATCATTATGACGTCTAATGGCAAATATGTGCATTAAATTGAGTTTAAAATATATACCATTGCATTTGAGAAATAAAAACTCAAAGAGCAGCTAAAGGGCTTGTCCAGGCCCCTGGCTCCCCCGTGACCACTGGCAGAGAACTCTGCTCTGTCTTAGTGAGTGAATGCCACCACCACTCACCTGGCACCAAGGCAAATGAAGGAGTCATCCTCAACAATCCCCCCCGTCCCTGAACCCCCACACCAAACCAGTGACCAAGAAAGATGGGCTGGTTCGACTTGCAAATGTGACTCGCATCACTGTCACCTCTTACACCTGCTCCGACCTCTTGTACAGTTTATTACGGTAGCCTTGACCTGCCCACGCCATCCTCCTGGGGCCCCCGGAGCAAGCTTTCTGATCTCTGGTCGTGTGGTTGTCTTCGCTGATGCAGACAAATAATCTGACAACCCCTCCTTTGTGGCTCCCCACCACCTACACCCCAAACCCTCAGCATGCTCTTCAAGGCCGCCTGTCACAGCCTGGAGCCAGCCCCCCATTTCCAGCCTGCTCATGCCCAGTGCTGTTACCTGGAGACACCTGCCCACTCATAACGCAGAGCCTGTCCCCCTACTGCGGCCACGGCTTGAATGCCCATCCTCTGCCAGGAGACCAGTTCAAATGTCACTTCCTCTCTAATAGCTTTCCCAGCCACTTAGTGAGAATTAATTGCTTCCTCCTCTGGGATTCCTCAGCAGTTGTATCTGAAGCTTCCCGAGGCTTTCACTGCTGCCTGACTGGGGGTTGGTTTTGCTGGACCTGGTCATAGCCTCAGGGACAGGTCATATCCTTGTCAAGTTACCTCTGCATTGCCAGAGTCCAGCACAGCCCCTTGGCCCATTACCACCCCCTCCAGGGACATTTAGTGCACACCTACTATGTGCTTGGGTGTGTGATGAGAAACAAAAGAGACATAAGCTCTGCCTTCCAGAAGCTTGTGGTCTAGCAGCTACTTACTACTAGCTGTGCAATCTTGGGTGAGTTACTTGACTGTTCTGTGCAGTAAAGTACTCCATCTATAAATGGGGATAAATGTAGTAGTAGCCACTTCACAGGGCTGTTGGGAGAGCTAAAGGAGAAAATGTATCTAAAGCATTTAGCAGGGTGTCTGGCAATAAATGATGACACTTGGTAGCAATTATTATTATTTTGTGTATCATCATGATTTTTTGAATTGATTTAATTTACCCTCCTGTGCTGTGGCTCTATATCCCCAGGGCAAGGCTGGGTTTTGGAGTTCACTCTGGGTGTCAGGCTGGATCCCACTTCTCCTGAACACCCCAAACCACATGGTTCCTCAGAAATATTCCTGGGCAGCACCATCCACCATAGAACGCCTGGAGCCATCCATGTGTTGGGGAGGGGGTTCGGATGGGCCGAGGCGCTGAGCATGTCCCTCCTCTCAGCCCTGGTTCTGGTGAGCCACCTTTCTAAGAAGGCTCGGGGCAGATCCTTGCCTCGAGCTACCTTTATTCATGAAGCCTTAAATCTCACCATGGCAACCGGTGTCAGGCAGACAGAGGAGCCCCAACACCAAGCCTTGAGCCCTCAGGTGGGAGGTGGGGACCAGGAGGGTCAGCAGGTGGCGGGAGGAGACCCTCACCACCTCGCCATGATCTTTGGAGAGAAAACACAGGCAAACTCAACAAACAGTGGCTAATCAGGGAGTGAGGGGGGGAGGGAGGCAGAGAGAAAGGGAAAACCTGCCTGAAGAATACCCTCTAATGAGGTTTGATTATGGCAGCAGCTTCTGCATGCGATTCCCCAAATCCCTGCCGGCTCTTTGAAATTCAAGAGTTCTCTTCTGCGAACATCAAAAGGTAAATCGCGTGTGGCTCTGTGCTGGTTGAACTGAGAGATGATTAGCGAATAAAAAATGCCCAGGGTTTAAACAAGAAAAAAAAAGAAAGAAAGAAATCATCAGCAGTAAGTGCTAATTAGACCATTTCCTGGTAACACCTGGCTTGTTTTTGCTCTTCTGATCACAGCAATTGGAGTGATGGTGGGGGGCTTCCTGAAAGTGGCACTGGGCTGGGCTGGGCGGGTGCTCTCGGCTCCAGGGTGGCCGGTGGAGGAGAAAGGTCCAGGGCAGCCCAGGGGGCCCTCCCTTCTGCACAGTCCATCCCCATGCCCACCCCGACCCCTTTGCTCTCATCACTTCTCTGGCCAGCACGCCTCACCAGCACCCTCCATGACAAAGCCATGTTTGCCCCTGCTTCTGCGCCCCGGGGCTGTTCCAGGCCCTCTCCTTCCGCAGCCTCAGCACGGCAGTGAGGGCTTACCTCCCTGGCACATCCAGGTCACGGTGTGCCTGGGAATTCTGCTACACCTGAGTCTCCTGTACACAGCTCACATCCCCGCCCAGGACGCTGTGCAGGCAGCGTCTACACTTTCTGCTTTCTGCCTGCTGCCCTAACCGTGGAGCCCACGTGGGCACCCCGAGAGGAGGTAGGCATGGCGGTGTGGGCAGCGTGGGGGGCCAGGAGGCCCCCACCGCCGACTAGCTGTGCAATCCTGAACAAGACGCCAGGCCGCCTTCCTTTCCATCTGTAATTACATTTTCCTTGTAAGGGCAGGCGATATTAATACTTGACCTACTTCACAGGCTTTTGTGCGTATGAAATGAGGAAATGTATTTGAAATTGCTTTGTGAACTCCACGGTCTCGATGCAGGCAGGGTTTATCAAACGCTCCATAAATACCAGCTGAATGAAGACCTAAGGCTGGCTGAGAAGTTGACTTGTTCTGGAGCAGACTGGCGTGGGTTGAGGCCCTGAACCTGTCCAGCCTCCATTCACCAGCTGGGGAGCTCCAGTTAGTACTGAGCCCGCAGCACCACCACTCCCTCAGCTGCATGAAAGGCGCTTCGCACTGTGCCTGGTGCACAGCTGCTGCTCTTGGAATCTGAGTGTTCATAGTCATGACATTGGTCTCAAAGTGTGATCCCAGAGCCAGTAGCATCAGCATCACCTGGGGGCCCCACTCCAGACTCATGAGCTAGAATATCGGGGGATGGGGCCCAAGAAACCATGTTTTAACAAGCCCTCCGCACTGCTGCCTACCCACTGGGGGGTGCATCACCTGTTGTCACCTGTACAGGCTCAACTGGAACCAGGTGTTGTTTCAAGGCCTTGACCTGCCTGAGCTCATTTACTCTTCTCCACAATCATGCAAAGTAGTTATTACCAGGAGCCCTTGTTTTGCAGAAAAGGAAACTGAGGCAGAGAGGTGAAGGAGCTGGCCCAGGGTCACGTAGCTGGCAAGGGCAGAGCAGCCAAATCTGGCCCCAGAGTCCGATTTCTTAACCACCTTAACCTGAGAAATTGCTCCTCTAAATCTAGGACTTTACAAAGACGCTACAGTGAGAGACTCGGGATATGAAGTATCAATCGTGTGGGCTCCAGAGCCCCATGTGTGTGTAGAGCCAAAGGAGGCCCCCCAAGGAAGGGGACAACCCTGGGTTTCACATATACACAGGGACCTGTTGCAACACCAAAGATAAACCATTTTGCCAGGCTTTTCTCTCTCCTTAAGCGAGAAAAGTGCCCTCACTCACCTAGGCTGTGATTCTCTCCTTCCCCCCACTGCCCACCTCATCACGCTTCTACTTGGCTCTGAGGGTCCCATATGGGTCTTTCTAGCCCCTCGCCCTCCAGCTAACTCAGGAGCTCAGGCCAGAGAGCTTGGGCAGGCGTGAGCAGAGAGGCAAAGACCTGGCCCAGTGCTGGGAGGAGAAGGAGAGGAATAGTGTCCCCCCCCCCCCCCGCCCAGTTCCTCGAGCCTCTTTTCCTTTCTGAGGGCCTGGCAGCAAAGCCATCAGAATTCTAGAACATTAAAGATGAAAGGTGCCTTAGAGAAGACCCTTTCATCTCTGGTGAAGTGATGGGAAATGCTTCTCAGTCAGTCTCTTCTCAGTAGTGGAAGGAGGTTCAGAATCCCAAGGCAGTGAGTGATACCTGGCCATGGAAGCTTCTAGAAATAATCTTCGCCCTGACCGGTTTGGTTCAGTGGATAGAGCATTGACCTGCGGACTGAAAGGTCCCAGGTTCGATTCCAGTCAAGGGCATGTACCTTGGTTGCGGGCACATCCCCAGTAGAGGGTGTGCAGGAGGCAGCTTGATCGATGTTTCTCTCTCATCGATATTTCTAACTCTCTATCCCTCTCCCATCCTCTCTGTAAAAAATTAATAAAATATATCTTAAAAAAACAAAAACATTTAGAAATAATCTTCCTTGCCTCCCTCCCTAAAACTCACTTCCATCCAGCCTGCTGCTGATGTAAACACACGTCTGTTCACACGTGGCTTTCAGGCCCCCAATCTGCTGTTTGTGTGCCTGAGCCAGGGGCCCGGCTTACATCGGAAGTCTGAGAGGCAGCACACACGTCCACAGCTCTCCACAGAACGCCCAGCATCGGGTGTGGTCTGGCACTTCATGGCTACCCTCTGAAAACTCTGTTGATGGCCCCAAGCCCCCTCCCAGAGCACAGGGCACCAGGACGTCGGAGACAGACCTCCAGGCCGGGGGACCGAGCACTGGGACCACAGCCCTGGCTGCCTCCCACTTCCACACAGGACCACAGGAGGTTGAAAGGAGAGTCCTGGCCCCTGTCCTCCATTCACCACACACACCCGGACTTCACAGACTCCAATTGGGGCCCCAACTGAAGTGAGGCGCTCTGTAGACTTAAAGCTCAGTGTACATTTAACATGTTAATGTTATTATAAAGTATCGTTATTACTATAATGAAGAGGTGGAGGAGCAGCTGGAAGAGGAGAAATATGTCTTAGAACTAAAAGGGCTGAGTCTGAGGGCAGCAGCTGAAGTGCTCCCAAGAACATAAACAGGGAAGCTTGGGGGGCCTGCGGCCTCCATGTTATAACACCCCCAAAATGTTCCCGAGACAACCCCAAGAGGAAGGTTTATTGTGGGGAATGTGACAGAACTTGAGACATCGGATACACTTTACCGATCTGGTTCCTGACCGGCTCACGGTCACAAGGCTAGGAAGTGGCAGGGTAGAAACTTGACCCCAGGTCCTCAGACTCTAAGTGTGCTGTCCTTTAAGAACCCCTCCGCCTCTTGTCTTTTGAGTGCTCACTAGGTGTGCAGATAGAGGGATGGCTAACATTGATCAAGGGCTGGCCCAGATCGCAGTCCCCTAATGGTGAGAGCGTGCGTGTGTGAGTGAGAGAGTGCGTGAGTGAATGTGTGTGAGTGTATGTGTGTGAGTGTGTGCGCACAAGCATGTGTGTTGAGGAGGACAGAGGTGAGACAATCAGAAGACTCCTTGAAGGAGGAGGAGCCATCCTGGGAAGGCGCTTCGCTCAGATGCTACAGTGTCTTCATGGAAGTATCTAGTGGATGTGCCCAGACACAGCCGTGTGTGGGGGGCTGTGGCTGGCACTTGGGAACCAGTACCTCTGCTGCCGTGTGCTGCTCTGCCTGCAAGGCCCCAAACCTCTGTTCTCCCTTCACCAGAACAGACCCGGGTAAATGGGACCACCCCTCGCCCCCGACCCCCTACATGCCCACCCCACACTGCTTGCAAGTCTGAAAGGTAAGTTATTAGTCGACTGTGAGACTCGCAGTGACACGTGGCAGTGACCGGCGCATTTTCTTGTCAAAAGCTGAAGTCTTGTTGGAAATATAATTCAAATCAGGCGGCTTGTGGGATGGACGCAGAAGCCAGGGCAGACAGGGCAAGCAGCTGGTGGAAGGACCCAGCCAGCCAGTCACCAGGACATCTGGGCAGCAGACAGAGCTGCTCCCGTGGACAGAGGGGAACGCAGGACTGAAGCCTGTGTGTTTGGGCAGGTCCCTCCCTACCCTTCTAAGGGATACACTGACCCTGCACAGTGGACACTCATCATGAGTGACAGGTGTCACAGAAGACTTGGTGCCCGCCATCAGGGCGACCCTATTGCTGACTCCCTCCTGCCATTGGGTGCTTCCCCACCTGCCAATAGCCATGCAGGTGGGGCAAGGAGAGAGAGAAGGTGTGGCTTGTTGAATGAAATGACAAGAGACTTTGCTCTGCTTGGCTGTCTCCTTCTTAGGCACAGAGAAGGGGAGTCAAAACAACCAGGACCTCCTAAGAACCTGGCAAAAAATTCCCGGCCAGGTCTCTGGGGCCTGTCTGTGTTTTAAGGAGTGTTCGGCAGGGGGCAGATGCTGGAACTTCTGCATATCAAACATGCATGCAGGTCACAGGCCACACAAGCAAGGCCCTACCTATTAGAGCAATGGCAGGGCCCAGACTAGGCCCAGAGGGTGGATGGAGAGGCCCAAGAGGGAACAACGCTGAAACAGTGGTGGCTGAGAAAGCAAATCTTAGCCATTACCGTCGGGCTGCTCTGGTTTGCACCATCGGCCCTGACAGGAGCGGGAGGCTGTGGAGAGGCAGGTGCTGGGATAGGCAGCACTTGGCAGACCCCAGTTCCAATCCCGGCCTGATGCTGGGGGCGGGTACATACTCAGCCTCTCAGGCTTCAGCTCCTTCGGCCGCCATGAACTTAGAACTCATATTCTAGAGGCGGTCAACACAGTAGCCAAGGGCAGGGCTCTACCAGGCCCTCCATGACTCTCAGTGACCTTCTGCAAGTTACTCAACACCTCAGGCCTCCATCTTTCCCCTGTGGATTGGGAGCTGTGAGGAGTGACTGAGTAGATGCACCTGGAGTGTGTTGAACAGTGCCTGGCGGGTGGTTAGAAACACTTGATATTCTTATCACAAGGCCAGTCCCCCCACCCCCCACCCCCACCCCAGCAAGCAAACGAGCCCTCACCAAGTGCTGGCTCAGGCGGGCTGAGCGACCCAGAAGACTGTCCTACCTGCGGATGGTCCTGAGCAGGGTGGAGCGGGCCTCGTTGTGGAAGGTGATGATGATGCTGGTGGGAGGCAGGTCCCTGCAGTACATCAGCAGCGTGCATCTGGGGAAGAAAGACAGGAGACAGCTATGACCTTTGGGGGTAAAGCAGATGGCAGGGGCTGGAACCAAGGGCATCGTGTTGGTCACCAGCATGGACAGATGCCTGGCGTCGAATGGGGCAAGACCCCAGGGCCTCACCCAGCCCGATCAGGAGCAGGGAAGCTCCGAAAATGACTGAAGCTCAATTTCCTACCACCTTGGGGAACCTGGGCTTGGAGCCAAATTAAGCTGAGATTCAGAACATAAATGTGGGATTTGTCCCACACCCCAGTTAGTACCCAGTGGTTCCTAGAGCCGCACAAACCTGCCCCCAAATCTTGGGCTCTGCTCCCCAGTCCGGGTCCATCCAGCTGGCAGAGGCTGTACATGCTCTGGGCCAGCAGCTGCAGCCCACCCCACCATGCTAACCCTGACCTCCCGCCCCACACACCAACATCTGGCAAGTATACAGAAGCTGAGCCCTCAACCTCCAGCATAAATAATAGAACCCCGTCTCGAAAAAGCATTCATTTCCACGTGTCCAGGATCATTTCATATGACAATTACATCTGGGGTACCTTCAATTTAGTACCTTTCTGCAAGTGAAAACTGTAGCCCACAGCCCGGAAATTACTATAATAACGAAAATAAACCTGCCGAGAGAGGCTGGTCCCACCAGGGGCTGTCCCTGCTTCTTGCTCTTTCGGGGGCTGTCCAATCACACGGAGGGATATTAAACAGGAAGTAAATAACAGGTTTGGTGAGTTAAACATTTCCTTTCTTTGTATTCCAATTTCTCCCTAGGTTTTTAATTTGGGGTCCAGAAGCCCAAGGATGGACTTCAAGGGAGCTGTGAACTCTTTGAAATTGTTTGAAAGCTGCATATGCAAATGCACTCCCCCCCCCTTTTTGAGGGAGATGGTGCATAGTTTTATGTAGATTCTCAAAGAAATCTGTGGCCTAAAATACTTAAGAGCCTCATTCCTAGGCCAGTGGGCCTGACGTCCCTTTGGCCTCACGTAATTCTGAACCCTTTTCCCTAAAGAGCGAAGACTGAGAGAACTTTTGGGATCAGGACCACCCTCCCACACAAGGGTCCGGGCACCATGGCAGCTGTGGGACCCTGGGCAGACCACTTCCCTCTCCTGGCTGCTGTGCGCTCATCTGTAAGACAGGGCTCTCCTGCTAAAGGTTCTCACAGCATCAGTAATCAAAAGCTTTGGTTAGAGCTGACACTCAATAGCATGGTTGATTTAAAGGGAAGGTCACAAATATGTTGCAACTGAAGCTCAAGTTGTGGCTGCAGACCCGAATTTACCTTTCTAAGCCTCAGTTTCTTTATCTGGAAAGTGGAGACAAGTTTTTCACTTGTAGACTCCTTCCCGCCCCAGATTATTAATAGGTGGCTGACAAATAGCAACTCATTTATAGCATCAAGTTCAAATCCGCAGACTCCTCCTCCATTGGGTGGAGTCAGATCTTGCAGGGGCTGGAGAGGCGTCTTTGGTGAGTGGGCTGGCCAGTGCAATAGTGGGTGAGGGGTGCTGGGAGGCTAGAGGAGGAGAGCGAGCAAAGGAGGTGGCATCAGTGTCAGAGAGGGGAACCTGTGCTGTCATGTCCATTTGAATCCTGGGTCTGCCGGGCACTGCTGGGTGCCCTTGGGCACGTCATTTACCTTCTGAGCCTCAATGCTGTCACCTATACAATGTGGACAAACACCTCCCTCCTGGGCTTGTCCTGAAGACCGCGGGCATTGCAGGCAAAACACCTGGTGTTCCGCAGATGCTGAGTAAACGGCAGCTAGAATCCTCACACTGAGGCCGAACCAGCCTCCGCGCAGTGTTCAGTATTTCTGAATGAGAGGCACAAAGTCATAGTCCAGAAGAGGAAGGGGCTTTGGAGAGAGCCCAGGCCAGCCTCCTAAACTGGGCAGAAATTCGTGATGTAACAGGCCTGGGTTGTTCTCTCCTGGGCCTCAGCCCTCCAGCTTCCTGTGCCCGAGGATCAGGAATCCTGTAAGCGCCTGGAGCATGCACAGGCTTTGGGAGGGCAGGTAGCAGGGGTGCAGTGGCGGGGGGGGGGGGGACGGTTGGCCCCAGACCTCAGAGGCACAGACATTTTGCTCCTGGGACTTAGCACTATCTGCCTCCTGCCCTGCTCCCGGCTCCAGGTACCTGGAGTCATCCTTTATTGCGTCTGATGTCATGACAGCCTCTGAGAACCTTTACTCCACAGATAAGAACAACTGAGGCTCAGAATCTCGCTCAAGGTCACACATCAGCAGAGTGACTGCGATGAGCTGAACCCAGGTCCCGTGACCTCTCACCTGGTAAGTGTCCCTAGTGTCCCACTGTGAAATCACCCTGGTTAAGGCACAGAGCTGGAGGGGCTGGTGCTGGGTGGGCCGCACCTGCCTGAGCCCTGTGCACCAGCCACCTCCCCTCCGAGGCCCAGATGGGCCACAGCCCTGCCTAGAGACGAGCACAGGACACAGGCAGCAACAAAGCCAAGGGCTGAGAAAAATTCTTACAATCTGACACAGTGAGGAGAGGCGGCTCTCTGTGAGAGCAATCTAAAAGATTAATCAAACAGCGAGATCTATTAGGGACACGAGGGGAATGAGAAAGGCTGCCAACGCTGAGCTCTGGCGCTGGCAGACGGACCAGAAAGCATGTTTATAATTTATTAAGGACTCGGGGGTTTCGCTGGAGAGGAGAGTCAGTGAGCAGGAAGGATAGGCGTGGGGGTGGACCGAGGAGGAAGGGCGGGGCCACCGCTGTGTTGGAGTCAGGTGCCAGCCCCGGGCTGCCGTCCCGATTGCCACAGAAGCTCCTGAATAATACACACCCCTCTCAGCCGATTTCCACCAGCGGCTTCTTTTTTTCTTTAAAGAAAGAGTCTATGAAGACTCTTCATTTTCCTAAGTTCAGCTGGGTCTCAAAGTGCTTCCTGAACCACCAACTTCTTGAGTGTTCAATGCCACTTATTGGCAGAGGTTGCTTCCCAGAGAGGGCTCCGAGATGCTCACGCCTGGCCTGGGGTTGGAACTTCTCCCTCTTTTGTCTCTTCCCATCTCTCCACCAGCCAATCGCTGCTCCCCTGCCACCCCTACCCCCCACCCCTGCACACGTGCCAATTCGGGCATGTCAGAAACTCACTTAGTGAGGATCACTGTCAGTTACACAGAAATATAATGCTATGTACATGCCTTTCCTTTTACTGCACAAGCTCATTAAACTGACAGCAGCCTGTAAACAGTGTTATGAGGATCACCACCCCCCCTTTCTCAATGGGCAGCAGGGGCCCCTGGTGGCCTGTAGGGTGCCTGCTGGGGCAAGGACCCGGGTCCTCTGGCTCCCGGACAAAGTCTCCCTCCTACAGCACGCTGCCCTTAGGGAAGAGGAGACGTGGTCATAAAGTATAAACATTTGGGGTTTTATTCTGGAGCACAAAATCCGGAGGGAGTGGCGGGAGGCAGCCTCAGTAACTGTGAAGTAGGGGAGAGCTTGATTATTATTATTAAAACTAGAGGCCCAATGCACAAGATTCGTGCAAGAGTAGGCCTTCCTTCCCTCCGCTGCCGGCACCGGCTTCCCTCTGCCATCCAGGCTATCCTCACAACCCCAGCTTCGTCCAGAAGGTCATCGGAAGGACATCCAGTCTAATTAGCATATTATGCTTTTATTATTACAGATATGCACACAAAGCAAAGCCGTTCTGGCTCCTCCAGATCTGACAACGGCCCCGAGTCAGAGAAGACAGACTCTTGGAAGGGGTTCGGGCATCCCAGAGGGGAGCCTGAGGGCAGTCACTAAAGGGGAAAGGTCATGCCACATGGGGTAATGAAACCCAGCAGGCCTGTGCTGGGGCACATGGGGTCAAATCTTCCTCCCTGGGAGCCTGGCAGCGACTTGACTTCTCTAAGCCTTAGCTTCCTGGTTCGTAAGGGTGAAAATACCCACCTCAGTGAATGCTTTAAAACTATTCCCAGTGACCCCTACTGCCAGGCACTGTAATGAGCACCTCTGAAGGCTCCGAACAGCCCGACGAGGGGCTGCTGTTCAATGGGTCACTCATGGGGACACTGAGGCAAAGGGAAGTGGTCACTCTCTGCAGCTAGTGACCCCAGACTTGCTGGACGTCCTATCACCAGGCCACAACATCCGCGTGCCAGCACGGGTCCCAGCACCCAGCTGTTACTCAGGCCCACTCTGTGCCCTGCGCACCACGAGCACCCCTGTGCCCACACTCAAATCACCACCCCAAGAGCAGTTGCTACTGCGCTCTGGAATCCAGCGGTTGCAGTGACCTGCCCAGAAGGGAGGGACAGAATGCCATCCCTGACAGGAAACCTCTGGCTGAGCGGCCACAGGGACATGCTAACAGGGGCCCCTACCTACTGCCCAGATGGAGCCAGAAAAGGTGAGTGGAGACGTGATTTCCACGAGGCCCCTTTCCAGGGGCAGTTAATAAACAGCTGCTCCTAAACAGAAATCTGTGGTTGGTCCCTCTGACTCCTGGAGCTCAGTGCACACTATGAGCTGAGTCCCAGGCAGAGGAGACTAAGGCGTTCTCTTCCCGTGTGTCCCATTTCCTGAGCTCTACGGCCACCAAGGCCAAGGGGAACACAGACACGTGACACAAAGTGGGGTGGTTTCCTGGGAGAACACTGTCTGTCCCCTAGGGAGCAGCAATCTGTGGATTCCCAGACACAGGCAGCAGGGTACATCCTCCCTCCCTCCTCCCCTCATTTCTCCTGCCACCAAAACTGATGTGTGTGAGGAAGAAAGGATGAGAAGGGAAAGCTCCTGGCCCAGGGACCTTCCCAGAATGCCAGTCCCCCGAGGACAGGAACAGTGAACATGCTGCCAGCGTTTAGAATCGATTTAGTTTTTAGAGCTGAGAACACCTAATGCATTCCCAGCTCATTCTGTAAGGAAGCCTGCTCTTAGCTATTTGGGGGGAGGCGGGGAAAGGGAGAAGACCTCAAGCTATAAAACGCTGCAGCTGCGACTGGCCTTTAGGTTCCAGCTCAACTCTTTAGAAGGGTAAAACACAAGCCGTCCAAAATGTATGACGACTGTAACACCAGAAATTCCCTTTAATCTCATTTCATGGGCAACACTGATACACTGTAAAGCATGAAATTTTTATTTCATGTCAATTTCCCTGGGATTTCACATGCAGATTAATTTGTTCGTCCTCATAAACATATACTGCCCCGGTTTCCTGCTTTAATAGCCACCCTTCCTTCGTGTTTCAGAAATCCTCCAGCCCATAAAAAACACTTAAAATGATAGTGAGATCTGCTATTCCCCGACACTTGCCACGTTTTGAATTGCCGAGCATGTTATTAAATTCTAGGATACTGGGAGGGTTTAAGTGGGGCAGGGCAGGGAAGTGAGCTGCATAGAAGTGGATTGGGCGCCGTGATGGACAGCTGGTGGCCCCCAGTCCCCACCTCCTTGTGTGATCTCCTCCCAATAAGTGTGAGCTGAACCTGGCCACTTGCTTCCAAGGAACAGGATACAGCTAAAGTAATGGGCTATCACTTTTGCGATTAGGTTACAAAAGACTGTGACTTCCGTCTTTTTGGCGTGCATGCTTTGGTGAAGCAAGCTGCCATTCTGGGGAACCCCACATAGCAAGGGCCTGGGTGTGGGCTTTGGCCAACAGCCTGTGAGGAACTGAATCCTGCCAACAACCCCGTGAGGGGCCTGGAAGAGGGTCAGCCATGCCCTGTGATGCCTGCACCTTCACTGTGCCTGTGAGAGACCCTGAAGGAAGGACCTACCTGAGCCATTCCCGAATTCCTGACCCACAGAAACTGTGAGATGGTAAACATCGTCATCAGTGTAAGCCATTAAGTTTTGGGGTAATTTGTTATGCAGCAGTAGACAACGAATACAGGCACTCTTAGCAACTAAACAAAACAAAACAAAAAACAAGTTTACCAGGTTTCTCACGCCCCAAAGGTAAATTCTCTTGGGTACCTGGTAGAAGAGCTATGCAACTGCACCCCATGGGCTCCCAGAGTCCCCAAAGGGCCCTTCATTGATTCCTGGTGGCCTCCAAGGTAATGCTAGGGCCTGTCGACCATTCATCTTCATCTCCGGACCTGATGTTGCTCCACATTCCCATCATGTCTTTATGGATTACTACAGCAACTTCTAGCTGGCTTTATCCCCTTCCAATCTATCTTGGACACTGCAACTAGAATGATCTTTTCAAACTGCAAATCTTTATCACCTTTCAACACTGTCCAAATTTCTGTGGGTTTTTTAAAAATTTTTTTTATTGATTTGAGAGAGAGAAACATCGATTTGTTGTTCCACTTATTTATGCATTCATTGGTTGATTCTTGCATGTGCCCTGACCAGGGATCAAACCTGCCACCTTGACTCACCGGGATGATGCTGTAACCAACTGAGCTACCCAGCCAGGGCTGTCCAAATTTCTCACAAAATAAAGCTGAAACTGCTAATCACAGCTTACCATCCCAGGGACCTGGCACCACTTCTGACTCCTCTCTTCACATCCTCCAAGCTCTAGCCAGGTTGTGCTTGACCTGCTTTCTCCCTCTGGGCCTAGGAAGGCGCCGCCTCCCTCCCATGTGTCTGAAATGTATTCGCCTCTCTCCCAAGGCTGGGCTATTTTCTCCTCTTCTAATCCTGGCTGGGAAGTTATTTCCCCTGGGAAGTAGTGCTTGACCTCCCAAGGCTTTTCCAATGGGCTCCCCCAGGACCCTGTACCCACCTCATCACTGAAAGTTATTGCCAAGTCTTGTCAATGTACTTTTCTTTCTCCTTTGCTGACTATTAGCTGCAGTGGAGGCAAGGACTTATTTGCAGCTGTAACCTCAGTTAGTAACCTAGCAGAGCGACTAAACACAGCAGACATACAATAAATGTCTACGGAATGAGGGGGAGGAAGCAGCTGAGGCTTCCACGGGACAAAGCCACAGGGGGAAATGGATCTTGCTAAGTTATGGGTGACACCAGCTCCATTGAGCTGCAGAGCTGTGAGCCGAGTGGGACACCAAGGTCAGAGTAAGAGACCAAATAAGTCACGAAAACTGAAGTCAGAGTATGAAGCCACCGTGGCAAGAACAGGAAGCCTGGGCTAAGGCTGCTGGGGCAGACATCTGGGAGTCACACGGTGCCTCTGAAGAGCTCTGACCCATTCTCTATTGCACTGGGAATACTCAGCTGTGTTTGAAAAGCCAGGATGTGCCCTAGCCGGTTTGGCTCAGTAGATAGAGCGTTGGTCTGCAGACCGAAGGGTCCCGGGTTCAATTCCAGTCATGGGCATATACCTCAGTTGCAGGTTCTTCCCCATCCCAGGCCCTGGTTGGGGTGCGTGCAGGATACAAAAAAAAAAAAAAAAGCCAGGCTGTTCCTGTCATATACGAAGTCCTCAGGATGATAAAGGAGGCTTCCTTGAGTAAGACAAGAGAGACTGAATCCTATCTGATAGGCTCATCACTCTCTTCTCCCAGACCCGCTCTGTCCAATCCGGAGCCACTAGCCACATGTGGTTACTGAGCACTTGAGATGAGTTGAAATGGAGATACATTGTAAGTATCAAATGCACACAAGATTTCAAAGACTTTGTACAAAAAGAGAATGTGAAATATCTCAGAAACTTTTTTTTTACATTGCTTATATGTTGAAATGATACTATTTAGGTACATTGGGTTAAATAAAATATATTATGAAAATTAATTTCACTGATTTCTTTTTCTTTTAACAATGTGACTACCAGAAAAAAATTTAGATTAAATGTGAGGCTCCCATCAATTTCTATCGGGCCCTGTTGCCCTCGGTCATTCCTGAACCTTAGCTTGTATATAATACAATTTAAAAGTTCAACATTAGTTGTCAGATATTGGTTCCCAGATGTTGGGTTCTTTCATATAAGTAAAATAAAATTTAAAAATTAGCCCAGCCGGGTGGCTCAGTGGTTGAGCATCAACCTATGAGCCAGGAGGTCATGGTTCAATTTCTGGTCAGAGCATATGCCCAGGTTTTGGGCTCGATCCCCAGTGGGGGTGTACAGAAGACAGTCGATCCATGTTTCTCTCTCATCATTGATGTTTCTCTCTCTTTCCCTCTTCCTTCCTCTCTGAAATCAATAAAAATATATATTTTTTAAATTATAGAGACCATTGCTTGCAACATTTCACTCTGCAGGAAAGAATCTATAATAATAAAAGTCTAATATGCTAATTCAACTGAACGGACGAAGCCAGGGCTACGAGGGCTGTGCCCCTTGCATGAATTTCGTGCATCTTGCCTCTAATATATTATAAAAACCCCATCATCTACTATCATTATTTCATAAAAGAAAGGGTATTTAAATACCAGAAAAGGCTGCAATCTCAGAATAATTTAAAACCCTTTAAATTATAAAATTTAACTTTAAGAAAATGTCTGTCATAGTCGTTCCCTCACCTCCAACTCCCTGGGTCACATCAGTACTAACTCACCAAATGGCATCTAGGGTTTGTTCCACTAATGATGAGCCTGTCTGGCCACCCTCTGCAGACAGCATGGATGCTGAGCCCAGAAGACCCGCCATCTCCACTCTTTGCTCTGGCAGCTCCAACTCTGTCCTTGATGCTAACGAGCCAGTATGGTTTTCTACTCTCTGGTCCGATATCTTTTCAGGCTCCCCTGCTGCCCATGTTGTCATGTGCCATCTGGGCTCTCTCCTGACTTGCAGAACGCAGACACCTGTGGCTGAGCTGAGACCTCCTAGAAATGACCATTGCTCCAGTCTGCACCAGGGCCCCTTTGTTTTTCCAGACAACTAACTTTGGCCTCTTATGCTGACCAGCCCCTTCGAGGTGAGCGGGACACAGACATTTGGTGAAAAGGGTGGAGGCGGCAGTGCCTTCTCTCTAGGAAGATGAGCTGCCCTCTGGGGGCTGCAAAGAGGCTTCTCTGGGGACGCCACCAGGACCTGTGTTAGGTGCGACCAAGCACCACCCAGAAGGCAGCTGCGTGCACGCATGTGCATATGTGTGGGCACATGCAGGGCAGAGTGTGCTCAAAAGGCAAATGCTGAGTCTAGCTGGGCCCCAAGCGTGGAGGAGGGCCAATTTCACTTATTTGTGAGATGTTTCCTAAAAAAGATTTCTCAGTGTCTGAGACTAGGGCTCCTTCCAGTCTTATTTTAGCCCTGCCTGAATCACATTCCTCAGTAGTAATAATAGATAACATTTATTGAACCCTCGCCGTGTCTCAGGCATTCTTCAAGGGCTGTGAATCTGCACAGTCATTCTCTGCGGTAGGTGCTGCGACTCCTCCTCTCTGGAGCAGACTGTGAGGTCACGGTCAGTGGGCAGCAGAGCCTCGGTGTAAAGCCAGAGCCTGGCACCCAGCCCTGTGCTCTCACACGTTCCACTAGAAGGACCCCGGCGGTCATCCGACTCACCAGCTCGCAAACCCTTATTTCATACTGACCTTTCCCTCTGTCTTTGGTCTTGAAGGCCTCATGCGAGGAGGTTCCGGAAAGATGGAAATCCCGAATCTGGGCTATCTGTCACCTGCTAAAGAATGATGGCTCCCCTTGACAGTCTCGGAGCTGGTTCCTGATATTTTCCAGACCTTCCCGCTGAAGAATTAGAGAAGAGTCTCCCTCCTTTTGCCTAATGGGTGAAAAGGTCCTCAAGATGAAGCAGCTGAGATAAGCCCTGCAGCCTAGTGACTCCGGGGATGTCACCAACTGAGCACACTAGCTCAGGAATGGCCTGGTTGGGGCAAGTGTCCACGTCTCCTTCTCCAGGACATCACAACGGTGCACCCCTCTGGGAGGTCTGGGGTGGGAAGGTAAAGGGCAAAGGCTTCCCACACCTTCCTGCGCCTCTGGTCAGTCAACCCATCCCTGAGCCAGATTTACTCCAAATTCGGCCACCATCACTTCCTTGTAGTCTCTCTTCCTCGGCCTGCCGGACAGTAACAGCCTCCTGCCTGTTCTTCCACTTGCAGGCTCTGCCCTTCATCCCATTCCTCCCCATTTTCCACATTAAGCTTCATACTGCACTTCTTCACACACTGTCTTCAGTAGTTACCTGAAGCTAAGCCGTGCCCACATCTCAAGGCCTCCACCATCAGGTTAACCCCCAGCCCTGCCCCACAGTTCCCTCCGCCCGCAAACCCAGGCCACAACCTCCACACGCCTACCTCCCGGCCTGCCAGCTTCCTTCCTAAGGCTGCCTCATTCTAACTGTTGTGCATTGTCTGACCCAGGTTCGGCTACTCCCACTGCACTTCTCATGGGCTGCCTGGGGCCGCACCCCTGTCCGCATTGCTGTGCTGTCTTCCCGGTGGGCAGGAGCCCCTTTTCAACTTTAAGTTCCTCTGGGCAAGTTGCTCAGCTGACTGGAGTCAATTTCCTCATCTCTAAAACCAGGATCACAGCAAAGTTATTGGGGGGCTTAACTGAGAGAACATATATAAGGTGCCTAACACACGTCAGGGGGATAGTTTGCTCAATAAAGTTGGCTGATTATGGCCTTGGATTTATGTGCTAACAGAGAATTCTTAGTTGAGTGAATGCGGTTTTTAAATTTCCCGTGATTAGATTTCCCCCTCTGTTCTGAGAATTCATTTCCATGCCTGCCCTCCCAAACCCTGATGTTTCAGAAGGTAGTTATTACTCAGCAGATACTGGGGAGGAGGCGGGGTGCAGCCACTGTGTGAGGCTCTGGAGGGAGACACAAAGATAGGTCAGCATCCCTGCCCCAAGTCGCTCAAGGTCTCCAAGGGGAGGGGAAAGCAAAAGGATGCTTGCAACTTGGGCTATAGGAGCTGTTGAGAGGGGAGCATGGGAGTGACGAGTAGGTACAGTACTTAGCCCGAGCAGACAAGGGGCTTTCTGGAGAGGGGGCCCCGCCAGCTGGATTCCTAAAAGGCGCAAAGGCCTGCCCTGAGAGAGGAGCAAATATCTGGAGGTGTGAACCCTCGGGAACAGGCAGGCAGCTGCAAACCCCGGGCCTGGCTGGGGTGGACATGCCTTCAGAGGAGGGGTGAGCTGATGGCATTGAAGGTTTTGGATGAGGAGTGGTGTGTGTGCCCTTGGAAAGCTCTGGAGGAGGAGGTGTGGAGAATGGACTGGTGAGGGGCCAGAGCCAAGTAGGAGGGAAGCTGGGGGCTTCTGCAGTCACCCAGGTGAGAGGGGACAGCAAATGAGCATGGCGGCAAGGTCAGGGGTCAAGAGCTATCTAGGAGGTAGACTCAACAAAATGAGGTAAGAGACGAATAGGACTCCAAGGATTTGGGCTGGGGTCAAAGGGTGAATGGCGGGGCTTGCTCTGAGATGAGGCAGGGGAGAGCAACGTGGGTGCTTGGTGTCTCGAGAGGCAGTCCAGGCAGGCTCAGAGAGGCTCCAGGAAGGAATAAGTCACGTATCTGTCTGATGAATCAAGGAGAGACAGGGAGGAGTGGGGAGGCAGGAGGATGGAGCAATGCCTGCTCTGGCTAGCTTCAAGGTCATTGTGAGGGTCAGGTGAGGGCAGAGGGTGAGAGCTGTCTGGATACAATAACCTCCAATCAAATATACGAGTTTCCTCTTGTTACGTCAGAAACACCAAGGATAACCACCAGGGGCGTTTGCTGGCCCAGCTGGAACCCGCGGCTCCTCGGGTCCCTCCGCAGAGCCCTTCTCCCCCACATCACACAGCCTTCAGTTCGCTTGGCAGCCGCCCTCAGGCCCCCGCTGATCGCATGGCTCCATCCCACTGTCTCACGGCAGCCAGCCTCCCTGCCACAGCTTCTCCCACCCACAGCTGTCATCTCCTCTCTGCTCTTTTCATCTCCCATCAAACACGTTCTGCGCTTCCTGGCCCCCGCCCTTCCGTCACTCCCTCTGCTGGCCTTGGCTTCTTTCCCCAGCATCTTAAAAGTACGAACTGCACCAGGCCTGCATCGCAGTTGCCTCATCGCTTACTTTGCCTTCCAGTTTTCAAAGTAAGTGTGACATTCAGGCACAAGTTAAGCGTTGGTGCAGGGGGCTGAGGCTGAGGCAGGAAGCTCTGCGCCCGCCTTGTTCCCTCCACCCTGCCCGGCCTTGTTCTTGGAGCGCAGCCCAACT
>NW_005871182.1:1543717-1548703 GCF_000147115.1 Myotis lucifugus
GGGGGGGGGGCAGGGTGCTAAACCAGGACCTCTCCAAACTCATGCACATCACCCCTTCCCCTCCGGAGCTGTCACCCTTCCGCCCTGCCTCTCAGCCTGCTTTTACCCACGGCTGCGGAGCAGTGAAGACATGGCAGGGCCTGTGTGCTAATGCTGATCCCAATACAACACCCATTGACTGCTCATCACCACGGCTAACACAGTCACCCGGTGTCACCCGAGAACAAAGCCTGTGCCAGCCTTTGACACGGACTGTGGATGGGCCCCCTCACAGCAGCCCTGGTACCATTACTATTCCCCTGAGGAAACCGAGGCTGAGGGAGTTTGAGTTACGCACACAAAGACCAGATAGTAACTGGAAGCGGTGCCCTACCTCCCAGCTCACACAGCTAGGTCCCCGGCTAACTAGTTACCTTGCCTGGGCCCCAGTTTACTCCCTTGTGAAACAGTGATGATCCCTCACCCCAAGGGCTACTGAGGACACTGTGAGCCGGAGATGTGAGAGCGTTTTGTAAAGTCTCACATAATTATAAGGTGTGATTGTTCTTATTCCAAGGACTCCGGCTCAGTTTCCCTCTGGCCTTGGTATCACACCAAGCCAGGGGCTCTCTAGAGCCCTGGGGGAAACGGTAGCCGAACATGGCAGTGCTCTGGGTTTTAAAGGGGAGAGTCCGCCTGTGCCAACTCCTTATTCCAAGTGAAAACTGTGGGCAGGTCACCAGTTTGCAGGCAGGCTGCCCTCCACGTGATGTGCCAACTCCAGGAGCAAACAGCTCTGCTGTTCTGTGCTTAATAGATCCTGGGGCCTTCAGATAAGCAGAGACCGTGTCACACCAGCTTACATTTGTATCTTAAGCCGCCAGGGGGTCTGCTGACCTCTGCCGAGCGGCAGGCACAAGGGTGCCGGGGAGGCTGCCGGAGGAGTGGACACGGCGGCAGCGACGAAGGGCAGCTCTAATGGTTTGGCAGGTCCTGTGTCCTGTGGGGGCAGGGAGGTGTGTGAAGGGAAATATTAAGCCAGGGCGTGGGGGAGGGGAGCTGCGCTGAGCTGGGGGAGTCACGCATCTGGAAATAGCCTCCAATCGGATTCAGCTCCTAAGTCAGTTCGCACACGTCCTCCTGGGCAGAAGTATTTTCAACCAGCGGAGAGCTGGAAGTGACCTTAATAACCATCTCGGAGCTACTTCTCTCTTCTTACAGGAGGAAAGGGGCAGCAGATTGCTGAAGGGTCTGGCGATATCCTAGACAGAACGCAAGTCTTCCCAGGTTCAGCCTACAGCCCCCCCCCCACCCCCCACCACCACCATCACCCCTTTATCACACTGCTGAGACACAGGACAAAACAATCAGAAGAGAAAACAGACTAAAAGGCTTCCGGCTTGGTTCATAAGAGCCCCTCTCCGGAAAACCCCAAATGAGCATTAACAGTAGATTAGAGATATACATTGTAATATATTCACCCAAAGGAGTACCACGCACAACAATGCCTTCTCCTCCCCCGAGCACTCCAGCCACCCTGGAGTCCCATCGCGCTAAAGACAACATCCCAGAATGCAGAGGGCAAACCCAGCCTCTCCTCCGCCGCCTTCCCCTGGCATTACCGGCCCTGAGCACCGGGCGAGGGCTTAGTTTCAAGGCTAACTTAAGGGAACAGTCTCCGCCGGGGTGACCCACCCACCCGGCTGGGGCATTTGCTCACTTGGGAAATACAAGCTCCATGAAAACACGCGTGTGGAGTGCTTGTCTCCTGATAAGTCCCTAATAGCCTTATAGTCCCTAATTTTCAGGATGCACTTTTCATGGGAATTATTTAATTCCAAATCAGCTTTCCATCCTGGGCAATGAATTTACTTCTCTGTCTTTTTCCACACCTTTCCGTTGCCTCTTTCCTCAGGCCATGTGTCATAAAGGAGGCAAACCCAGGGAGGAGGAAGGGACATCTGCCCCCAGAACTAAGGCCGTTTAGTAGCTTTCAAAGGCAAAGGTTCTCCTTGGGTTACCCGCCCGTTAGAACTCGGCCTTGGTGACAGAACACCAGAAACGACAATTGACAAAAGCTAATTGATATATGTTGTATCTGTGCCTCCAAGCAAAGCTGAAAGCTACAATAGACCGTATCAAACTACCTAACTGGGAAACTCAGAATCTTCATGCATCATCTCTTCTCCTTGTCCCACAAGCACAAGCCACACACACACACACACACACACACACACACACACACACACACTCAGTGAACTTGGACCTAACAGGAGTTTTATGCTTATGACAGAATAATATACAGGTGTCCCCAAAACATGTATACATATTTTAATAGCTGATAGCTCAACTGACGTTTCCTTCTTTTTAGTCAAAGCTTTGGAACAAAGGAAATGCACCCTCGAATGCTACTGGAAATTTGAAAACACAGTTGAAGTTGTACGCTGCCTTTGTAATTATTCAAAGTGTCCCAAAAAATGTACACACACTTTAACAGCTGATAACTAACTTAATTTTAACTCCTTTTCAGGTTTAACTAATTTGAAACGATGGGTGAAGCCAGACTAAGCTTTGGGGGGAAAAAATTTATCCTAACGTGTTACTAGACCAAGCATGTCAAACTCGCGGCCTGCGAACCGCATGCCTCCTTTATTTGTCCTGTGTTGGCCTGTGAGTTTGATATGCTTGCACTAGACTGTTTTTATGGGGATACGTAAAATGTGAAGTTTATGGTACAAAACCAGCAGGAGTTGATGAACTGAGGGTACACAAATATCAAACAAAATGATTCTTGATGTTTGCAATTCCATTGCTTCGAGTTATCAGCAGTGCCTGGACCAGAATGGTCATCAGTTTGAAAACAGGATTTGACCAAAAAAAAATTATTCATTTCTGTAGATTCTTTTAAATTTTGGAAATGAACTGTATGACTTTATAATCAAATGAATACTGACTTTATAATCATTCAGAGTATGTATAAATTTTTTTGGGGGGGAGGCACTAAAATACCTAGAATCTGAAAACTTGATTTTGAGTTTCAGCCAAGCACTGACTAGCTGTGTGGCCTTGAACAAGTCCCTTAACCTCTCTGATCCTGAATCTCCTTATCCAGGTATGTGGTTAATCTGCTAGTAGTCTTGCTCTTTTGCCCAAGTCTCCACGGCCAGTGCTAGTGCTCAATCCTGAAACCCAACACTTAGTTTGGGGGTGGTGGACAGACCCCTTTTCTAGGTCCCCACCAGCTCCTTTTCCTTCAGGACCAATTCTTGCTTCTCATCCCTTCCACCTCACCTTACAACAACCTCCCCAGTGTAAGACCCAATACCTCCTCCTTGAGGATGCAGCCAAGATCCCACATTAATCTCCACCTCTAGTGTGAGCACTCAGTTCAAGCCAAGCTGGTACTGTGTTGTTGCCCGCCGTCTCTTGGGGTTGGGGGTACGTCACTGCTGCCTGGCACACTTCTGCTCAGTCCTACCTTTGTCCCCATCCCCTGGCAGGAGCTCCCAGAATGTGGTGCTGGCAGGAGTGTGTTGCTCAGGGCATCTCTTGGAGTTGTCATTGAAAGGAGTTAAAGCAGAATTAGGTTGATAGGGTAGGGGGTGGAAGAAGAAGGAATCATGGAGCCAGCTAAAACAAACAAACAAAATGTGTTTTGCAAGAAACAGGATGGCAGGAAAACAGGTTGGATAGCAGAATAACAGGGTGTTCTGAAACTAGGATGTCTTTCTTGCAAGTGCGAAACAAAATGTTGCAAAGAGGCCAGGAACCAATCAGAGAACGACACAGATAGACGAAGAGCGGGCCTTTAGCAGCTATAAGGGGAAGAGCAGAATGCGTTGGGGCAGCTCATTTAAATCCCCCTCCTGAGCTGGTAGCCTGTGTTTGTTTGCAATAAACTCCTGCCTTCTTTGAATGCATCTGGTCTGCGGCTTCATTCTTCGATTCCATGAGACACAGCCCCAGGAAGAATTCTTGCTCACCAGTTCCGGTATCATCAATGTTTATGGAATTAACTCTAAGCTCCTTACCCTGAATTCAAGACTTTGCCATAACATGACCCCAAGTTTCCCCTACATCAACCCACAATCCAAGGCATTTCTCTCACTAGTCCCTGAGCTCCTGGGGAGTGGGGAGCAATTCCTAGCATAGAGCTTGCCATGTGGTTAGTGCTCAATAAATGTGTTGAGCGAATGAATGAGCACATCAATAGGAAAATGAATGAATGAATGAGGTTTGTACAGATGAATTCTCAGCAGGTTTTCTTGACTGGTCCCCTTTCAAAGGCTGAGCTGTCTCTTGGGGAAATCTGTCTGAAACTCACAGAGCAGGTAGTGGCGGGAGGGGCAGTAAGTAAAGACCCGGGGGACTGGGAGTGAAAGAATCCTGGCCCAGAGGTACCTACTATCTCAGCCCCTGCGGTCTTTCTTTCCTTCTTTCTAAACATATTATTAATTTCAGAGAGGAAGGGAGAGGGAGAGAAACATCAATGATGAAAGAGTATCGATTGGCTGCCCCCTCCACACCCCCTACTGGGTATTGAGCCCACAACCCTGGTATGTGTCCTTGACCGGAATGGAACCTGGGACCCTTCAGTCTGCAGGCCGACGCTCTATCCACTGAGCAAAACCAGCTAGGGCCTCTGTGGTCTTTCTTGCCCCCACCCTGGCGAGGACCCATTCCAAGGCCCTGATGGCGCTCAAACAGCTGCCCGGGGCGGCAGACATGGTTCTCCAGGATGTTCAGAAACTCTTCCCACTGCCCCCTTCCGAAGCTCCCCAAAAGGCTGAGGTGCTCTGGGGTGAAGTGCACGCAGAGCCGCTGCCAACAGGCTCACAAACTCCTGTATTGAGAAACGGTGCACAGGAGGGGCCAGGATGCAGCAGACGGGAGCTCGTTTGCAAAAGCTAAGTGTCTATGATGGGTTTCCCCCCTCCCTCCCCTCCCCGCCACCTTGATGTGGCATCACCAACTCTGTGCTGAGCTGGTGGAGCAGCCTTTGACTCT
>NW_005871182.1:1548803-1553084 GCF_000147115.1 Myotis lucifugus
CAGCCTTGACTCTGAGGGAATATGAACATTTTTTATCCTTAGCTGTTCCAGCCGTAAAGATTTTTATCCTATTACGGCTAAGTGACGAGTACAAGGAAAGAAATGATGATGATCTTTGGCAGCCATTCCAACCGAGTAAATACAAGGAGGGAGGAATGCGAGCCCAGGCTGGGCCACCGCTCCTTCATTGCCCAGGATGAAAAGGAGCAAAGGAAAAATGTCCTCCCAGGGAGATGTACTGAAGTGTGGAATTTTCCCTCTAGGCAAGCAATAGGCATCCCGCTGTCTGAACCGTTTAGCACGGCACTGGGCTGGGCGAAGGCCGGGAGAATGTACTGAGGGGAGCAAGCACAGCAGCCGGGCCAGGAGGAGGTGACTTTGTGGGGCTTCCCAGCTCCAACTCCTTCCAGCCACGGTCCTGGGTTCAGTCCACCCTGCTACCTGCTCCCCTGCAATCAAAGCAACCCCGTAATAAGTATTGCTGGGCGACAGCAAAAATATACATTTGCTTCATCAAAATATGTCCTCCCTCCTAGAGAGGTGTGCTGCATTGCAGGGCCTCTTGACTGCCAGATGTCTTATGTGTTACTTGGATGATGGCAGATCCAGCTGTTGTCACCAGGATGGCAGGGGGGGAGGGGAAGGGCAGGACATCAAAGAGTGTTGGTTGGGTCAGTCAATGATTTATAGACAGCAGGAATCCCCTGGGACATCTTCTCAGACTCACCCCAGCTAGATGCTGCCTCTTCCTTACATTGTAAGTTATTTATGGCATACCACCCCCTCTCCCGGACATAGGTGGCCACGACTTATTCCTCCTTGTGGCCCCACAGGACCCAGGCAGCGTCCTGGAAGTTAAAGCTTTCATCGGTGTTAACAGAATTGTGGGCCTTAGAGAGGGAATTTAGGGTTAGGATGTCCTGAGACAGGCTGGGAGAGCAGTGTGTGTGTATATGTGTAAATATCTGGGTGGGAAAGACCAACCATGGGAAGGTGAACTGATCTACAATTGTGTCGTGACTTACAGAATGATGAGGCTTCGAATCCAACTACAGATGAGAAGACACAGCCAGGAGAGGAGCAGGGAAGTGCGGAAGGCCACTGCTGGTTACCTCATCCCCACTCCTCTCACAGGGCCTGAATTGGGAAGAGGGCGATACCCAGACACACCAAACTTGTGTCTACAGGCCGATGACACCAGGTCGCAATTTTAGGTGCAAATGTCAAACATTACAGAAGGGGTGCGGTGGGTGAGGGGAGGTCGTTAACCCCAAAGGGGGAATGAATAGGGGATCAATGGAAACCATGCACGCTTTCCAAACCACCCTGTGTACGGGCTCACTCACTGCCCACCCCGTGTACCCCTTAAGCCCTGGGAAAGTGGAGTCTGATGGCTGCCCCAGTCTTATCTTCTCCTACCCCTTTCCCCAATTATACCAAACTGGCTGCCTCCAAAATACCGTGGGCTCCAGGGGCAAAGGCCCAAGGGAAAAGTGGCAACTGTGCCCTTCTCCATACAAGGAACTTAAGCCCTCGGCCTCTCTGGGGCTTCTCCTAACACATGACATCACACCATGACTTGCTTGCAGGGGTTCCACTCTGCAATGCACTAGGCTTTTCCATCAGCATAGCGGCCTGCTGGGTGAAAAGCTGCCCCGCATATCCCTCCTTCTCCCCGTCCTCCCTCCACCTGCTGCATCTTGGATCCCCAGGCGGTTCACCCAGCGCCTGCCCTCTTGGCAGCCCTGTTCTAATGCTCAGCTAATAGTTCTGTTTCAGGCACTGTCCAAACGCGTCCTATAAATCAGAATCCAATTACTGTGGTAAGAAAATTGGAAGTAAGCTTAATAAGCTCAGACCCCTCCCACAGGCTGTGTCTTCCCTCTTCTCTTTTCAGTAATGAGAACGTTTTCAGGGAAAAAGCCTTTTTCCTTTAACTGATTCTGTTCTCCAGATCCCTCATCTGAATACCCTGAGGATGGATGGATAAGAGGAAGAGGCGTCTTTTAGCTCCTCTCTCCTCTTTGCACAGACGGCAGATGGGAGGGGGAAGTAAATTATCTTTCCACTCTTAGTACTCTCCCTTTCATTATTGGTTCAACAACATTTATTGAATTCTTATCACACACCAGGCACTGAGGATGTTATCAAATATCACTCCCCCTAGAGGGCAATTGGAGTCATAACTAGTAGAACCTTAGAGGCAAGGCATGATGGGAATAGAAAAGAGGGCCAGTGGGAGGAAAGCCTGTATCAATGGGGTTGGGTCCCACAACGGAGCCAGGAGTCCAGTGTGGACCAATGGCCATCTGTCCAGGAGTGGCCCCACAGTAGGAGCTTCTTGGTGAAGGTGATGTCAGCTGCTGGAGGATGGCTACGTAGAGATTCTGTGGTTGAAGGGACTGGGAGAAGGGGGAGAAGAAGGAAGGAACCAGAGAAGGCAAAGGCCGGCACATGACCTGAGACGAAAGGCCTGTCACCTGGATGGAGGAAGAGGGCGGCAGCATGTGAGGAGGTTGGTGGCCTTATTCCAGGGCCTTTACTTTCTACTCAAACCCCTAGTCTTCCAGCTGAACCAGTCCACCCATAGACTTCATCTGACCCACAAAAACAAGAATAAGCTGATGCCCTGTGGTTTTCAAACTTGAGCAGGCATCAGAACAATAAGCTGTCGTGCTTGTCAAGACATAGGTTGCTAATCTGCACCCCCAGGATTCCTGATTCTGTAGTTCTGGGAACTAGTTGCATTTCTAACTAGTTCCCAAATGATGCCAGTTGCTGTTGGGCTGCTAGTTTGTGGAACCAACTTTGAGAATTGTTGTTCTGAGTCCTTGCTATTCAAAGTGTGCTCCAAGGACCGGTGGCATCAGCGTTGCCAGGAAGCTTATTAAAAATGCAGGCCCCAGGCCCTACCCCAGATCTGCCAAATCAGAGATAAACAACATCCTCACATGATTTGTTAGTTTGCCTATTTAAGTGTGAGAAATACCTACCTGGAGCAGCGGTTCTTAACCCTGACTCGTTAGAATCACCTGGGGAGCTTAGACAAGAGACGTTAGCTGGTCCAAGTCTGGGTATCAGCATTTTTAAAAAGCTGCCATGTGGTTCTTCTAAGGAGGCCGGGATTGAAAACTGCTGAGGTTCATGCTCATGTCCACACTCCATGCCCATATGTATGGGGTTGACTCCACTGCTCCCATTTCTCTAGCATTGAACTCAACCTTGAAACTCTCTTCTGTCCCTCCCTGCCCACCACCACTCCTGACAACTTAGTGATCTTCCTCCCTGATACCTGGGGTTTGGGTGCATCTCTTGCCTGAGCATCTTCAGTTTTCTCAGGAGAGCTCTCCCCTTCCATTCCAGGCCCTGCAGTGTCAGCTTGCTCATACCCTGTAATACTAACTACAATGGAAATGTTTTGACTATTTACTATGGAGTAAGTACTTTAAATGTATTTTATTTGATCCTTACAAAAATCGCATTAGGTGGGTATCATTATTGTTCTTTTTATCCCTATTTTTCAAAAGAGGAAGTTGCAATCCAGAGAAGCCAGGCAGTGGTGCCTTCCCTGAGCTAAGTCCACGGCACAGCCATGGCTGGAAACAGGGTGATCTGATCCCAGAGTCTGCGTCCTTCACCCCTGGGATGTACTGCCTTCTGCTTGGTTCTGCCTTCGGGCATCAAAGCAGGGTGAAGTCAGTACAGAGCGTGGAGGCTGGACCCACGGAAGGATTCGGGACTTAGCTGGTGACTTCAACCTCACGGACACAGGTTCCCTGGGAGGCAAGGGTCGGAAGTAGGAGACCCTATAGATAGGTCACCCCGCAATGGGGCCCATTTGAGGGAAGATCACCAGGCTTTGCTGGAAGTCTCTGGAACTTCCAACCCCACACAAGTGATGTGGGCACAATCAGCCCTTTACCACTCAGCCTGGAGATGGCTGATCCAATTGGTGGCCTCTCACAGTGCTAGCCTGGGGCCTTGCACACAGTAGGTGCTCAATACCCCTGCCATGACTGCCTAGTCCCAGGTGCTTGCCCTTATTCCCAATCCCCTGTCCTCTCCCCTTCCTGCTCTTTCAGATTAAGATCCATAAATCTGAAATGCTCTGAGTAACACAAGCCCAACTCCCACAGGGCAAGGTGAGTGTCCCGAGGATGACGGATGGCTGGTACACTTTCCCTTTTTGTCTTTCCAAAGGGTGTCTGGGTTTCACCTAAAACCTCTCTCCTCCTCTAGCGTGTGATCCCAGCAGATCACACTACTGAACAGACAGAACTC
>NW_005871182.1:1553184-1604318 GCF_000147115.1 Myotis lucifugus
TCACTGGGTTAGTTGCAGAGCCCAGGATTGGACCAGGGGAACTTAGATCTGTGGGGACAGACTCAGATCTTCAAACCCCATGGACACCTGGCCTTTGTAAAATTCTCTCATTTCTGCTTCTCAGGTCATAGAATAGGTGAACGCAGAAATTCATCCTGCTCGGGGTCTCCTGCGTGCCTGCCTACTCAGGGAATCCTCCAAAGCCTGCCTGACACAGGGGAGAGCATTCAGGGGCACGTCCCCCACGGCTCTCACCCAGAGGCCCCAGCTCCTTTCCTGGCCAGGAGTCGTCTCTTTGCCCCTCTGGACTTGGCATCTGGACTCCGGACAAGAGAGGCACCACCAGACTGAGACCCAGTGGGGTTTCTCAGCGTTCTGTCTCCTTCCTCTCCCCCATTCTCCTATCTGTAATCTCTGCTCAGGGAAATCAATAGCCTAATATTCAAATAAAATTCTATCAGACACCAAGGACCAGGATCAGTGCAAGGGGATTTTGGAAGACTCTGACTTTATGAAGCTTTCAGGCCAGCAGCAGGGGATGTTCTAGGTAGAGTCCATCCCCTGGGTCTCTGTTTGTAAAGGACTTCCAGTCCCTGCTGCCGGGGAAAGGGGCCTCCCACCCTCTCACAACAATGAGCAGCACAGACCGTGTGAATTACCACATCATATGTATACCCTCCAGCAACCAACTGGCAACAAATGCTTGGCACCGGGCACTGCACAAAGCGAGCCTGCTGTTGATGTGTCATCACTACAGGGACGGGGGGAGAGTGACAGAGAAGGAGGAATACCTCAGGTGGCGAGTATCCGGGATGGCCCGGTTGCTGGAGATCCGCTCGCTCTCCCGCTGGTTGAAAGCATGCAGCTTATAGGGATCGTCACCCACGCGCCACTTTTTGGCATTCAGATACCGCCGCTCGTCAAACTGGTCCCACAGGTCATCCCAGTCAGCTTCCAAAATCTGTGTGACATGAACGGGAAGTCTGTGAGAATGGCTCCCGGCCCTCTACCAGCCCCTCCGTCCGTCTGACAGTGCCCAACCGCGGAGACCAGGCTTGTTCTGGGGAAGGGTTAGCTCAAAGATGAGGCCAGAGGTAGGATGCTGATAAAACTATCAGCAATGAAAGTAAACAGAATGACCATAAGGGTAGCGATCATTTACTGAGCACTATACACCGGGTGCTGCGCTGGGACTGTTACTCCTGTGGTCTCGTGTATTTCTCATAGAGGTTCTATGAGATGGATATTGCTCACATTCCCATTATGCCGGCAAGGAAACAGCCTCACCTGGCTGAGTATCTTGCTTAATATCCCACAATTAGGAAATGAACTTTAGTATCCGGACTCCAGAGACCACCTCTCCAGGGTAATTTGAGAACACATGACTGAAACTGCTGGCCCAGGAGATGGCACATAGTAGGTCCACAATGACTGTCATTCCCATAGGAAGGTGGTGACAACAAGTAGGCAATCCATGTAAAATGGTGGGCTACTGCCCTGGTCGGTGTAGTTCAGTGGTTAGAATGTCAGCCCATACACCAAAGGGAATCAAGCAGTCGATTCCAGGTCAAGGGCACATACCTAGGTTACAGGTTAGATTTCCTGGTCCCAGTTGGGACTCATGTAGGAGGCAATCAATCGACGTGTCTCACATCGATATTTCTCTTCTCTCTCTCTCTCTTCCCCTCCCTCCCTCCCTCCCTCCCTCCCTTCCACTCTCTCTAAAAAGCAATGGAAAAAATATCCTTGGGTGAGGATTAAAAATAATAATAATAATTGGGTGAGGATTAAAAATAATAATAATTAATTAATTAATTAATTAATAATAGAATGGTGTGCTACCCACTGGACAGACACTCTTTTTTTCTCCAATCCAGGAATCTGTGATTATTTATTTTTTTGGTTAATCCTTACTGGAAGATATTTTTTCTATTGAGGAATGGTGGAAGAGAAGCAGAAGGTGAAGGAGGGGGAGGAGGAGGAAGAAAGAGAGAAAAGGAAAGAGAGAAACATTAGTACAAGAGGATTTTTAAAAGGAGAGAGACACATCAATTGATTGCCTCCTGAGGGCACCCCAACTGGGGCCGGGATCGAACCTGCAAACCAGGTATGTGCCCTTGATTGGGAATTGATCCCATGACCCTTCAGTACACGGGTCAATGTTCTAACCACTGAGAAACACTGGCCAGCGCTGTGATTATTTTTAAGAAGCATCAATGGGGGAGCAAGTCATAACCCTCACCATAGGGGGAGACAGCACTTTAGAAGGTAGAAGGTGGTTCCCTTATTCATGATCTCATTTCATCCTCCCCCAAACCTCTGCACTGAGTCGGGAATCAAGGTTCCCGCAAAGGTGACTGGCTTGTCTGAGGTCGCCCAGATGGAGACTGGCAGAGCCCACAGCAGAGCTCATTCTCCCGTGCCCTCCAGTGCATTGCATAGCGGAGGAGGAGAGAAGATTTTCACCAGGAGGGAAGGCCTCATCTGCCCCACCCACACCAGCTCCGCAGCCAACAGAGCCTTTCTGCAAAGCCAGCAGGAGGTGTGGGCTTCAGGGCCTAGGCAGCTGCATGCTTCCCTTGTCAACCACTAGCTCTGTCACCCCAAGGTGACAGCCAGTCGGAATCCAACCAAGCTCAGACCTTTCAGGCGCATCAAAGTCAAAAGAACGCTGATTCTCTGGGGAGAACCTTTTGCCCAGTTCTGCCCTGGTATCCGGGGCGGGGGGGGGGGGGGGGGCGCTGGGGCCCTGGGTCTGGCATCGTACCTAGGATGAGATGCTCATTCAGGTGCTACAGAGCCTAGTTGGCTGTGCCAGTATCCAAAGCTGCCCAGGAACCGCCCCGCCCACAACTGACCAGGATGCCCTTCTTCACTGGGGGAACCTGACAGGAGGCCCAGAGCAGGTGCACAGACGCAGTGCAGGCGCCTGGCCCACACGTGGCAGGTAAGGGGCCGCTTGCCCGTGTGCACATGTACCTCGGGCGCCACTCGATCTTATCTGGTAATTGATCTCTCTTTCTCTCGTTATCTCCTTTTCAAACAGCATTCTCCTGCTAATAGCACAAAATGAAGCTTTAGAAATCAGTGATTTTTATCCAATAATTGAATTTATTAATGTCTGTGATACTGTTGCTACCGAGGAGGAACTTGGGGTGTGTGTGTGAAACTCCTGAGCCTGCGCTGTGCAATGTCACAGCCTGACAGCTGTCACCTGTGCTTGGAACTTCACCGCAGGGCGTCCCGACCTCCCAGTTTCCAGTCACGGACCACGGGGCCCTGCACCGCCTCCTGCTGGCTCATCTCTGATGTAATTCACTGCCATTCTCTAATACGCTGCAAGGCCCCACCGCGCTCTGTGCTCCGAGGGGCGATGAGAGATGGGAGGCCCCTGCCTCGAGGGGGTTGCTGTGTGGCAGACCTGCATGAAGACGTCCCTAACGCCTCTACCAGGCATGAACAAATGGGAAGGGCTTTCTGGAAGAAGTGTCAAGTGAGTTAGAGCTGGAAGGCTGGGCAGGAATTTTACTCTGTGTAAGGGGAGATGGGGAGGGAAATACGTGTGCAGTGAAAATCCAGATACAAGGCAGGGAGGCCTGGAGGAGGAAAATCTGCTCAGGGAATGGCAGCTCAGGAATGGGGAGGCAAAGAGCAGGAGTGAAAGAAAACTCCGGAACTCAGCCTGTCTCAAGCAGGTCAGGGGAACATGTCTCCGGCCACATGCGGGATGGAGTGGGGGGAGGGGAGCTACCGCAGGAGGCCAACTGGGAGGTGACCTCAGTTAACTCACCTGGTGGGAAGGGCAGGCTGAAGGGGGGCCCTGCTGGGTCCCAGATGGATGAACCAGCATCAGCGAGAGTAGCAGGTGGAGAGGGCAGGCAGCCAACCTCTTGGCCTCATCCCCTGCTCTCTGTTCCCACTAGACCAGGCCCAGGGCAAAGAGGGCATGAGGCTGGGTGATCTGCTCAGCCTGGCAATCGCCACCCTCGGGGCAGTTAAGCCTCCTTGGCAGGATCTGCCTCCTTGGAGATGCTGCCATGAGAACTCAGTGGGGTTCTGGCCCCTAGAGCCTAGAGCCAGAGCCGCAGCCAAGCTGGCAAGAGAGATGACCTGAGCAGTCAGGACTAAGCTATTCTGGGGGGGCGGGGGGGGGTGGGGGCTGCTCCCTCAAATGGTCACATGTACAGAGCTGGGCCACACTCTTCTGCTCTGAGATCCACTGACTTGGGGGAGGGGGTGGGGGGGACATGCTGCAGGGAGAGCTTCCTATCACGATATCTGGACATAGTAAATAATGGTGAACCTGTGTTTAAAATTAAACCACTACCACTTGAATGGCAATTTCTTTTTTTGTTTTTTAATATATTTTTATTGATTTCATAGAAAAGGGAGAGGGCGAGGGAGAGGGAGAGAGAAACATTAATGATGAGAGAGAATCACTGATCAGCTGCCTCCTGCATGTCCCACACTGGGAACTGAGCCCACAACCCAGGCAAATGCCCTCACTGGGAATCGAACCGTGACCTTCTAGTTCATAGGTCGATGCTCAACCACTGAGCCACGCCAGCCAGGCAGCAATTTCTGTTTTACAAGCAGCTTACACAACTGTCACAGAATCCGCACACAAGCCCATTTGTGCAGGGAGGGATTGGCTTTAGAAGTTCGGTGGCTTGCCCAAACTTGATAGCTAGTGAGTGAAGGGACAGCTGATCGAATCCTCCCCAGAGCATCCCAGGGCCATGGTCTGCTCTGTCTTCTCATGGACAGAAATGAGGGGCATCTTCTCTGCTGAGGGTGAGTGGGCAGAGAACCCCCCCTGAGGGTCAGTTGGGGTCATGCCCACAGAAAAGACCAGTCACTCTCTTCCTGCTTGCCCCCCAAATAGACTTGCTGTGGGCCTCCTGGGACTTCTGAGGGTCACTGACTCCCCAGGTACTTCCAGTACAGTGTGGGGTTGGCTTCCAAGCTCCACAGGTCAAGGCCCCATGACCAGCATCTGAGGGTGCAGAGAGAGTGTGGTACATTGTAGCCACTTGCTTCCCGTCTCACGGGACCATCCAGGAAAGCACCTGAACGGCACTTACCCCTTCACTAACCTTCCCAGCTCGAGAAGGGATCCTCCTCTGGGAAGTGAGCACACACTCCCGCCCCAGCACTGTGCCCGCTCCCGGGTGGCCCTCACCACCAGCCATGCCCCGGAGCAAGCCCCCACTTAGCTTTCTAACCATAATTTATTCAATCTCGAGTGGGGGCATATCAGACGACAAATAGATGCCACAAATGGAAAACAACCCTTTAAATAGAAAATATCTGATGAAGCCAGCCAAACCCCTGGCCAAGATCGCAGCTTAAACAACTTGGCACCTAAAACGAAAGCTCAGAAGCACATCTGTTAAGTTCCTTCATTTCTTTGCTCCCACCTTGCTTCCAAGAGAAATCTCGACTTCCCTTTCCTCCACCCTTTCCTGGCCTGTTTTCTCTCACTCTGGTTTCAAGCTGATATTTGGCTCAGGACACATGGGTGTAAGGCTGCCCTTCTGTTCGGTTTGAAGTGCCTCCATTTCCCACTACTTCCATTCCCTCCCCTCCCCCCTCCACCCAGCTGGGTACTACCAGTTCTCCTGTATTGTCCCAATTCTCTCCCTTTGCATCTTTAAAACAAGAACATCTCTATCTATTCATAAGGCTTCAGTCCTATACTGACCTGTGCGGATCCTGAATAAAACTTCTCAAACTTGCCCCATAATAAAACAGCTCACACCTAGGGGTTCCTATCACGTGTCACAAATATTTACATTTAATCCCCTCAATCACAGATGTCGATAGCACCGTCCCCATTTTATAAATGGGGGAAACTGAGGCACAGAGAGACTGAGTAACTTGCCCAGTGTCACTGAGGAAGTGCGTGCTGGAGCTGGGATTTGAACTCGGGCAGCCCGGCTCCAGCTCCCGTGCTCTCAACCACGAGGTGGCACTGCCTGTCACGGCCTCACTACCACTGTCTTCGGTCATCTTCAAAGATGATCTATGTGTTTCCCATCATTTTTCTCAGTCAAGTTCTCTCTTTGCTCAGGGATCCTCCTCCCTCAAAGGATGTCTGTACCCCTTTCACCATCACCCCACCTGCTCCTCACTCTCCTTTCTGGGCAGTTTTTCCCCTCCCAGCAGCAGGCTTCCTCCTGGCATCCAAGGAAAGAAAAGTCTGTAGTCACGGTCTTGCAAGAAGGTGGGAATGTGCTAGGCCAGTGATGGCGAACCTTTTGAGCTCGGCGTGTCAGCATTTTGAAAAACCCTAACTTAACTCTGGTGCCGTGTCACATATAGAAATTTTTTGATATTTGCAACCAGAGTAAAACAAAGACTTATATTTTTGATATTTATTTTATATATTTAAATGCCATTTAACAAAGAAAAATCAACCAAAAAAATGAGTTCGCGTGTCACCTCTGACACACGTGTCATAGGTTCGCCATCACTGTGCTAGGCTAACACAGGGAGAAGGTCACCACTGAAAAAATATGATGTGCCCGACCGGCGTGACTCAGTGGTTGAGCGTCATCCTATGAACCAGGAGGTCACGGTTCCATTCTTGGTCAGGGCACATGTCCAGGTTGGGGGCTGATCCCCAGTGGGAGGTGTGCAGGAGGCAGCCAATCAATGATTCTATCTCATCATTGATGTTTCTATCTCTCTCTCCCTCTTCCTTCCTCTCTGAAATCAATAAAAAAATATTTTTTAAAAAGAAGAAATATGACGTAAAATATTATTTAAAGATGACATAATTAAACCATCCCCTCAGTGTTTGAAACCCCAGCGTACCATTCCATTGTCCAGTGGACATCCCTCCTGGGTCCGCCAGGGACACAGAGGTCCCACGTAGCCCCCTCCAAGCTTCGAAGGACTGCAGCTTCTAGAAGTTTCCTTCTACTACTGAGCCAGAATCTGCCTCCTGGCAATCTCTCCCTTTGGGGCCTGGTTTAATCTGCAATGCTATTTGATACAAGTCTAATCTTTCTCATACTTTTCAAGCATTTAGTGGCAACTATTGTGTCTCCCGGGCCTTCCACTCTCTGGTTCCACCAGCTGCTACTTATAATTCGGAAACAATGACACAGAAAGATGCAAAAGTACACCAACGGGTCAAGGAAAACTAGACCAACTGACGTCAGATGGGGTTCATCAAGGAACTCAGACGCCCCGCAAAGCCTTCCATTCAAGTGGTCTGATCACGATGGAGTCTAACTTGGATATCCAGGTTCGTAGACAGAAGCTGTTGTGTGGAAATGCTGGGCCTGTGATGAAGCCTGCCATTTTATTTTAGTTATTTCCCCATCACCATTTATCCCCTCTATGCTCTCCTCCATCTCCCCTCCCCCCACCGCCATTTATTGGGCACACAAAATTCACCACCGCACCTCCCCTTGTCAGGGAAGCCATGAGCGAGGGGGCCTCAAATTATCTCTCATTCTCATAAGCCTAACATGCAATAGAAAATTGCATTCCCAACGTCCAAGTGAGGAAACTGAGGCACAGGAGGACAAATGATTTGCCGAAGTTCGCACCACTGAGAAGCGTCTGCCTCAAAGCCCACAGAACCCGTTTCTAAGGCAGCCCTGTGGCACTGCAGTTCTCACCCACGTGTGCCCACAGCCTCTGGCTCCCCCAGACCTCTCCAGTGTCCCTGCTCCTCACCCGCTGGGGCTTCTGCTTCTAGCACCATGCAGACCAGATACCCCAGGGAACTCATGCTAAACTACAACTAGATCCGGCATTAATGACAACAAATGTGTTTGTAAATATACTGCTGGGTTTTCTAGAAGGGAAGCCTTCATGGTGAGAGGAGGGATGAAGCTAGGGGGAAATACAGGGTGTGGAAATACAGGGTGCGGAAATCAGGGCTATGACAGTTGAATGCTAAGTAAAGAAAGGTGAGGCTGCCCGGAGGGGAAAGGCCCCTGGGAAAGTAAACGGCCCCAGAGGGTGGAAAATCTGAACCGGAGTCTTCCATAACCGAGGCCAAGAAGGGGGTGGGAATGATCCCAGGTCAATTGATTCCAGGGCTCCCCGCAGAAGCGAATGTAAACCTATCTGGAGAAAAGCATCTCCAGTTCAGGCTCCCAGGATTCCTACAAAGCTCACCAAGAGATGAAACCCAATAGAGAGTATTGATCAGACACTGTAAAGGGGAGTCAGCGGAAACTAGGAACAATATATTTTGATCTTCTAAGGACTTCAAATACAGGAAATACAGATACAAAATAAAGCATAACTGCAGATAAAATGGTTAAAATATGGAATAGGAAATTAGCAAAGAACAAAAGTTCTTTGAAAAAGAACCAGTGTAACTTTTAGAAACTAAAATGATTAAAGTTCAATATCAAACCAGCTCAAGGGAAATGTGTATAATCTGCAAAGGATTTTACTGAAATATCTCATTTGTATTACCCCTAGGAAGGAGGCAGGCCTGTTATATTGTTCCCATTTCACAGATGTAAAGACTGAGGCTCAAGGAGCTTGCACAAAACCACATAGATAATTAACTACTGAGACTCTAACCCAAGTTTTTTGCCTTCAAAGCTGATGTTCCTTCCACATCTCCAGAGGGTTCACTCATCCACAGGGTCAGTGTTTTCCCACTGGGCAGTCAGGGGAATGTCAAAGTATCTGCTCACTCCTATACTGTTCTATTGTCCCCTTAGCTGGGCACGGACCTCATTTTTCCAAAGGCCAGTTAAAGGGAAGAGGACAGCCTATCGGCTGCTCTGTAAGTCCTCCCTACAGTGCATGGTCTGGGAAAAGCATGGCCACTGCTAACAGACGCCCCCCAGGGTGCAAGACAAACGAAAACACAGAAGGAGGGGCAAGCCAGCCCTCGCCACCTGAGCTCATGACAAAGGCAAGAGCTGGAAAATCCTTTTTCCTTCATCTGGGGACAGCACATCAATTACAGATTATTAGATAAGATCTTCATTGTAATATTTCCACCATGTATTATCACCTCTTCCTCTCACTGCAATTCTGTCTGGGGAGTTATTTAAATGATGTGCAGAAATCTAAATTTAATTTATTATGATCTAACTCACTTTAGAAGCCAAATTACCCTGCACTGGAGAAGGATCAAGTCAATATCCCACTTGGCTTTCTATTTATCTTCTGCAGGGTTTTCTCTCCTCTTTAGCATCCATTTTATCTCGGTGCTGCTAATACATTTAAATTTTCCTCAGAATTAGGCAATTGCTTCTTCAATGCTGTAGTTTAATGGTTGGTATTAATTATATGAAAGTCACTCCTTAAAGAGTTTGATAGATGAAATGGACATATAATAGAGGGGGAAAGGGCTGTTTCTTAGATCAAATGAGGTAGCAAGTGATCAGCAAGGCTGAGTTTACTCTTCTATTCTACCTCCTTCTGTCTCTTTTCCCCACTTTGATTCTCACCCTGCCCGCCCTCCCTCGAAAGCCAGGTGCCTAGATAATGCTGGGAGCTGAGCGCTGTGGCCTCTCTGAGCCCCTGGAGGGTCTGACCGCCTGGACACCGAGGCTAGAGCCTTCTAGAATGCTGGCTTCTTCTCCATCCGGCTTCAGTCTCATTTAGTCTCTGACAACAGGAGCCTCCACCGCCTGGCTCTCTCCTCCCGCCACTGCCCTGATATACTCGCTCACCACCTATATCCTAATTGCACGCTACATGCAAACACAGCTTTGGGGGATGCCTCACGCTTTCTGGAAGAAGAAAAGTTCTGATAATTATAATTGCCCGAAAACTCCAACTGCAAAATATAATGTGATTAACCGAATGGACAGAAGCCCAGTTTTTGTTTCTGGAATAGAAATAAAGAAACTCACACCACTTGGACCCTCTATGCAGATTAATTTGCTTACTAATTAGCATGGAGGGAGGTGCCAGGGAAGTGTACGTCAGCGTGTCTGGGAAGACAGCTGGCTCCCCTGCACGTGCCAGGTGTGTGAGCACAAATGCTGATGTGTCTGCTTCCTGCTGACCGACACCCTATAAATCCCACCACCACAGGCGAAGCCCAGAGCTCCTTCCTGGGGACAGGCATCCCAAGGCTCCTGTCGCTCCCAGTGCTGGTGAGCTTGAGGACTGAAGAGCTGGCCCCACCCACACCATCCTCTTCCGCACCCACTTCTCTGTGTTCAAAGACTGGAGCCGATCATTGGCTCCCGAGAAGCCTCTGTCCCTCCAGCTCTGGAACTCAGAGAACAGGAGATCAAGGAGGGAGGGAGCCAGGAAAGCACGTAGGGCCCAGGAGAAGGAGGGTTTGGTGGTCTGCACGGTGGCACAGGAGGGTGGGTTGCCTATCCTGGAGGACAGCATGCACTGAGAGGTCGGACCAAAGAGAGGGCTTGGACTTCGCGAAAGAAGAACCAGAAGCGGAGAAGTGGGCTCAGGAAGGGAGGCTCCCGCTGGACAGAGCTGAAGGCTGAAACACGCCGTGTCTGGTGTGGACAGCGGAGCTGGCGGGGGTGCAGGGCCACCTCATCAGACGGAGGGCAGGTCTGTCAGGCTGATGGTGTGGCACCTCCCAGGGCCGGGGCGCAAGAGAAAGGGAGGCCAACTCCTCCTGGGGTGGCCCAACAACATGGCCAGAGTGGCCTCCAGCAGGGCAGAGATGGGACCTGGTAGTCAGAGGCTCACCCCACTGGAAGCCACTTTTAAAAAGAGAAGTGAAAAAAAATAACACTAAAAAGAGGATTTTGATTTCTCAGCAACAGAATCGGGCTCCCTCTAAAATCAGTCTCCTCTCTCCACCTTCGCCTGCATCGGGCCAGGAAATACCTTCAGGCATCATCAGAAAGCTCTTTAGCCTCAGGAAGAGCGATGGAGGCAAGCAATTTTCAAGGGGCCCTACTGAACCAAGATATCTAGCAGGGGTCACAAATGAACCTGCCTTCAGGGTCACCGAGAAGCAAAATGTAAGCGAGTACCACTACTGCCCAAAAACTGCCAGTAACACTGCTTGAAACCTCCCTCTGGGTGAAATACAATATGCCCGTGGGCCTAATTTGGCCTGTAGGCCACCAAATTGCATTTTCCATCCGCTCTGTACCCCAGGGATGGTAATGGATTAAAAAGAGAAGGGTGGGAGAGACAGAAGAGGGGACAATAAAACCAAAGGAAAAATGCTCATCCTATGTGACTTCTTTTCTACTTCAAAGGGGCGCCTGATACATTTCAAGCCAATTTCACCTGGAAGAAATAAATGCAGGGCAGCAGGGGGCGGAGCTGGGCAGGGAAGGGGAAGTACAACACTAGGATGGCCCTGTAATTCTTCTCCACAGTCCCATGGAGGCCGTGAGAGAACCGGAGACTGGAAAGCCAGTCCCGAGCCTGGCTCTCTGCTCCCCACGTTCTTTCAACCTCTTGTGGTCGCTTCCTTCCTCCCTCCGTCCCGAGAACAATACTAATCTTCACCCCACGCAATTTTGCAGAACGAGATCTCAGAAATGAGATAAGACATGAAAAATTGCTTGGCACAACAGAATGCGTGTGTACCATATTATTATCGTCAACATTGCTGCGGTTACCATTATTTCTTTTGGGGACTGAATGCTAATGGAGAGAAAATGCCATTTACAGTCAGCCAATTTATGTTTCGCTTCTTCCTTGCCGGGGGCAGCCATGGGGTCTCTGACAGCATCCACGGGGGACTGGATCCATCACCTACTGTCCGGCTGTGATGAAAGCAATGGTCATTATTAACACGGATGTTTCCTGGGACTCAGCAGGTCTTTTCGATCCATCTCAGGCTGAGCACAGTGACATGCAAATGATAGGACAAGAAAACTGCTTTACGAAGCATAATGCATAAGATTATCACCAGCTTAGAAGGCTGGAAATTGAGCTTCGCGCGGTCTCTGTGTTAACCCCTTTCTATGCATGTGGAGGTGGGGGCAGAAGCTGGGTTGGGCAATCAAGGGGAGAGACCTGGGGATCTTAGAAGTGGGGTCAGAAGCCTGAACCTGCTTGAGACCCCAAGTCCTCCACCTGGCCAAGAAGCCTGGACGTCTGTCAGGTCTCCCTGCTCAGCTCCTGGCCCCTTCTCCTCCACTGACATCTGCCCGGAGGATCCTCTCCAGGCCTCCTGGGGCTTGGCTTCTGAGGGCTAGAGTGGCCAGTCCTGCCTGCAGCTACGCTCACAAGGAATGTGTTCAGCAAGGTTTGCAGTGTGTTCACCTCTCCCCTGGGTGCTACTCAGGCAAAGATGACCATGGAGGAATCAAGGTGGGGGGAGCTGTGGAAAGCCAAGGGAAGGACGGGTGATCAATTCTCACACCGGACACGACTCAGAACAACAAGCACAACCAACAGTTTTGCAGAGTTTACTCTGTGCCAGGCCCTGTCCTAAACATGTCACTCATTGACTACGGAGAACAAACCTGAAGCAGGCGCTACTATGAGCCCTATTTTATGGAAGGGGAGACTGAGGTTTGAGGAACTAAAGGGACTTGGCCAAGTTCACACAACTAGTGTTCTGGGATTAAACCCAGGCAGGTGGACTCTTGTCCCATCCTGAACCGGAACCCACATGGCAAAGGGTCATTGGTGGAATGAGACTTCCAGACCTGGCACTGCCCAGGGTAGGAGGGAGGAGGGAGGAGGAAGAAGGCCTGCCAGAAGCTCGATCTTACACTTTCTGCTGAGGGTAGCCTGCAAGCGCCTTCCCTGATCCCCCCCTCCCACCCCCTACCGGGAGGTGCTCACCTGGGATCTGGCTAGAAAGAAAGTTTCAGATTCCAGTATCCCCTGAGCCCTGTCGTTCATTCCCGAGGTCACATTAGTAAGAAGCCTCGAGCTCTTGAGTTGCCGGCGAGAACTCCCAGACGCTGTGTGCAGCCAGAGCCCAGAGCTTAGCGCATTTTCCATCCACTCTATAAATACGGTGACTTCCAGATACCCTCTGGTTCCCTCAAAACTAGGTCAGCTGCTGAATGTGTAGGTGTGGGGTGGGAGCGAGTGACTTTGAAATGACTTTATCTCTCAGGACTGCATGGGGGCTGCTGGCTGGCTCTTTAATGAAAGGGGCTCTTTCTGTGTCAAAAGCAGACCCGCAGCACCCGGATGCCATGCCTGCTGATCGGGTGGGGGTGGGATGCCCGCCTCAGCCAAGGTCAAATTAAGTGCTGCAGGGGATACAGCAAGTGATAAAGACAATGGGCTGAAAAACTGGGATAAATCCTATGCGCCTGTCCTAATAGTGACCATCTTTATAGCACAGCATGAAACCATTCCAGGGTATCTTGCATGATATAAAAAAAGGGATTTATCATCATCATCGATAAATCAACAAACAACAAGTGCTGGTGAGCATGTGGAGAAAAGGGAACCCTCGTGCACTGCTGGTGGGCATGCACACTGGTGCAGCCACTGTGGGAAACAGTATGGTGTTCCCTCAAAAAATTAAAAATGGAACTGCCTTTTGACCCAGCCATCTCACTTCTGGGACTATATCCTAAGATTCCCCGAAACACCAATTAGAAAGGATATATGCACCCCTATGTGCATAGCAGTGTTATTTACAATAGTTAAGATCTGGAAATGGCCCAAGTGCCCATCAGTAGATGAACAGATAAAAAAGCTTAGGTACATTTACACCATGGGAATACTATGCAGCAGTAAAAAAGGAGGAACTCCTTCCCTTTGTGACAGCATGGGGGGAGCTGGAGATTATCATGCTAAGCGAACTAAGTCAGTCAGAGAAAGACGGGTACCATATGGTCCATATGTGGAATCTAATGATGAGCAAAGTAAACTGACAAACAGAATGGAATCAGAGGCATGGATACATGGAGCAGACTGATGGCTGTCAGAGCGGAGAGGGAACTGGATGAAAGAAGGTCATTAGCCAAAGAACATATATGCATAACCCACAGACACAGACAACCGTGAGGTGATGGCCAGAGGGCTGGGCGGGGGGAGGGCTGGGTGGAGGTGGGCAAAGGGGGAGGGAAATGGGGACATCTGTAATAGTCTCAGCAATGAAAATAAACTTGAAAAATAAAAGTCCCCCCCAAAAGGGGTTTATAATGTACTTGCTATGTAAATAAGACCCATGGGGGAGTTTTCCCCACCTTAGGAACCACCCATAATTGCTCCCCACATGACATTCTTGTCACTGATCATTCTTGTCTATTCATCAGGCAACTGTGACATTAACTCTTCTATAGGTTAATCCTGAGTTGTCATAGGCATGTAGTGAGCCCAAGTGACCTTTCCATGTCTCCTGCACTCTAAGTCAACTTCTTTGCGTCCACAGCGGCCTTCTCTTAGCTGCCGCAGAATGAGACGTACTCTCATTTTCATCACAGCCGGGACTGTATGGGAACCGGATGTGCATTTCAGATACATTGGAAAGAGATTATCACTTCGCCAGAGCTGTTTTGGTTTGCATTTTATTTCATAGGATCGCTCACTACAAGATTCCTCTAAATACTCCACTTCCTTAGTGCATGAAGATTAGATTCTGATGACAAAGAAAATCCAGTACCTGAACTTTTCCAGAGCACTGTGCTGGGAAATGGGGTGAAAATTATTGTCCACTTACATTCTCACCTCCACTCACAGCAGTGGGGACCCCAGGCTCTCTGGCCCACAGCCCCTGGGCAGGACACTCTTCCCACAATGTGCGATGCCCTGAGAGTGACCACCGTGTCTCAGGTTCGGCCTCTTCCCAAAAGGAGGGAGTCAGAGCCAAAGGCCTGAATCTACCCCTCAGATTTTTCAACACCATCCTCCTCCTTCAATTTCCCAAGGACCAGTTTCTCTCTGACAGTCCTTCCATCCTCCAGATCTTAGATCTGCCAGGGCGTGGCATCCTCTCGCTTCATTCCCTAAGTGCTCAGTGCTGGGATCCCCTGGCCTGGGCGTCTTTGGCCCCATCAAGGAAGCTCTCCCAGTACATTCAATAGTAAGGCTTTCCAGGCAGCAGAGACAACTGCACCTTTGGTCTGTCTCTGAAGCGAGACTGGGGAAAGAGGCAGCCGAGCGCAAGTGGCGGGAGGGCGCGACGTGTAGAGAAAGTAGGTCATTAGTGGTAAAGACTACAATTTCCAAGCAGTTGTTAATGCTTTGTTTATATGGATTTCTCCAAATGTGACATTTTAATGGCATCATAATTGTGTGATTACAGTGCAGGCAACACCGCTCAGGGAGGAGAGGCGACAGGGACTCCGGCGACCTGCTGGGCCAGGCGGCTCCCTGCACGGGGCAGCCGAGGGGACTGACTCAGTCCTGCTCAGGCTGGGATGCCTGACAAGCATGAGAAGTGGCTCCCCAGGGGGCCCTTTGCCAGACCAGAGCCGTTGGTATCCAGGAAAGTTGCACCCGGTCTAGCTCTTGTACAAAATCAATGCCTGGCTGCAGGTGGGGAGATGAGGAAGTGACAGCCCATCTCAGAGCCTCCACTAACAGCTATATAGTTCATACACTGCTTCACCCACTGATGCCTGCATTCATTCATTCACTCATGATTCCTGAGTTCTCACTGTGATCTGAGGGAAAAGCCATCCTCAGAAATAAGAGAACAAATTCAGAGGGAGAGAGTGACAAGGAAAAGGGTCCCACACTGAGGGGCATCTACTGGCTGCCCAGCACTGAGCTACGATTTGGCACATTCATCTACCTTGACCTCTGAACAACATTCCACCTCCCTGGGGAAGCCCCTTCAAGGGCTCCTGTGTCTTGGCTTCCCCCAGGCCTCTCCCTTGGGCTTTCTCTCTCTTTGCTACCCTCTCCTTCTGGCTTCTCAAGGTCGGAATTGCTCCTGGATTTAACCCTGGTCCCGCCTCTCTTTTCAGACATGCTCACCACAGGTGACTTCCTCCATCTCTGTGTCTTGAGAACCTTCTACAGGTGGGTAATTCCCAACATATCTTTCCAGCCCAGGCCTCTTTCCTTCACTCCGCATCTTTCTTAAACATATGCCTTTTGGACACGCCCACCTGGGTGTCTCACCAGCCTCTCACCCCGAGTTGGTTCCAGATGGAACCCTGGATCTGTCCGTTACAACAGTGCCTCCTCCAGTCTTTCCCATGTGAGGAACGGCACCACCACCCATGCAGTGGCTCAACCAGGAAGCTGACAATCGTCCCTGTCACTCCCTTCTCTCTCACCCGCATCTTTGCCCTGATCACTTGAACCCACAAACTCATACTAACCCATCACTATGTCCTGTCGATTCTACCGCCAAAACATGTCTCCACCCATCCACCCACCCTCCCCTGTCTCTACCACCATGCCCGGCCACCACGGACTCTTTTCTGGAGCACAAACTTCAACACTTCTACTCTTGGCCCCAAAAATTCATTTTCCAGAATCACCTTTTTAAAATGGCACCCGATCCTCTGTCTCCTTTTCTGGATCAAAAACCCTCCAGTGGCTCCACACTGCACTCAGAACACTGTCCAAACTCCACGTTGGCCCTCCAGGCCCTGTACACTCTCCAGCCTCATCCCACCCTCCCTTCCCCTCTGTTCATTATGCTCCAGCCACACCAACCTCTCTTCAGCTTCTGAAACAAAACAGGCTCTTTTCCATCTGTTAGGGGATGAATCGTGTCCCCCCAAGACTCCTCTGCTGAAGTCTCCAGTACCTCAGAATGTAACCGTATTTAAGGACAGGGGGGGCCTCTGAAGAAGTAACTAAGTCTAAATGAGGTCATATGGGTGAGCCCCAATCCATGCGACGGTATTTGGAGATGGGACCTTCCAAAAGGTGATTGTTAAAACGACACCACCAGGGTAAAGCCCTAATCCCATAGGACTGGTGTCCTTATAAAAAATGAAGTGAAGACACCAAGGCTGCCCTTCACAGAGAAAAGGCCATGTGAGGACAGAGTGAGAGGTGGCCCTCTACAAGCCACAGAGAGAGGCCTCCTGAGAAACCAACACATTGATCTTGGACCTCAGGCCCCCAGAACTTCAAGAGAATAAGTATCTTTTGTTAAACCACCCAGTCTGTGGTATTTTGTGAGGGCAGCCCAGCCCGACACAATGATACACCATCTCCAGCCACCATGCTTGGTGTGCTGCCTTCCTGGAATACTCTTCATCTGGTCAACTCCTACTCATCCATCGTTCTCAGACAAAGTGTTATTATATCTTTAAAGAAGCCTCCCATGAACCATTAGGCTGAATCAAGTCCCTCCTTCAACTTTGAACATCTCCTTCGTAGAATCTGGCAGTCCCAGCCTAACCCAGCTAACTGTCTAGCCCTATATTTCATCCCGGCCTCTCAGACATTCTAGAACAGGAACGGTGTCTGTTTCACTCACCACTGGCATCATTGGCACGGTTCCTGCCACATGGTAGATTCTCAAATATTTGATGCATAAATGACTCGGTGGACATAAATTATCTCATTTAATCCTCTTAAAAGCTCCAGGGTCTGACTTGGATATGACTGTTCACATTCACGCGTCATATCCAAGCAGAGGCTGGGGGAGAAGAAGAGCAACCATCAAGGAAGCAGCAGGACTGGGAGTTTAACCAGGACCATCTGCCCACAGAGAACTTGCAGTGGCCCCACCCACCTGAGAAGACAAGGCCAGCAAGGACGGGGCCTGCTCACAAATACTTCAGGAAGAGCCAAGTCTTGACTTGGACCTTGGGAGATGGACCGGCTGAGGCAGGAGTCCAAACAGAGGGAGGATGGGGTGAGTAGAGTGGATGCCCAAAAGAGCTGCATTTGCCATCTCTCTCCTCGTTACTGTCTCTGGGACCTTGGGCAAGTGATTTACCCTCTTCCTTTGAATTGAGAGTGACACAGCTGTATCATATATATAAAAGGGTAACATGCAAAGTGTTCCCTCGGGAATTTGACCAGGAGACTGGGCATTTGATCAATTGCTATGACATGCGCTGACCACCAGGGGGCGGTGCGGAACGAAGAGAGGCCCCAGCTGGCAGCCAGAAGGCCCAAAAGGCCCTGATCGCCAGCCAGGCCTAGGGACCCTACCCATGCACGAATTTCATGCACCGGGCCTCTAGTAGGCTTATGTAAGTAAAGCAATTTGCACTGTGCTGTGCACACACCAAGTACTCAATGGAGAGTGGCTATACTAGTAAGGCTAAGATGCAGACTGACAACACCATGTGTCCATGGGGCAGGAGGTGATCTCACAGTGAGGCAGCCAGGAGTTCTTGGAGGATCCAGGAGATCTGCCTTTTAGACCTGCCTCCGCCACCACCTTGTATCCTTGGGTAAATCATTTCTGCTCCCTGGGTCTCTGGTTACTTTCCCACCTATGAAATGCAAGGGTTTACACAGAGCAGGCATTCTTAACTATTTTGAGGAAACATGGCCGCATTGTCAATGTGATGGAAGCCATGGCCCTTTTCCCCAGAGAAATGTCCTTGCAGAAATGGATGTAAATTTCTGCTTACAGTATCAAGGACCCAGGGCCACCCAGGAGCCCAGGAGGCACCTGGCTACCAAGTAGGGTCTACAGGAGTGGCTGCCTCCCTGAAAAGATGAGCTCACATGGGCAGACCTGTGCGGCGGGAAAAAATCAATGATGTCCTGCCTCCACCCCTAGCTACCCTTTAGGGGGCCAAAGTCAGTTCCCAGGCTCTGCCGGCCTCTGGTCATCCCACGCTGAGCAGAGTAATAAGGCGTGCTGTGCGGAGGGACCCGATAATTGGTTCCTGCTCTGTGCAGTGCTGGAAAAAGACAGCAATCTTGAGATATATTATCCAGATGGACAGTCCGCGGCCCTGGCTGCCATCTAGGCGACCCTCAAAATCATCTCCAGAGGTCCCCGAGGAAATATCACCGGGAAGGAAAGCTGCATGTTCTTCATCTGCGGCCCAGAAGCTGAAGGTGCTTAAAGGGGGCAGCGATAAAGAACAGTTGGGGTGTCAGCCTCTTTCAGGAACCTCTGTACTCCTTGGTGGCCCAGCTCCGACTATAAAAGAGATTTCCTTGGCCCCTTTACAGAGCTGACCAACAGATACGCTCTGGGGATTTAAGTCTTTAGATCTGTAGTTAATTTGTCACACTGCTGCTGGAGTGAGCTTATATAGTTGGATCCCATTAATAGAATAAAGGTCAAGTTCCTTATTGTGGCCTGCAGGTCCTTCGCTGGACTTCTAGCCTCATCTGGTTCCATCCTGGTCCCCATACACTGGTTCCCTCCAATGGCCACCACCAGCACTGGAAGTAAGTTCAGAAAATCTGGTCCCTGTAATCTAACAGTGTCCCCTCCTCTTATGTCGTAGCACTCACTATAATTACCTGTTTATTGGGTCTTCTTCCCTAAATTGCACATGCCTCAGACTTTGAGGTAGGAGTGGGGGGTTTCTCTCCGAATGCTGGCATCTCAGAGAGAGGCTGGCCATGCTGATGAAGGCTGCTCACAGCCTCAGGCCGGCTCTCCCCCTCCACCCTCACCCTGGCCAAGGCTCTCAGGCTGCAGAACAGTAGACAGAACACAGGACTGCCAGCCCCCACACTATGCCTTACGAGGTCAGGCAGGCAGGGGGAAGTGTCAAGAATTGACTTGCCCTAAATCAGGGTCATTAGGTCAGTCAGGATAAGAAGAAACTGCATGGCAATGATGCAAAGATGCAAACATGTCACTGGGAGTGAAGGAGGGGGGTTGGGCGGGGGGGGAACAAAAAGACAAAAGCAAACAAAGAAATGGAGCATAGGATGAACAAAAGACTAATATCACCACCACCACACACACACACACACACACACACACACTTAAAACAGACTCCCCGATCTGGAAGAAAACATAAACTAAGGAACAGAAGGAAATTACCCAAATATGCTTCGTGTTATAGAACTACTTCACAGAATTAGTAAAATATAAATTTAATAAAATAGCTAAAATATGAGATGAGGAAGCAAATAAATGAAACAAAGGTTTCTGTCATTGAGAATCACAAAACACTTTTGCAGAACCAATAAGTAAACACAGACACTGCAGGGCAAGCACAGGAGAAAGCCTAATTAGCGACTCGAATGGCAGGTTCTGGTCCTGGTTTGCCACAGCAGCAGTGGGTCGTTGGCCGAGTCACCGTGACTGCAGAGGAGAAAGGCTTCAGTTAGCACCTGGAGGCGAGAAAAAACATGTAGGAACAGCAAAGGTGACCCGACATCACAAAACTGGTGAAGCTGAGGCATATACACAGGTGGAACACACAGAAAGGTATTCACCTTTTTAAAAAAGCTGAAATGACTAAAGAACTAAATCTGCACATCAAGAGAGTGTGCTGCGTTCCACGAAGAATGGATACAGAACAACTGACATGAAGACATTTCCTGGTCTAGGTATTGAACTTGGAAAATCAAGACCCAAAAATCATCAAGCATCCAGGCAGAACTAATGAGTCACCTCCAAGGAGAAAACGTTTGCCAGCCTCACACCTCCCCATAGCAACATTCATTGTCAGGTGACAATGAGGAAATAGCCCACAGAGGCCCGGTGCAACTCCAGAGCATCTTAACCTGCTGGGCTGCTGTTCAAGTGTGAAAGGCAAGAGACGACATTCTCCCCGGGGGAGAACTCGGGGACTACTCTGTCTGAGCCCGCTTGGAAGGATCTACTAGAGAACACCCAGCCCATGAGGAGAGGGCTGGTCAGGAGAGCCAGGGAATGGAGCATAAGAACCAGCAGAGCACTGATTCTATTTACTTATGGAAGCAAAACGACACAGCTATGGGAATGGTCGGAAAACTTACTGCTTATGTGATTTGGAGTAAGCTAACCTAGTTGAGCCTCAGTTCCCTCACTTGTAAAATGGGGAGATGATTGTATCTCTCAGGGTTTAAGGATTAAATGAAAGTATCAAATGTAAAAAGCTGTGACCTGCTTATAGTAAACGGTTTGTTAAGAGGCGACAGGGATCAAAGATGAGGATGAAAATGAGAATGAAAGTGAGCATCCCAAGTGCCCCTGCTTCCTCCTCCCTTCCCTCCAAAGAAAGGCAAGAGGAGCAACCTCCGCTCCCCGTCTGGATGGTACGTGGAAGGCTCTGGATTCTCCCGAGGTCCTTGTCCCAGTGCGCCAAGTCAGGGCGGGAAGAGGCGTGGGACCCCAGTTTCCAATCAGGCAGCAAGCACCCCCCTTTCCTCAGGACTGGGGGAAAGGAGCTGAAGACTGAAGGGAAGCAAGACTTCGCCTCAGGGAGGAGCAGGGTGGCAGGTGGTGTGGCTCCAGCTTGCTAGCCAGAGGGCACCTCCTGCTGAGGGCCTGGGGCATCTCTGTAGGGGAAGCCTGGAGGGGTTGAGTACCACTGGGAGCACAGCACACAGGTCGAAAGCTGAGCCCGAGACCAGGCCCTGGCACCCACTCATTCCTCCTAAGCTCTCAGTGTCTGTTCACTCATCAGTGAAGCAAGAGGGAGTTCTCACCCTGGGTGTAGAGTGCCAAGTTCTGAGCTGGTTGTATCCCTGACATGAAGTCTTTGTGGCCACAATTAATTCCACAAGCAAACCAAAGGAAACAGGGAGAAAGGCAAAGGAACCGTGAGATCGAAGTGTAAGTTAGCAGGGGAGGGGATGAGAAAAGGGAGCAGGAAAGAGCTGAAGCTCTGTAGCCTATGACAGAACCAAGTTCAATCGCCTTAAAGCAGTGGTTCTCAGCCTTCCTAATGCCTCGACCCTTTAATACAGTTCCTCATGTTGTGGTGACCCCCAATTTCAATGTTACAAATTGAACATAATTAAAGCATAGTGATTAATCACAAAAACAATATGTAATTATATGTGTTTTCCAATGGTCTTAGGCGACCCCTGTGAAAGGGTCGTTCGACCCCCAAAGGGGTCGTGACCCACAAGTTGAGAATCGCTGCCCTAAAGGAATGTGGGCTCCCTGACAGTAACAACTGAGAGTAGCTGCCTACACCTGAGCTCACACCCCAAATTCCACTCCAGTAAGAACTCAACTCCACTTTATAAACAGGGACCACAGAAGGATACAAAGTGCATTCATCTCTCTTAAAACTGGTGGGCTAGAGCTTGAGAAGAAACAGGATATTTGCATAGCTTCAAAGTACATTCCCCCAAGAATTCCAAAGGGGAAAAATGATAATTTTACAATGGAGAAACCTGGCAGGCACCACCTCAGCCAAGTGATGGAGGAAAACAGCACAGGAATAAGACGTAGCGCGATCATGTGTCCCCTGAAGGCCCAACATCACTTCCAGAGCATTCTTGCCAAAAGCCCATCATTCTACAAAGTAACTGACTAATAGTCTTCAAAGTGTCAAGGTCATGAAAGACAAGGGAAGACTGTCACAGTTGGAGAAGACCAAGAAGACAAAACAACTAAACTGGATCCCAGAAGAGACAAAGGACATTAATGGAAAAACCGGCGGAGTTGTAAACTGTGGTTTAGTTCATAGTAGGTGCGTAGTATAGGGTTATGTAACAAGGTTACACATGCCATTCGAGGGCAGAGAACTCTGAATCAGGGTCTGGGAGAGACAGAACATTCAGGGATGACCTGACCCCTGGCACCCTAACGCTGGGACTTCTCCTCCCACGGCCCATAAGACAGGACAGGAGTGAGGGTGGATCCTCCGCAACCCCTCCCACCTCCCTTTCCCCCACCCACACAAGCATTTCCGAATTCTCCCATTGCAATCTGAATTCTCCCAACGATCACAACCTCGATGACATTTGCATTTACTGTAAGTAATACACACGTAACATGATGTCCATTTTTATAACTATTTCCATTTCCTGTTGAGATAACACAGGATTTTACTTTTTTATCTGCAGGGGACCCCGGTTCTTGGACAGACTGATGAAGCAAAGGGTTTAAAGACCAGAATCTTCTGATGCAGGTACTGATTCAGAGTTGAAGGAGGAGGAAGCAAAACCAATAACCCGTTCACGACGCTCAGAGCGGCCTACTCTGTAGGGAGAGGACCCTGCTTAGCCTCTGACCCCGTGACCTTGTCACCCATGGAGACCACTCAGGGAAGACCCACCCCGCAGGCCAGCTCCTCTCGGCTAGGAATACGCCAGCGCTGCTGCACCGGCACGGCGGGATGGTTGAGAAAGACGGCACTTGATGAAATTAAAAGGCAACCAATTTAAAAGAGATTAAGCAGGGAAAGGGGAATTTAATGATCAGCTTTTGCCACTGTGAACTAAGTGAACCCACTGGCACGGAGACTAATGGTTTAATATGTTGTTAAACAAGGGCAAGCCGTCCGTGTGAGTAATAAGGGCATCTGTGGTTACAGCGACAAGGGTAGATTACCCTCCCGCCGGCCCTCGGCCTTGGGGGCCGCGCTCCACTCATTTCCCAGTAAGGTCAGGGCCAAGCATTCAGCGGCTTCCCAGCCCCAGGAGAGGCTATTTTCCTGAGAAGAAAGGCAGCCTGGAGACGTGTGAGAGGAAGGAAGAAAGCCCTGGGGAGCAAGCGGCAGGAGGGGGAGACCAGCAGCTGGAGGCTCACACGGGCAGGCCTGCCTCTGTCATTGGAAGGAGGCCCCCGTCTCAGGGCTGAGGGAGTGCCCGCCCTGAAGGACTCCAGAGGAACCACTATCACACACTGTTCATTCTTGCTAAAGAGACTAGAGGGCTCTTTTTACTTTTTCCCATTTGAGGAAGATGACATCTGGAACAGTGAGGGCTTCTAGGGACGGCAGAGTGAATCGGGAGGAAATTTGTGCAGGTTCTTTGGGATGTGAGATCGCGATGCTAGGGATGGTGAGGATAAATGTGCGGTTTTACTCAGCACATGGCCCTCGTGACCTTGTGGCCTTTTGGTGTGGCCTGCAAGCTCTGTGCACCCCCGACCGATTCTCAGTAAGTGGTCATTAAATGAGTGAATGACAGTGTGACGGGGGCTGGTGACGGTGAGTGAGGCATCTGCTGTTCTATGCTTAATGCTTTATTGAGCATCAGCTCATATAGTCCTTGGCACAACTCCAAGAGGTAGAAAAGATTGAGTCATGTCTCCAAGGCCACAGGCTGGTAGAAGGCTTGGTGCCTTCAGATCCAGGTGCCCTAAATCAGTACCCCGAGAGCCTCCACCCAGGGTGGGAGGGATGGAGACCCGAGGGCCAGAACCCTCTCAAAAGGGTGGACGCTGTCACACCTCCACGTGGCCCTTCAGCTGTGATTCTACGTCAATACCAAGTAACATCGTCCTAATTCAGAACCTGACTTGGGTTGAGAATTTGTTGACATCAGAGCTTACTGTGAGTGGGTTTTGATTTAATGTTCAATTGCAAGGAACCCCTCTTTCTGGAACTGCAAAGCCTAGTGTCCGACACCTAGTGGCCATCACAACTCATTTGTCAGGGTCGCAGGTCACTCATTCATTCACTCCTGTAATGACCACTCACTCAGAATCTAGCTGTGCCCTGCAGGGTCTGGGCCAGGCAGCAGGCCACACCACACAACCACACCACCCAGTCCCCTGCAGCAGCAGCCTGCAGTTGGCCTTGACAGGTCATGAGGGTTATGACGGGGCAGGTGCAGGGATGCACGGGTTCCTCACAGAGGTTATGTGTCTGTTGCTCCCTTTCAGGGAGTCTAGTACCCCGGCTTCAGCCTGGAGCCTGGACCCTCGTGAGAATGGTGGCTTGGAGCAGAGGAAAGAGTACTGGAGTCTAGCTCTATCTCCCTGCTTACTCCCTGTGTGGCCCCAAAAGACCATGAGGGAGCCTCCATTTGCCCCTCTGTAAAATGGGAATCACAATACCTAGCTTGCCTAGCTCACAGGATCATTGCAGGAATTAAGTAAAAATATGCAGCCTAAAGAACACTCTACAAATTTAAGAGGTAATTATTGTGCTGAACTTAAGTATAGAATTGTTCTAGAGTAGGGGCAACAGGTCTACCCTACAAACAGCATCTCTGCTGAACAGACAAGTGTTAATTGATAAGGGATTTGGGAACCTACAGGTTAGATAGATGTGTTTTGCTGCTATAACACAGCAAGGCAGTATTGGATCATTATCCAGCACATGAAAATAGACCCCATCTATAAACTGTACATTTTAATTGTGTTCGTTAAAAGGGGAATGAACCTAGAGTGAATGCTGATTTTTCTGTAACTGTTCTATCAAAAGCATAGCTACAGTGTTTAATACCTACATGTGGGTCAGTGATGCCCCAGAGAACAGAGAGGTTTAGAAAGAAACAGGGGGCATCCAGCAGCTCCTGGCCTCCCCCCTCAAAGACGGTCAGAGCACTGCCTCTGGGCAGCACAAAGCTGGGGGTAGGCGATTCCCCCTGCAGACTTGGGGATTCTCATCTCCAGGCCCAAGGCTCCTGGCACCCTGGGGAAGCTGCTTAATGCTCTACTCCTCAGCAGTCATGCTGGGTCTAGGACTGCCCCTCCCAGGCCCACCCCTTCTGTCCCTTGGGGAGGGGAAGTGTGTTGCTGGTGGGAACACCCTACCTCTGTCTTGTCCTTATCTGCCTCCTGGCTCCCAAGCATCATACAGCTTATAGTGATCATGTGGGACAGGCGACTCCCACCTGCTGATCCAGAATTCACTTGGCTCATCTCCACGCAGGGTGAGCCAGGCTCAGCCGCCCCGAAGAGGTGGTGTGGGGAGAAACAGGCTTGCCAGCAGCCTGCACATTTCTGAAAAGCCAATTACATGCTTATTACTCTCTCCAGGAATGAAACCCACGTCCCACGTGGCCAGTCCCCTTCCCCAGCACACACGCGCTTATCTCAGCCATGTGGTCCCTTCTGCCAGCCACTGCTGTCAGAAATGGAGAGCTGGGCTCTTAATCACCTGCCAATGGGCCTGGAGGGAAGGCAGGAGCATAAATGCCCATCCTGGAGCCAAGAGATTCACGCATGAGCTGGAAAAGCCAGCAAGCACTGCGCAAATGGGCCGGTGTGCAGGTGAGGAAGGGACAATGGCGGCCATGGGACATCAAGGCAAGAGGTGGCTTTGGAGGAGGTCTGGGGTCCTCTCTCTTACCCTGTGGACCACAGCCAGATGGCCACCTGCTCTGATAATTAGTTTTGTGGAAATACTGTCACACCCACTCGTTTACACACTGACTGCTTTCTCAAAAGGACAGCAGGGCTGAGACCACATGACCACACAGCCTAAAACATTTACTTCCTGGCCTGTTGGAGAAGATGTTTGCGGCGCTGGGGTAGCAGAAAGAACAACGGGGGGTTGGAGCCTGGAAGTCAGGAGACTTGAGATGAAATGTGCGCTGTGTTTGACTTCTCTAGAGGTCAGTGGCTCTCATCTGTAAAATGGGGACATGGTATCATAGTATCTAGGGCTGTTGTCATAATGAGTGAAAATGAGATAAGCCGTGTGCACAGTGAAGGGCGTGAAGACAGGTGCATCAATAAGGAATTAGAAGAGACCCTTTCTTCCTCTGTGGTCCTGAAATAGAGTATCTTTGCATCCCACTCTTCGTGGCTGGAATATTTTCAGTGACCCTGCATGTGTTTTGCAAATTTGTATATGGATGAGAGGTGTGGGTCAGACAGGGGAGGGAAGGAGGGAAGAAGGGAGAGCTGTTCTGGATTTTTCCCTATCAGAAATACTGATAAGTAGTCTAATCAGAGCCTGCCTTCTTTTTGAATATGAATACTACCATAGTTAAAATGTGGCCATATAGTCCCTCCGTGGGAAGTGGGGGGAAGGGGGCCCATCCTAATACCTGGCTTGGGGTCAGCCTCCCTTGGGCTGAGTATTATGGATCTTGAGCCCATGCTCAGCCCTGCCGTCCCCTTCTCCTTATTCCAGCTCTTTTAACCAACACCCTTCCTTCTTCAAAGTGAGAATACCATCCCACACGGGGCCTCGGTACTACAGAACAGCGTCTTCACACTCAGCAAATGTGTATTTAAGAGCTAAGGAGGTGCTGCAGGGGCCCCAGGACTGGTGGGATACAATGCCTGCTCAAGGTGCTACGGCCCCCTGAGGGAAAAGGGGGTCAGCAGGACCAGATAAGGATCTTTAGGGATCTTTGGGTCTAAGCACAGAAGAAATCATATAGGGTGTCCCCCAAAAATGTACACACACTTTAACAGCTGATAACTTAATCTTTCAGGTTTAACTGATTAGAAATAATAGGTGAAGCCAGACTAGCTTTGAACAAAGAAAATTTACCCTAAAGTGCCACTAGACTTTTTTTTTTTATGAGGATACATAAAGTATAAAGTTTACGGTACAAAACCAGCAACAGTTGACAAATTGAGGGCACACAAATACCTAAAGAAACAATTCTTGATGTTTGTGATTCCCTTGCTTCATGTTATCAGCAGTGCCCGGACCAGAATGTTCAGCGGTTTGAAAACAGGCATTAACCAAAAATATTATTCATTTCTGTAGGTTCTTTTAAATTTTGAAAATGAATTGTATGTTAATAAATATTGACTTTATAATCATTCAAAGTGTGTATATATTTTGGGACACCCTGTATCATTATAAATAAGAACAATATGCCACATTAAAGCACAATATTTACAAGTATACTCAAATGGACAGAGGTTCCTTGTAGCTTTTCTAACACCACAATTCTGGGTAAGTTCATGGAAGCTGAATTCCTTCTCTCCCACGCCACCCATGGGTGGCCCTGCCATGCCACTGCCCTTGCCAAGCACTCATTCTTCTTAGTGAAGAGGGCAGCACTGACAGGAAGTGCCCTGGAGAGACCAAGCAAAGGACACAGATGGTCAAGAGGGACCACTTCCAGGAAGGGGCATGTGGGAATGCTACTGCAGGAGGGGTACATTGGAGACAGGCCTGGTAGAACAGGTACCATTTCAACAGACTGAAACCTAGGAGAAACTTTCAAGATATATAAGGGTCTGGCAAACAAATGTATGGGGGTTGGGGGAAAGCATGTTTGAAGGAATGGTACAAATTTTAATTTTGCCTGGAGCAAAGTAATACAGTAGTGAGAAAACACTTGGGCTTATTTCGCCAATTGGACATGGGTGGAGGAAGGAAGAAGAAACCAAAGTTGAGGTCAGCTAGGAGAGCTCTAACCTGGCTGGGGATGTAGTTGAAGGTCCCTGTAACGCAGAAGATAAGTGGAGATGAGTCTGAGTGTACTAGTCAGGGTTCTCCAGAGTAACTAAACCAACCAGAGAGAGAGAGAGAGAGAGAGAGAGAGAGAGAGAGAGAGAGAGAAAGAGAGAGAGAGGGAGAGAGAGAAAGAGAGATTGATTTTAAGGAACTGGCTCCAGCAAGAGTTGATGTCCCAGCCTTGAGAAAAATTCCTTCTTCCTCAGGAAACCTCACCCTTTGCTCTGAAGGCCTTCAACTGATTGGATGAGGCCCACCCACATTATGAAGTGTAATCTGTTTGACTCAAAATCTACTCATGTAAATGTTAATCTGTACCTACTGAAGGCTACGGATTTAAATGTTTATCACATGCTTAAAATAGCTTCACAGCAACATCTAGGCATGTGTCGACCTAGCAACTGGGCTCCACCGTCTCGCCCAGCTGACACACAGCATGAGCCCTCACCGTGAGCTTGTCCTCAGCTGTGCCGAGTGTGCAAGCTGGTAATGTCTATAACTTTCAAGAGGCCATTTCTCTCCAGTACGAGGCTGGGCCACTGGCTTTTCTACAGGAGGTTTGCAAAGATCAGCATATCCATCTTTATTTCCCCTTCGCCTCTTATTACACTGCCAGGTCCCCAAGGCCTTGTAGAACCTTCTTCCTTCCCACTATTAAGGCTGTTGTTATTATCCTTCTTCATCTTGGCACGAGCATGACCTGGCTGGCTTCCAAGAGGAAGAATTACTTTCTGTTTCCCTTACACACTCCTGTTGCCTTTAATTGGATGCAGAGTATCCTGTCTTCTCTCCCCAGAGAGATGCTGGAAGGTGGCCTGGGAAAGTGTAAGGGGCTTCCCTGCCCTGGCTCAGAGATGAATGAGAGCTAGAATGGGGTGACGCTGGGTCATCCTGGCTGCTATATAGAAACTCTTGCTTCTAAGAGTCTGAGGCTCTTGTGTATGTCACTCACTTATCAGAAGGGGGGGGGGGCTGCCCCAAGAATCATAGCAATTCTAGTCCTGCCTCTGCCACAAATGTGCCAAGTGACTGTGGATCAGTTTTTCCCATTCCCGGTCCTTGAGTTTCCCTGCAGACCTAGCTAATCTCCAAGGTGTCCTCCAGCTCCAACACTGCCATCGTGGCAGGTCATTTCTGTCATGCTCATATACAGAGAAAGGGTCTGTCCTGAGTCAGGATATGTAAACATGTGCTCAAGGATGTCAGGGGCACAGCTGGGAATTGAACCTGGGACCCTCAACTCCAAGTCCAGAGCCCTTTCCTCTCCAGTCTTCCCCATGCTGCCCACTCATTTGAGTGCAACCCCAGGTAAGAAATACATTTTATAGTATGACCAGCACATACACCTGTAAACACAACAGAGGCTAACATTTTATGAATGGAAAGCTCCCTTTCTGTTTGCAATACTTTCTCATTCCGTCCTGTCCCTTTAAAAAATACAATTCGCTGATGCATCATAATGTTCATTTAAAAACATGTGTCTCTGGGCCACCTGACAATACCCGGGCACAGTGAAGACACAGCATGTCCGCATGCTCTCACTGGGGCTTAAAGGCAGGCTCTGCTCTCTGCATTTTCTTACTCTGAGAGGTCACGGAGCCCGGTCAGTGATGGAACCTTCAACCTCGGTGGTCCTAGCACAGCGCACACAGATCCCAGACGATGTGGGTCATTGTGAGACCAGACAACCTTGGCAACTTTTGGAAGAAACCTGGCACATGGATACCAGTGGGTTAACAGGAGCATGTCCCAAGTGTTCCCTTCAGGACTGGTGTACCGTATTAGCTGCCCATGATCTGTGCTTCACCACAATTTCATGTGCCCACCCTAGATGGTCAAATAGGAACCTAAATGAAATTCACAATGACTGCATACCTGCACAAACAATGGTTTTTATCACTGGAAGGCTTTAGGCAACAATTGTTGCCTAAGGTATATAGCATGCTAAGAGGACTGAGGTGTGCATCTTCCTCAGGTAAACGAGGTTTGCTGAATCCATTGGTCAAGAGCATGTGTAAGGCCCTAGCCAGTTTGGCTCAGTGGATAGAGCGTTGGCCTGCGGACTGAAGGGTCCCAGGTTCAATTCCAGCCAAGGGCACATGCCCAGGTTGCGAGCTCGATCCCCAGTAGGGGCCCTGTGGGAGGCAGCCAATCAATGATTCTCTCTCATCATTGATGTTTCTATCTCTCTGTCCCTCTCCCTTCCTCTCTGAAATCAATCAAGAAATATATTAACAAAAGAAAGAGCATGTGTAAGGAGACACATAATATATATGCATGAATATACCCATAAACTCAAACCCTTCTTTAGTGAAAAATGTTCCTGTTAGTGATTCTCATCATTCTCATTGTTACTAGCATGAACTCTTTCTCCTCTTCCTCCAACGTCTGCCAGGGAGACAGCTGTGAAGGTGCTTGGCCTCTCTGAAGAGGGCACTGTGTCCTTTATTGCCAAGCACTTACCTCGCTGAAGTGGCACCTTCAGCCGGATCTCCTCCATCCCCAGGACAGACCAGGCTGGAGGTGCCACTTGCCCCAGGTCACTTTCCTCTTCCCACCTCAACTTGGAGCCGGATCAGAACTCTCAGGCCACCCAGAGCCGGCTCCAGGCTAAACACCAGAGTCCCTAATCCATCCCTGCTGGACTTGACACCCACATTCAGGGCTTCAGGGCAACTGCCCGAGGCCAGGTCCAGCTACCGGACTACCTCCTCCCGGTCACAGCCGCGTCTGTCTGTCCTTCACCTCAGAGTCTCCCACACATAACAGTGTGTGTCAGAAATACTGCTCCCGTGTTATACATATGCAAAGCTTGGGAGGCAGCCGGCGACGGGGATAAAACACCAGGAATTATTTACGAGTCTCCCACTCGCACGCTGGGGCTTTATTTGCTTAATGAATGGCTGGGGCCAGCCATCAGCTGGGGGATTTATGTGTCACCGGGAGCAGAAGACACTAGAATGTGGAGATGTAAAAATGACAAATTTTCTGACTCAGCCGAGGTGGTATTTCACCGCCTCTGTATCCGCGGGGAAGGGAAGGTGAGGAGAGAAGGCCGGCTCATGCGCTGAGTAGCGATGGCTGAGAGGAGTGTACGGTTGAGGGACTGGCCATGTTAAAAAACGAGAAGTAAAAACAAAAGTGCTGCTTTCCAGAATGAAGGCTGAGGGCCAGGAGTGAGGGCATTTATTAGCAGCTCTCAAATGCTCTTACTACCCTCAGCTCTCCGGGTCCTCCCTGGGCTCCCCTTTATCAAGCTGTCCGCCCCCCAATTCTAACGTGTGCCAAGGGAAGGGTACTGGCCCAGAAGAGCGAAGACATGGGGCTGAGTTTCTATTCGACAACTCCCTAGCAGAGTGACCTTGAACATCCCACTTCAACTCTCTGGATCTGTGCTGTCACTTGTAAAATAAAAGGCGAGGCAAGACTGTGGCTCTTATACGAAGAACTGAAGTCGTAAATAGCCAGTCTGCCTATTCACACACATTCTGCCCCTTCCACCTCCAAATTCACTGTCTCGATGCCCTGTACTGCCTCTGTCACCATCACCCGCACAGTCCCCACCACCATCGTGTCCCAATGCCTGGTCTTCATCTGCCCACACAACCACTCTTGCATCCCCTCCCCAGGCAAAGACTGATCGCTGTCTCCTTGACTCTTTCCCCACCTCATTCATGTGGTAACAGAATCCCTCCCTGAGTTTCAGTTGGGCACAACCCCCTAGCTAGCCACTATATTTCCCAGTGTGCCTTGCAGCCAGATGGAACCATGTAACGAAAGGAAGGTGAGTGGAAGTTATGTGTATAGCATATAGGAAATTGACTGTCCCCACTCCTCTCGTTCCCCCTTACCCTGGACTGGGAGAGGGAGTGATGCTGATGGCCAGCCTCAGCCATGTGGCCAAGGACAAGACCCTAAGGCATGAAGAAACAAGACAGAGCCAGGCTCTCCACAAGATCATGTGGAGACAAGGAAGAGGAAGTCTTTGTTCTGTGTAAGCCTTGAAAATAACTGCCACCTCTAGAATTCCATAAAGAAATGTGGCTTTGGGTGCAGAATCTCGCCTATACAGTCCAACTCGTGGAGGGACCCGTGTGTGGGTCACGCATGAGTTGTACACACAATACTGGAGTAACACGTTCTCTCTCCAGTAAGTGTCTTTCTGTTTGGAGCCTGTGTCTGGCATTACTGAGCTGTGCCCTGTTCCCTCTGACTGCTCCTTAGGGACTCCTTGTAGCGGCCACACTAACCTGCTGGGGACCTTCCTTCACTAGAAAGGAGGCATCTTTGTCCTTCAGGAAGGCCACACTGGAACCACTGGTGGGATGTGGGGAGGAATACCCGGAGGGGGGTACCAGACTTGTGGGTACAATGGAGCCCTTGAGGCCCATGGTGATGAAGCAGGATCCCTGAGGTGGGTGACCAATTGGGCTGGAGCCCAAAGCCCTAACCAATGAAAGGATGATTTTTCTCTGAAAGTCCTCTGTGCCTATGGTCCCTAGAGGACTCACCTACTCAAGCTACCTCCCAGCCACTGACATCCCATAACTGTCATCTGCACCTGAGCCCAGGGTTGGGAATGAGAAGGAGTATGGCAGGCAGGCCGCAGTGCGGGGCTCCAGAATGTCCTGAACAGCCACCAAAACATGGCAGGGCCACTTTCATTTCCGGTTGTAAGAAACAGATGAAGTCAGCAGTTCAGGGTAGCTGGGCCTGACTTTTGCTGCTTCTACTTTTCCGGTGCCTTCCAAGGTCAAGCATATTAAGCAGCATCCTGAGGCTGCGAAATGACTGCAGCAGCCCAGAGGTCCATGCAAGCAAGTGCACATGTTGCTTCTGTAATCTTCCTGCCAGGGTAGCTCTGGAGAATATTCCCACCATCTCTAGCCCTGATTCCCCGCCCCCACCACCACCACCGCCCAGAAGCCCTGCTGCAGCACAGCTCAGCAGCACTGCTGAGCCATTAAAGTCCTATCAACCTCCCACAGAGCTGCTGTGAAAAGGGAAGATGCATCCTGCCCCAGGGCACTTGGCTCAACACAGGAGAAACAGCAGGCTCTGTCGGGGGAGCCAGAAAGGCTGCATCCATCTTACAGGCACCACTGCATAGGTCAACTCCCAAAGCAGCCCTGAGTTGGGAGGGACCTGGAGTTACACCCCACCCCAAGGTTGGGGCCATACTGTGATCAGTGAACACCCTTGGGCTGGGGAACAGACTAGGTGTAATCTAGCTGGTGACACGTGGGTAAGGGGGCAGATGGCAGTACCAGAATCAGGTCTCCCAAATGAGCTCTGCTGGCTCAGGTGGGCTGCTTCTCCAGGTGCTCAGGCCGAGCCACTGTAAAGCGAATGAGCTCTAGAGGCTCTAGGGCAGTGGTTGGCAAACTCATTAGTCAACAGAGCCAAATATCAACAGTACGATTGAAATTTCTTTTGAGAGCCAAATTTTTTAAACATAAAGTATATAGGGAGGTACATTGTTATTAACTTAATTAGGGTACTCCTAAGGCTTAGGAAGAGCCACACTCAAGGGGCCAAAGAGCCGCATGTGGCTCGCGAGCCGCAGTTTGCTGACCACAGCTCTAGGGTATCTGATTTGCAGAGCATTCCCCTCTGCTTCCTGGACAGGGGTTCCCATCTATCTATCACGTGTGGCATGGCTCCTATTTGCAAAACCCAATGCACCAGAGGCAGGGACAAGATGGGGTCCCCTGTCCTCCCTGGTGGCCACCCTCATGCCCTGATGCTTCTAACAGCAGAGACACAACAGTTTCCATTTCAAAATAAAGAACCATGAAATCTCAATGCAAGACCCTGAAATTGTCCCAATTCCCTCTTCCTAAGCCAATCATTTAAAATGAACAGGGTTGCCAACCATTCCTCCTTGCGAATCTCAAGTTCAGAAAATGCTGCTTTTGCTTCCTTCATTTTCTAAGGAAACACCTATATGTAGCTCAGGGACATGCCCTCATCCCCAGTCCTGCTATCTTCTCTCTCACCTCAGGGATAATGGCTGTGATTCTAGGAAGCCCTGTCCTGAGTTCCTGCTTCCTTCCTACCCTGACCTTCCTCTGCCCCTAACCATTGAGATTTCTCCCCTGGCTGAGTCTTTGCCCGCTCAAAGACTCACTCCACGCTCCACTCCTCTCCCTGAGACCGGTGGGTGATGCCCAAATGTTAGCTCTGGCACTAATTTCTCTCCAGAATTCTCTGCCATGTTTCCAACTGTCTGAGCTCAACATCTTCACGTGGATGTTCTCACTACTGAAATGCATCAGAAACTGAACTCATTGTGACAACAGCAAACAAACCCTCATACTCATCAAGAGTTTGAGCTTTCACAAGTGGCTTTTACACCTATTTTATACCCACTATCCCATTTAAATCATACTCCGAATCCTGAAAGAAAAGCTAGGGAAGCAGTGCTCTTCTCATTTCATAGACCAGGGAACTGGGGGCTCAGAACTGTCTAAGATCAAATAGCTGGTAAATTGTGGAGCCAAGACTAAAGTCAGTTTTTATGCTTTCTTACTTCTCAGATCAAAGATCCAAACAGCCATAAAATCCAATGAAGTCTTCTTTGCTGCTTAATCCCGTTTATATTGAACCTGTCCTCCCATGGCCACTACTGGACTTCTGTCCCTAGCTGGCTGAGCTATTCCAGTGGCCCCCTGCTTCACCTTATCGATTTCATTCTTTAGTCTTTATAATACACTGAACGCTGCTTCCAAATAAAACACACCGACACTAAGCAATCCTTTAGAGCACATTTCATTTTGTTACTCTCTAGGATACAGTTCCAAGGACTCCTCCGAGCTCACACATCAGAACCCACCACTGGGCCCTGCACGAAATGGTCCCAATGTCCTTGCAGCCTTGCCTGGCCAGTTCCCTGAGCTCCTTGCGGCTCTTCTAATCACTGACTTTTGATCTTTTTCTAGTCTTTTGATGGTTCTTCAGTCTCGATTTATTTCTGCTCTAAGCTTTATTAATTTCCTTCCTTCTCTTTGACCTGCTTTTTCTAATTTCTTAAGGTGGAAATTTAGGTGATTGATTTGAGATCTTTCTTCTTTTTTAAGGTTAGGCATGTAGAGTCATACATTTCCCTCTAAGCGCTGATTTAGCAGCAACCCATAAGTTTGAGTTGTGTTTTGACTTTAATGCTTCTCAGAGTATTTTCTAGTCTCCCTGTGATTTCTTCTTTCATCCACTGGTTATTCAGAACTAGGTTGTTTCATTTCCACATATTTGTTCATTTCCCAAATGTCTTTCTGTAATTGATTTCCAATTTCACTCCACCGTGGTGGGAGAAACTACTTTGTATGATTCGAATCCTTTTAAATTTTATTGAGTTTGTTTTATGGGCTGACATATGGTCCATCCTGGAGAATGTCCCATGTGCCCTCGAGAAGAATGTGTTTTCTGCTGTTGTTGGGTGGAGTGTTCTACAGATGTCTGTTAAGTCTAGTTGATTTATAGTGTTCAAGCTTTCTATTTCCTTGTTGGTCATCTGCTTAGTTTATCTATATGTTATTGAAAGTGGGGTATTGAAGTCACCAGCTATTATTGTGATATGTCTATTCTTCCTTCAATTCTGTTAGGTGATTATTTGCTTATATTTATATCTTCCTGATAAGTTGACACTTTTATCATTATAAAATGTCCTTCTTAGCCTCTACTAAAATTTGTGTTTTAACGTCTGTTATTAGTAAAGCTTCGTTTGGTTATTGCTTGCATGTTACTATCTTTAAGTATTTACATTTGTGTCTTTGAATCTAAAATATAACTTTTGTAGACAGCATATAGTTGGATCATGCTTCTTTTAAATCCATTTGCTAATCTCTGCCTCAACTGGAGTATTTACTCTATTTAAATATACTGTGTAATGAATGAGAAGGCAGGATTTATGTCTGTCACTTTGCTATTTGTTTTCTCTATGTCTTACATCTTTGTTCCTCTATTTTTCCACTACTGGCTTCTTTTATGTTAAATTATTGTTTTCTAGTGTACCATTTATATTCCCTACTGTTTCTTTTTCTTTTCTTTCTTTCTTTTTTTTTTTTTAGTTATTTTCTTAGTGGGTTCCCAGGAGATTATAATTAACATCTTGATTTATAACAATCTAGTTCAGATTAATTCCAACTTATTTTCCATAGTATATAAAAACTTTAATCCAACATAGCTCTATTCTTTCCCATTTCATGCAATTATTGCCATACAAATTACATATTTATGCACTATACTCCTATAATTTTTATAATTATTGCTTTGTGTAGTTGCTTTTTAAATCAGATAAGAGTAACAAATAAAAATACATTTACACTGTAGCAACTTTTAATAGTGCTCTTTAATTCTTCGTGTGAATTTGAGTTAAGTCTCATATTCCCTCATTTCAACCTGAAAAACACTCTTTAGTATGTCTTGTAAGGCAGGTCTTCTAACAATAAGTTCAACTTTTGCTTATCTGAAATGCCTTAATTTCTCCTTCACTTTTGAAGACTAGTTCTTACCTAATATAAAATGCTTGTCAATATTCTTCCAGCATTCTGAATATTTCATACCACTGACTCCTGGCCTCCAAGCTTTCTGGTGAGAAGTCAGCTGTTAATCTTATTGAGGCTCCCTTGTTTATGACAAGTTTCTTCTCTCCTGCTACTTTAAAGGTTCTCTCTCTGTCTTTGACTTTCGACATTTAACTATGATGTGTTTAAGTGAGGAATTCTTTAAATTTATCTACTTGGAACCTGTTGACTTTCTTGAATGTGTTCATTGTTTTTCATAAATTTGGGAAGTCTTTCAATGCTATTCTTACAAATATTCCTTCTGCCAATTTCTCTTCTCTCCTTCTGGAATTTCTATCATGCGTATGTTTATATGCTTTATGGTGTCCCACAGGTCTCAGATTTTTGTCCATTCTTCTTGATTCTATTTTCATCCTTCCTCAGACCAGATAATATTAATTGACCTATTTTTAAATTTGCTGAATCCTTCTTTTTCCAAACCAAATATGTTATTCAGCTTCTTTAGTGAATTTTTATTTCATATACATATATACATAAGATGTAAAATATAAAAAAGTATAACTGAAATATATATGTAAAATGTATAACTTTTTATTGATATTTTTTATTTAATGAAACAGTTTTCTCATACTTTCCTTTAAATCTCATATGTCCCCTAACTCACTGAAGGATCCTGAGGCCTATTTCCTTAGTCCCGTCGTGTATGAGGAGGAAAAGGGTCCACCTTGAAGGAACTCTCTTCTCATTTAGCTCCACATCACTCCTGAAACACAGGAGGGTAACTTAAAAGATCATGCTTCAGATGTGAGAGAGAGGGAAAAACAAGCATATTAACTCGCCAATGATTTATGTGCCTGTAAATGCCAGGCACCATGTTTGAATAAAGTCCCAACCCCTGTGTTCACAGACATTTCAACAGGAGAAAAGACATGGCCAAGGCCATCAACACGCAAAGGCAACATGAGGGGCAGAATCTGCTTGCTCAGATTGGCCATACTCGTATGTCGCTTAGGATATGGTCTTCAGTAGACATTTATTTCAACCTCTGTTCTGTTTAGGCTATCATGTCGTGGTGCTATCTATAACACCTGGCCATATATAGGAGTTTAGAAAGAAGATAAAGGTAGCAAAAGAAAAGACCAGTGTCTATGGTCAGAGTGCCTATGTGCAGGCCCCCAGACATAATCCCCACAAGAGGTTATCAAGCAGCACAACTTCAAGAAACAGAGACCTATGTGAATACCTTAAAAGACTTGACTTGATACCTCCTTTATAAAGTTTCACATGAAAAGTTTACTTTTACCCTAGCCAGTTTGGCTCAGTGGAGCGTCAGCCCTCGGACTGAAGGGTTCCAAGTTCGAGTCCTGTCAAGGGCACGTACCTCGGTTGCAGGTTCCCCGGCCCTGGTTGGGGTGTGTGCAGGAGGCAACCAATTGATGTGTCTTGCTCACATGTCGATGTTTCTCTCTGTCTCTCCCTCTCCCGCTCTCTCTAAAAATCAATGGAAAAACATCCTTGGCTGAGGATTAACAAAAAAAGAAAAATTTACTGTAGAATCAAGTAATAGAAAAATCTTTGCTTCTCTTGAAAAACTGATTGTTTCTCCTTTTCTGATAACAGAGTTATGAAACCACATCTCTCTTTTCACTTTGGCAACCAGAAAGCTTAGAGTCAAAAGTGAAGTTTAACTATAGCAATTATAGTCACTGCAACTTTGAGTAATTTCCCTGGCCCAAATTCTTTATTTCTATTTCTATTAAGTCATAATTTATGACATGTGTTCTTAGCATAAATCACTTTATTAAGAGGTGTGACAGGAAAATCATTCTGACTTTTTTTTTTGGCAATACTGAAAGAGGCTAAAAGGAACAAATTATTTTCTCTCTCTCAACTGGAGAAAGTTTTGAGAATGTCCCCTGAAGCTGGGATGGGGCCTGATTTCTGGAGGTTCCATGAGTGGTGGATGCTGGGGCTCTTCTTCTTTCCGTGTCCTGGGACTATGGGAGGATCTGAGAAAGGACCTCCAGCCCGGAGCCCCGTGCTCTCCTACCACGGAAGCAGAAGAGCCACTGGCCTGCAAACCACATGGGCTCGGCTGTGAAAGGGTCCTTGCCCAGCCCTTCAGAACGGGTGACAACCCTGAGGCTTGTGTACAATCATCAGGCAGTGGTTAGGAGTGGAGGGTTCTCAAAAGACAGATTGAATTTCCTGCCAGTTCAGCAGGTGGAAGCTTGATACTGATTAAATTTTAGATAAAGAAATGTGACATCGCTTGCACCCTACTATTGCAGCCTGCAACTCATACACGCCACTTGGGATATAAATAAATGAATGAGTCAATAAACAGACCAGAGGCCAGAGTGCCTGGGATCAATTCCCAATTGGCCATGTTTCCACCATTAGGGTAGTGCAACCTGGAAGCACAGGGCTAATGGAGAACTCGGGGCCTAGCCTAGCTCAACAAACACCATCTGTGGGGACTGATGGTAAGGGATGGAGGTCAAAAAGCCAAGGTCAGTTCCAGCCTTCACAACACTTACAATTTAATGTAGGCAGCACATGTCAACAATAAAAGATTAATACGAAAAAGAACAGCCCTACAGTCGTGCGACATATTTTATTATGCACTCGCCACACATAAGGCACAAGAGAGAAGGTGAGGATGAGGACAGCACCCAGCAGGCAGGACATGTACAGGTTGGTGAGTGAGGAAGATAGGAGAGGTGGAAGAACAACACACTAGAAGAGGGAGACAGGCTATAAAAATGATTTGCAGAAAGTGCTATGGAAGGAGAGGTCATTTGTGTCTGAAGAAAGAGAAGGCTTCAAAGAGGGAGGAGCGCTTGGGCTGGTCTTTGAAAATGGAAAGGATTTGAGCAGAATAAGGTGGCCTGAGGGCCCTGCAGACCAGGTGTGATGAAGATGGGGGTGCACACCTGCTCATGCTCAGGGCTGCGGCGGGGGTGGTGGTGGTGGGGGGGGGTTGTAAAGGTTTCATCATGATGCCACTCACGGTGGGTGAGAATAGATGGATAAGTGTGGTGAGAAGGCCAGAAAGGTGTGTGCAGGCTGGTCACAGGGTTTTGGATACCATGCTCAGGTGTTCAGATTGTAAGCAATAGACAAGGAGATGGGGAGATTACAGAGCTTGGAATGGAGAAGGGTCATGATAAGAAAAATGCTTCTGGCAGTTTGCTCAAATAGCTGAATGTGGGATGATACATCAGAGAGCATGGATGAAGTAGTTATTGGGAGAGGTGTTACGAAGTCCATGAAAATGACGCAGGCACTTGAACTGTAATTGAGGCAGAGATCTTAGAAAGAATACTGGAGATGCAAGGGAGTTCACAGATGTGAAGAGGTATGAGCTGGGGGTGGGGGCGAATGAGGAGGACAGCTATCAAGAGAGGACTCTGAGATTTCAGTCCTGGGTGAAACAGAAAGAACAGGAGACAAGGATTTAGGAGGAAAATGATGAGCTCAGGTGAGAACACACCGAGCCTGAGGTCCCAGTGGGCCTCTGATGAGATGCTTAGCAGGTATCTCATGTGCAGAGATATATCATACAAGTGTACACTCAGTGTTATATGTGCATAATCTGGTCTTTCAAAACTGATAAATGAGTGGAGCTCCACAGTCATCTAACAAAAGGATTCTTCACCTTACAAACGCATTAATAATAGGGTACTTTAAATAGTTAGCTCCCCTGGTGAATATAAAACAGGCTTTAATATTTTTTGAAAGGTGACTTACACCTCTCTTTTCAAAAACCCATCTATTGTGTTAAGTAAAGCATATCTATGCCTGAATATGGAATGAACTGGGAGACTTCAGCCAGGTAAAATTAATCAAGGTAGATGTCATGAAGGAGGTGATCAATCTTAAAGGGAATACTGAAAGGGTGGCACTCGACTTAGTGAAGAAAAAAGATTGAGGGCTCACAAGGGGGGCGTGTAGTCTCACTTGGATGGAGAGCCTCCCACATTCTCCCCCACTCCTCTTCCTTCCCAGGGACCCGTGGGGCTGATTGGATGGTGGGGAATCCAGCGCTGCCCACAGCCTGCTCCACCTCTGTTGATGGCAACTCCATCCATCCGTCGAGATGAAAACCTTGAGGTATCCTTCACTCTCTTCCTTTTTCATGCACCCTGCATCCAATCCATCAGGAAATCCTGGTAGCTTTCCAGGATTTGAAACATACCCAGTATCTGCCTTTTCTCATCATCTCCACTACTGCTACCACCTTGATCCAAGCCACTATCCTTTTGGACTTGGATTATTGAAACAGTTTCCGAGTAGGTCTCATTGATGCTATTTATCAAAGGGATTCTGCCCTTGCCCTCCCAAAGTCTATTTTCAATACAACAGCTAGAAAGGCCCCTTTCAAAAGACAACTCAGATCATGTCATTCCTCTCCTCAAAACCCCCGACGGCTCTCCATTTCCTTCTGAATGAATCTATGTCAAAGTCCTTTTTATGGCTTACAAGGCTCTACCTGATATTTCTGGTTACCTGTCTCACCCTACCCTCCCCCCAGCCCAGCCCAGCCCACTCCACTGGCCCCTTGCTGTTCTTCAAGCTCTCCAAGCACACTTTCACTTTGGAGCCTCTGCTGTCGCTCTGTCCTCTGCCTGGAACACACGTCCCCAGGTATCTAAATCCTGCCCTTCCTTCAAGCTGCTGCTCAAACCTCACTTTTACCCCATGAAATGCTACAATCTACTGCCTGCCCTCAATGTTGCCAACCCTCCCCCTGCTCTCCTGTTTGTTTTTTACGTAGCACTTATTTCCTTTGAACATTCTATATACTTTCCCTATTGATTATGCTTATTCTTTATTGGCTAGCTTCCCCTGCTAAAATAAAAGCTCCATTAGCGTTCTTTATCTGTTTTGTTTTGTACCTAGCTCATTGTAGCTATTTGATAAATAACATAGCAATGAGTCAATGAATGAATAAGTGAAGAAGAGAAAACGATGTAAACAAACAAGATGGGGAAAATCCCACAACTCAACGTCTCCAGCCAAAAATGCTGCCCTTAGAGACAGAAGACAAAAGATCCAGACCCTGCAGGGTCCACACGTCGGGCTGTGGGGCTCCAGACAGGTATTAAAACTCTCTGGGCCCTCCACCTTACCAGGAAGGGATGGACCAGGTGATTTTTTTCCTTAGCACTTTTGCAAAATTACTTAATCCACTCAACTAATACATATTGAGGGCCTACTGCCTGTTAGGTCCTGTGCATATAAAGATTAATAAGCTATCACACCACCCTGGTCCCTCCCCACAATCCAGAGAGATCAACCTGTAAACAAAGAATTATAATACAACTAGAGGCCCGGTGCACGAAATTCGTGCATGGGTGGGGTCCCTAGGCCTGGCCGGCGATCAGAGCCTATCGGGGCCATCTCGCCTAGTCCAAATCGGGGCCAGGCCGGCCGGGGTCTGCCGGCTGCTGGCCGGGGCCTGGGGGCCTGCCGATTGCCGGATGAGGCCTGCCAGACGGGGCCTGCTGGATGGGGGGAGGAATGGGGGGAGGGAAAGGGGAGGTTGGCTGGCCATGGGAGGTTGGCTGTGGAAGTGCACTGACCACCAGGGGGCAGCTCCTGCATTGAGTGTCTTCCCCTGGTGGTCAGTGTGCGTCATAGCGACTAGTCAACCAGTGGTTCTGATCATTTGGTCGTAAAGGTCACTTAGGCTTTTATATATACAGATACGATATCAGCTGTCTATGCAGAGTGCCATGTATCAGATACCACAGGGATGAGATCAGTGGTGGTTGGGCAGGGGAAGGGGATGGCCAGGGATGGGTCTGCCAGGCTAGATAGAGGTGCCTCCCTGCATCTTGGAAAGCAGAACCAGAAGCACCCACCCTCTGTGAATGCTGTCAAGTTTCCCAATTGCCAACTTCATCTACTGTCCTCTATAACAACATAGCAAAGGACCGGCAACTTATTATAAGACCATCCAATCATTCTTTAAGAGCATTTAATCATTCAAAGATCAATTTTTTTCCATGTAATTGTTTCTTCATGGTCCCATTAGTAAGCCCTTTAAAGCACACATTGTTTGGAAAAGACAAGCCTTTTGTCCTGACACATCAGAGTTCCCAGAAATATCTGGAAGGGCTCAGCAGTAAAATAATGTGCTGCTCATTTCATCCTGCAATGGTGTTGTGCTTGCAAACTGAACATGCTGCCCTACTAAATTAAACACAGTACAGAGAGCTTGTCTTCCCCAAAAACCCAAGGTGCATGTTCAAATCAAGTAACATTGTCCTCTTCTGCATCCCCAATTATTATTACTTACTGACAATACCACCATCTTCATCGGGACATGGATTTATTAAATGTCCTTCTGTGCCTAGGATTTAATTCAGAGCAAGATAAGCAGACATGTGGTCTCTGCACTCTAGTAACTTCGATACTGCATATTAACAGTGTACAAACCGGGAAGGATTCTTCTAGGAAGTACACACTGGCTACACTCTATCCCAAGTGCATGTGGCTGGTCAAAAGTAGGGGGCAGCAGATCCATCAAAGGCACTAGAAGTTCAAACCAACATGCTCACAAGAAATCACCATCTAGGAAACCTCCAGAAAGGGCTCCTGATGGGAGGTAGACAGGCAGATGTCAGGAGCCTTCTGCATGCTGGGAAGAAAAGAACGACCAGGTCACTGAGGGAGAGGGTCGGATAAAGGTGCAGGCAAGGATGGGACCACTGAAGCACCTGAGTAGCATCCGTGATCTATCTTGGTGCATTCAAGCAGGTGAGAAAACTGGCCCAAGCCTTGAACGTTGAAGCCTTAGCCATAGGGGCCATTCAATGTCTCAGAATCCAGGGACCAGCTGAGATGTAAAACTACCAAGATGCCAACCTGAGCTCAGACATGTCCATGAGAAAAAGCTAGTTTCCAAACTCCACACACTTGAGTTATCCAGGTGCATCCATAGCTGGTTACCTAATAACGAAAATCTTTTCTACTTCTTCTCTTGAACAAAATATAAGCACGAATCCAGTTGTAACTTCCATGATGCCTCCTCCTTTTTGATAAGTTTCAACTGGCCATTTCTCCCTGTCCCCTGTAGCTAACAAGGAGCTCAAAGTAAAACGTGAAACTTTCCAACGGGAACCACGTGAGACCTCTGTGGTCATCTTAGTCTGCTCTTAAGTTCTGACTCTGCTTTTATCCTGTATTATCATCACGTTGTTATTGCTGCTTACATCCCTCCAATCCTTTGTGCAACAAAGCAGAGACTAATGATGGTAACACAATAATAAAAATAATAATAAACTCTTATTGGGAAGGTTAAGTTATGAGAAGTCGTTGGGCTAAACTTTTCACAGGATTCCAATGAGGAAGGTGCTATTATTGCCCACATTTAATACATTAAAAAAATGAGAATGCACCTCTATGTTCATTGCCGCATTATTCACAGTGCCCAAGACATGGAAACAACCAAAGTGTCCTGCGATAGAGGACTGGATAAAGAAGATGTGGTACATATGCGCAGTGGAACACTACTCAGCCATAGGAAAGGATGATACTGCCATTTGCAACAACATGGATGGACCTTGAGAACATTATGCTAAGTAACATAAGTCAGTCAGAAAGAGCTAAGAACCATATGATTTCACTCAGATGTGGGATGTAAAACTGAAACTCGTGGACACAAACAGCAGTGTGGTGGCTGCCAGCAGGAAGTGGGGTAGGAGAAGGGGGTCCTAATATATGGTGACGGGAGATTTGACTTTGGGTGGTGGGCACACAATGCACTATACAGATCTTGTAACATAGAAACCCACACCTGAAACCTGCATGATCCTATTAACCAATCTCACCCCAATACATTTAATAAAAGAGAAAAAATGGAGTAGAGGAAGTTGAAATGACATGTCCAAGCATCAGAGACCAGGTTTGAGTCTAAGCAGACTGACTCTGGAGCCTGGACTCAAAGAGCCCCTCTGTGTACACACACCCAGGTATAAAACACTTTGTAGGCACTGTTTGGAGTGTTGCTATGGCACAGTTGATGAATGTGTATGCAAACTGTTGATAGCTACCTGGCTTTTGAACAACACTTTACAGTAGCAGTTAATTATTGGCCCACAAGCCAAATTTGGCCCTTAGATATGAGTGACTCGGAGCCTGCGGTATTTATTTTTTCCTAAGCGAATCTAATTTTGCTCTCCAGTTCTCCACAGCTCCCGCCATTCCTCACTGCCCAGCTCACTCATTTATGTCCCACATTTCAAGTTCACAGACCTTGCTGTAGAATTTTCAACATTTCTCCCATCTCTCAGCTCATTGGGTCTTTGAAATGTTTCCATAAGGGAGGCCAAGACAGAAATCAAAATCCCCTTTTACAAACGGAGAAACTTAAACCTCTGTGAAGTCAAGCCCCTTGCCAGGGCTGGGAGGCTGGGAAGTGGGGTGGCTGGAACTAAACTCCATCCGGGTCTTCTGCTTCCTCATCAGGGGGTGAATCTCACAGCATAGACCACCCTTCCTAAGGGTAGAACACAAGGTACACGAGGCCAGCAATCAGCCCTTCTAATGATGAGCCTTCCTCCAGGAGAAACCAGCAGAGCCTAAGCCAGTGGTTCTCAACCTTCTGGCCCTTTAAATACAGTTCCTCATGTTGTGACCCAACCATAAAATTATTTTCGTTGCTACTTCATAATTGTAATGTTGCTACTGTTATGAATCGTAATGTAAATATCTGATATACAGGATGGTCTTAGGTGACCCCTGTAAAAGGGTCGTTCGACCGCCAAAGGGGTCGCGACCCACAGGTTGAGAACCGCTGTAAGCGGTCCAGGAGGCTGAGCTGTGGGCCTCAGGCTGCTGAGAGGAGCAGAGAGGAGACCTGCCTTGCAGCCTCACCTTACCTGCCACCCCCAGTCAGACCCGGCAAGGCAAGAATGAAAGGCCAGTGGAAACATCTGACATGAGGTCAGCGTGGGGCTGTTTGACAGGCTTTTCTGGGCTGTGACATCATCCCCTGAGGAAGGAGGTTATCTTGCTGGGGAAATCCTAAGTCATGCAACCCTAGAGCCCCTCACCCGCCTATACTGCTCCTTCCTTGCCCACTTTACTGTAAGACAGGGCATCATTCCCAGTGGCCCAGATCCCATGTGCAGCCACTCACTAGGCTCTGAACAGCTTCTGAATTGGCTCTCCCCAAGGACTCTGGACTCTGAGATCTGATGGGCACTGGAGGCAACATCTCCGACCTTTGTAGAACTGAAAACAAGGGCTGAGGCCCCAACGTGTTCCCCAGTCTCCCTTCCATATCCAAATCCATGAGAGCCTGGGCTGGTGACCTTGAAAGGATCCTTCCTACGAGAGGGTGGACTTGAGCAAGGGTTCCCAAATCTGGCTGCACATGGAGCACCCAGGAGAGTTGGGTCAAAAGGCAGGTTCCAGGGCCATGGCCCAGACACACGGAATCATAAACTCGGCAGGCAGGCCCTGGACTCTGCATGCTAATCTGCAGATGAGTCTCGTGCCATAAGGAAACAAAGCTGCAATGGAGCCTTCTTATCAGCACAACCAGCAAGAGGACAGAGAGCTGGAGACGAAGACGTGCCGCGGGAGCTGCCCACCCACCTCACCTCCAGGCGTGTTCTGAGTGCCAATGTCCAAGCTATTCCGGGAGCATTGGCTCACAGCCAAGCACAAGGCCTTTGGGGCTCCAGCTTAGTGTCCATAATAGGTGGATTTAGAACATTTAATCCAAAGATGCTGAGCATGTGGGATGCCTCCAAACACCCGAGAGAGAGCCAGCTCCCAGCTCTCCGGGAGACACAGGCCCGACTCGGGGGTCATGAAACCCCCTGCCCTGGCCCAGAGGGGCATGCTCAGTCCCACCTCAGGTGGGAGGGCGGGGGCAGGAAACCCTCCGTACTGGCCTGTTTCTCTTGCTTTCTAGTAGGGACCACAGGCCTGGGCCCTGCTGGCTCTATGGCTTTTGGCTGGGGGACACAGGAATGCCAAGGTGCCTCAGAAGCCTCCTGAATGCACCAAGCCAGAGCTGAGCTGGCTCTGCTGCTCGGCTCCCAGGTTACTGGGGGACAGCCAGGCCGGTGCGGCTTCTGGGCCGAGGCACCGTGGAATTCACTCTTCGGGCCCTTGGGTCCTGGAGAATCCCAGAACTATGGTGTGTGTGTGTGTGTGTGTGTGTGTGTGTGTGTGTGTGTGTGTGTGTCAGGGGCTGAGAAGAGGGGGTGAGTGAGGATATAGAGTGGGTGAGGGGGTGGGAGGCCACAGGGCAAGCAGGGAGGACCAAGGCAGACAGCACTCTTCCTGGAGTGGCAGGAAGGAGCTGACCAACCTGCAAACCTTGGTCTATAAAACCCATTCCCCTTCATTCACGATTCCGCTCAGACCTCCTCCACTAAATCCCTTCTGACTTCACATTAAACTTTACTACAACGCACAGCTTGTAAATGGCATCAAAACAATTTACTACAGCCTTTATCTGCCTTGGTTTAAATAATAAACATTTTTATTTCCCTCTTCTGTGAAATGAAACTCTTGGGGGCAAAGCATGAAAAAGTCGAGGTGGGACCAAGAGGGGGTGGGGGGACAGAAGCAGGAAACAACGCAAGTGCAGGGCTGTGGGAGACCCAGCTCTGAGCCAGCATGCAGTCCTGCTCAATGTCTAGGGGCCATGTGTTGAGCACCACCCTTCTCATTCCAGACAAGAAAGCCAGGTCCTGTCACCAAGGGACACGGTGATCAGCACAGACATGACAGGCTCAGGATGTGGTCCACAAACCCACATGGACACCCCCAAACCACACAAGCTGGGAGAGTCCAGCTGAGGAGGAACAGGCCCAGTGGAGAACTATTGGAGAATAACTATTGGGGTGGGAAGGCATTATGGGGACAGTTGAGGGAGGAGCCCAGCAAGGTCCCTGGGGACCTGAGGCTCCAGGGAGCCTGACTCCCCACCCTGGCCCCTTGGGGGCTCTGGTGGGCAGGACCCCACTGCTAGAAGCAGCAGACGCCAATCCCTTCTGGATGTTCCACTTGCCAGCACTAAAACTTCTTAAGTGGAAATCATTCAGGCTCCCAGGGCTCTCGCTAAACCTGAAGCGTCAGCAACCAGCCAGCTTGTTACTTTCTTTAACTAATGCCTTTCCATTTCCTGCAGAGTAAACAACTTGATTCCATTAGATGTTGTAAAATATTTACCAAGCGGAAGCTCTGCGTTAGGACTCTGAACAAAGATCAGCAGATACAGCCACAGGCTTCCAGTCAGTGACCATCAACTAGGGACACAAGACTGGGAAGGGGGGGAGGGGAGAACTGGAAAGGCTCCCTGAGAAGGAGCAAGCGGCAGACAGACCAAGCCTGCCTGCGGAGCACAAAGGCACTGTGGCATCCTGGGCTGGATCCTGGGGCAGAAAGACTTGTGAAAGCCAAACAGAGACTGGAGTTGGGTTAATAGTAATGTAGTACCCATGGTGGTTTCTTAATCATGACAAATGATCCTTGTAATGTAAGATGATGACATTAGCGGGAACTGGGTGTGGGGTAGGCAGGAACTCTCTGTACTCGTTGCAACTTTTCTGTAAATCTAAAATGATACTAAACTGTAAGTTCACTTTTTAACAGTGAATGTGCAGCCCTTTGGGGGGTGAGGGGTTCTCTCCATGATGGGTGGTGGGGTTTAGGGACAGCCCAGCCCCAACAGAGACCTGCTCTGCGTGGGACCTCTCCCCAGACAGAGCCTACAAGTCACAAATGGGTTATAACCAAGGAGAAGGGCAAAGGAGAGGAGAGGGGAAGCCTCTGAAGAGAGATGGAAGCAAAGGAGTCAGGCAGGAAGATGCTCTAGAGCAGCGGTTCTCAACCTGTGGGTCGCGACCCCTTTGGCGGTCGCACGACCCTTTCACAGGGGTCGCCTAAGACCATCCTGCATATCAGATATTTACATTATGATTCATAACAGTAGCAACATTACAGTTATGAAGTAGCAACGAAAATAATTTTATGGTTGGGTCACAACATGAGGAACTGTATTTAAAGGGCCAGAAGGTTGAGAACCACTGCTCTAGAGAAACCTCCTTCAGAAGTTTGCCAGAAAATTCACCTGGAGGCCATGAATGAACTGGGTAGAATGCTTCACACCACGTGGAATATTCTGGGCTGGCATCAGGAAGCCCATTGCTGGAATCCTTCCGAACCTGCCTCCAGCGGACTGTGGGAGACCCTCTACCAGCTGGGCATGTTTGTAATTCTCATCACAGGCCCAAGGAAGGGGTGTATAACCCACCTGACCAGGGACTTTGAAAAAAGATTAGCATTTAGCTCAACAGACTTTGAGTCAAGCTGATTATCCTCCTTAATGTGGGTGGGCCTCATCCCATCAGTTAAAGGTCCTAAGAGCAAAGAATGAGGTTTTCCGAAATATAGGAACCCTACCTGGGCTTCCACCCTGCCTGGCCTGGCCTGGCCTGTGGGTTCCAAACTCAAGACTGCACCATAAGCTCTTCTCTGAATTTCCAACCCTGCAGATTTTGGACTTGCTGGCCACCACAATCACCTGAGCTAATACCTTAAAATTAACCTAGATAGATAGATAGACAGTCAGATAGATGATAGATAGATAGACAGTCAGATAGATAGATAGATAGATAGATAGATAGATAATGAGATGAGATGGAGACAGAGACATGCACATACACTGGCTCTGCTTTCCTGGAAAACCCAGACTAACACAAGCAAAGCAGAGGGCCAGAGGTGCCTGTTCCACTCACCATCCTGCTGACATCTCTCTGTGCGTTTAGAGACTGTGACACCCATCACCGGTGCAGCCACAGCTTCCCCGTTCCGTCAGTGAAATAAAGAGTTCATATTGATTGTCTTAAGAGGATGTCTTTCCCTGTTCTCCAAAGTGACAGTAAGTGACAAACATTTCAGAAATAGCTCAGTGGACATTCCCCCCACTGCCTCTCATTTTCAACTCAAAAATAACAACACATCACTCAGCTTCCCACTGCCCCCCAGTCACGTGCGCCCTGGGCTGACAGAATCTCCTCGGTGAAGACAAGTGTGCCACCTGCCAAGGGGTGGCACTCACTGAGGCGCTGAGTTACCCACCAGCACACAGCGAGCCACCTACCGGGACAGGCTGCTGGGCCTTCAGAGTTGTCCTTCTGCTCCCAGTTGTCTCAGGATCAAGGACAAGAACAGTGTCTGTGGCTCTAAGCTGACCAGGAGTCCACAGATCTGGGGTGCGTCCTCAGCACCCCACACAACACTGAGACACCCATCTCCCAGCACTCCTGCGAGCCTCAGGCCCCCCCACTCTGTGACCCAACAGAAATGTGGGTGACATCCTATAGGTCACATCCTAGGTGTCAGTAGAGGACATCCTCAAGGTCAAACAACAAAGTGGGAAGTTGAGCATTTTTTTTTACTTTGGACTCTTTTTCAGGGAGGAGTAGCAAAGAGCAACAGTCTGCTCTCCATGGAAGCTTGGCCTCCTGGGAGACCCCAGGGCATCCTTCCTCCATCCAGCCAAGACACCTCTGCCCTCCACATCAGCCCTGCCACTCAGGCTCCATCCTTCAGCTCAACTGTCAATCCAGAGGAACAGGTGCTCAGGGAGGTGGAAGAGAAACAGCAGCTCCATCAGCCTCGACCGCAGAGGACGAGCCAGACAGCCAATGCTTGAGAAATCAGCGGCCTCTTTGAGAGCTTCTGTTTGCCTTCAAATTAGGGTTGCCAGACTCTTCAAATAAAAATACAGAATGCCCTATGCCCTATTAAATATGAATTTCAGATCAACTGTAAATACCTCTCACATAAGATTTGGGGCATACTTATAATTTAAAAATTACTCATTGCTTCTCTGAAATTCAAATATAACTGAGCATCCTGTATCTTACCTGATATCCCTAATTCCAATGGAGGAGACCCGTGAGAACTACAGCATCAGGGCCGCTTGGTCACCAGCCTCTGGGCCTCTCATTCCTGTTCCTCACAGCTGAGCCCACTCACTCAGCTCAGGCCCAACCACAGCCTGTTGCAAGAGAGGTTTAACCAGATCCAGACACACACCAAAGTGGAGCCCCAGTGCTCCCAGCCAGCCCTCCTGGCCCCAGCCCCCTCCTGGCCCCAACCCCTAGTCTTATATTCCTCTCTTACCGCATGCCTGTGCTGTGTTCTGCTTGGCAACACTTCGAGACCTGGGGACCTGACTGATGATATCAGGCCCTTTGCCCATCCTCAGATCCAGTCCCTAAACCCCAGCATAATGGGTGAGGGTCCTGACTGCCGGGATGGTCAGCTACGTCACCTGGGGTACATACCACCATCCTCCCTGCTGGATGTGACTGAAGACAACTACAGCCCCAAACCCTGCGCTGGTTGCAGGTGTAAACTCACCCACTCAGCACCTGCTGCTGGTGAGCCCTGCACCCTGTGAGTGAGAATCTCCTCAGCCCGCCTTTCCCCACATGCCCTGTCATGCCCTCCTGTTCCACCAATCCCCAACTCTCAGTCATGGATCGGATCTCAGCCACATGGAATTCCTGAGCAGGCCCCCCTTCAAAGTGAGACCCACAAACATGCATCCCGGGACCATGTC
>NW_005871182.1:1606602-1666505 GCF_000147115.1 Myotis lucifugus
ACCCAGCACCTCTCATTGAATTAAAAGGAACCAATGTCAAAAGGGTCCCATTCCTGCCATCAGTGGAGGAATGGAGCTGATTATACCCTCCTGAACTTCGTAGGGAAAAGCAAATCCATTCTGAATAAATGGAATCCTCCTTCCCAGAGCACAAGGGAACCTGTTCATAAAACACTGCCTAACTATTAACTGCAGTCCTGCTATCAAATGCTGTTAATAGCAGCTCCTCAGAGCTGTGCCTCACCAGTCTAGCTGCACCTTTAACGGGCCAGTGGCTGTCAACGTGACACCTGGGGCCCAGCCAGCACAGCCGGGTGATGTGTTTAAGTTAAGCAGCTCCCTTGATTAGTTTCGGTGCTTTGGGCCCAGCGGGTCACCCCTCTCCAAGGGAAGTCGGAGAAGCCCGGAAAACAGCCAATTCTGCAGGACCACCTGGCTCCGCTGTGTCCTATGTCTCGAGTGCACTCCACCCGCCAGGACCTTTGTAGGGAAGCCCCAGGGCATAGAAGGATATGGGTGTCTATGGCCACAGGACTGTCTTTGAGAAACAGAGGTGGCTGCTGTAGGAATTGCAGACTTTCTTCCCAGCTGGCTTGTAAAAGAAGGCAGGCCATCCTTTGGCTCTCCCATCTGCATTTCTTCTCATCTTCCCTTTCCTTTCCTTCTAAAGTGTTGGTGTATCTCTTCCCACCCTTCAAGTCGTCCCTCGTTGCTTGTCCACACCCAGGCAGTCAACCATCACCCATAGGCCAAAGGTCCCAAATTCCACGAGGGCTCTCTCTGAGCTCCAGACTCCCTAGCAAGCACCCCACTTCCATGTCCCATAGGCCCCCTCAACCTCCACGCAGCTAAGGCCTTATCTCCACCTCCCACACGCAAGGTGCTCTTTCTCCCCTCAACTCCAATCTCAAAAGCAAGTTCCTTTCTCCACCCAGTTTTTCTCAAAACAAACATTTGGTGTTTTCCTTCATTTCTCTTTCTCAACCCTCACATCCATGGATAAGCTTATTAATTCTACTACCAAATATCTCTGGCATCCATCTCCTTCCTCTCTCTCATTTTTTAATGAGATCTTCTCACCTCAGTCTGGGCGTCCATCATTCCTCCCAAGGATAATACCCGTCCTCTAAAAGATCATCAGGGTACTTTTCCTCAAACTGAGTAGTGACCATAAGTTTCCCTCTCCTGGAAACCCACTCTTTGTCCTGTAGCTTATATGGTCTTTCCCACCTGGAACCTAAACTCTCTGGCCAGTCTCACCTCAAGTGACTTTCCCCAATGAACCTGGTACTGCAACTACCCCTGACTACCATGCAACCATAGAAAACAGGCATTGCGATCCCTGTGAGTATTTACTCGTGCCTTTCCCCCAGAATGTTCTTCCCCTTAATCCTTGTCCTTTAAGCCTCATGCCCTGGCCTATTCAGAATAAAATCTTAGCAATTTACATCTGCTTCTTTTCTGAGTCACTATGTCATTTTTTAAAAATATATATATTTTATTGATTTTTTACAGAGAGGAAGGGAGAGGGATAGAGAGTAAGAAACATCGATGAGAGAGAAACATCGATCAGCTGCCTCCTGCACACCCCCTACTGGGGATGTGCCCGCAACCAAGTTACATGCCCTTGACCGGAATTGAACCTGGGACCCTTCAGTCTGCAGGCCGACGCTCTATCCACTGAGCCAAACTGGTTAGGTCTGAGTCACTATGTCTTACTACCCTGTCATCTACCCCCAGGTGCCTACTGTCACCATCCACACTGAACAGCCCTGGAAAATAGGATCATAGTTTAAGCTGACTCACACCCCCAGCATTTAATAAAATCTTGACAATGAATTGAATCCCTGACTGACAGTAAGTAAGAATAATTTTGCCTGAATGGAAGAGATCTGAAAAGACAATTCCATAGGAGGGGACCTTCCCATTTCGCCCCTTTGGGCAGCGTCCTCTTTTACTGGTTGCAAGAGGAGAAATGACCAGGCTCCTGGCCAACTCCACCAGAATCCAGAATGGATGTCATATCTAGACTGGTGGAGAGTGGCTCTCTTCCCCCGATACCCTGCTGCAAACACTTTAGTTCAGTGGGAATAGAGAGTGAAACTCAACTGTGTATACACCTGCCTTCATGTCCCTACTGAGTGCAAGGACACGAGTTCAAGATACTGTTTCTGCCAACATAGCTTTCACGGGCCCCCTGGAGAGTCTAGACATAGGCACAAAACTAGAGGAGAATTGTGTGAGAGAGCAAATTTCTAGAATATTCTATCTGAAACAACCTTCAGGGCTGACCCCTCTCAGCCACAGATTCTAATGCAAAGAGCTACTAGGCCAGTAGAGTCTGCCCCAAACCCTGTCCCCCAAAAACAGAGCTCTACTTTCATCCAGTTCATATATGAGACCTGGCACAGATTTCAATCAAACTAAAAGGATTCTACTGGGGGAAATGTTTGAAAGTTAACATCAACTAACTTACAGCATAGCCAAGACTGTATGTTTACATGTTGAAATACATGGCACACAGGATCTGACTTCTATTGGATTGGCAGACTTTAGATTGTCCTGTTGGATCTTGCCAGACACTCCTACATTTTGAGATCTGAATCCAGGAGAAGACTTAAGTCTCCTTCCACACCCACCACTGGGTCCCCTCTACCTCTAGGTCCCCTCTCCTAAAAAGGCCTCTGGTGCAGGAAGTCGGCATTTCTGTCCAAAGAACAGAGGTGACTTCCTTGAGCCAAGTGTCCATGCAGCCAGGTGTCCACTGGCCCTGCAGAGCACCAGGCTGCAGCCGTGGCGCTGTCCATTTCAGCACCACGACCCAGTGTCCCTTCTCAGAAATGGCTCTGCTCGAAAAAAAATGTGATGGGGGAAGGCAAGCAGGACCAGGGAAGGAGGACTAAGGATATTTTTTTAAAAAAACTACATAGCCAAGTCCTCTCCTGGGAATAACTTTTCCTTTGTATCGATCCCCAGAACAAACAGTGAAAAACTGTTACAACAGTTAAAGAGATTCATCTCCCTCATGGCTGGCACATTAAGTGCTCACACTTTCAGGCTGTCTGCACTTCTCCTGTCGGGGGGGAGTGGCAGGGGAGAGTGGGGACCATGGAGAAGTGGTTGGAAGCAAAGCCCAAATGGACCTCCTTTTCCAGATCAGCCAGAAGCCCTCCCCCGGCTCTGGACCCCCACAGAATCTGCAGTCTATGCATCCAGCTTGGTCCTTTAGCCACTCTTTTGCTTTATTATTTTAACTGTTACGTGGATGCACTCAGTTCCTAGGACCTTGAGGGCAGGGACTACTTTGATGTTTTACAGTTTGTCTTCAAGCTTCCCCCTTCCTCTCTCTTCCTTCCACAGAAGGTTGGAAAGTGGGGAAAGCACCACTGTGAGCCAAATCAAATAGCTGTGTGATTTGGGGCAAGTCACTGACTCCCTCTGAGCTCTGTTTTCTGCATTGGAAAAAAATGGGGAGAATACTTTTCAGGAGAGTGGTAAGAATTAAAGCAACATAGATGTTCTTGGCAAACCACAAAGCTTGGTGCCTGGCAAATCCTAGGGGACAAGACAAGGGAGCAACCAGCATTGTGTTGGGTGGGGTTGACCAGACCAGTCCGGGGCCAGGAGGAAGGCCCTGGGGAGTGAATGCTACTGCACCCCTTCCAGCCCCATCAACCTGGTAACAGCCCTTCCAGGGTCTCATATTGACAGGTCCGGCTCACTATGTGAGACGTTAAAGATGGCGTGTGAATGGAAGCATTGTGAAAGGAATCACCTTCTGATTGCACTGGAGAGCTTCCTCCTTTGAGAAAGACTAGAACAAACCCTCCTACAAGTCCTCCCTAGGTGCCCAACACACCCTGAGTATCCAACCAACCTCCCTCTACCCCGCCCTGCTGGTGTCCAGGGACAGCACAACAGCAGAGCAGAAGGCAGGGGGAAGACATGGGTTTTGAGTTCCAGCTTGAACACATTCATGCCTGTAACTTACCTAAATATCCCCACAAACTGTCCCAAAGCTCAAATGCCAGTGCACAGGCCTTCAGCTCAGGATTCAAAACCCTGCTCCGTCCTCTCTCCAGCTGTGTGACCTAGAGCAAGTGGCTCAACGTCTCTGAGTCTTACTGTCCTCACCTTGCCTGCAGGGTGATTATGTGAGACAGGAGATAATCGCTGTAAGATGCTGAGCGCAAAGCAGGATTGCACACAGCAGGTGGTCTCTTCCTAGGAGCCCTTTCCCCGTCTCCACCAATCTGGAGGCCCCATTCTGTGAGAGCCCACTGTTGTCGGCTTTCCACTGGCTCCTCAGCTGAGCTGTTTTTAGGCCACCCCGGGGGCTAGAGCACCACGGTAATAGGGAGATGGAGGAAGAATTCATAGCACCCTTCTCTACTGTAAAGCACCCAGGAGCCTGTCAGAAGCTAGAGGAGCGAGGCTGTGGCTTCGACAGCAGCCGTAATTCACCGACTCTGCCCAAGGACTCCCAGTGGCTGCGAGGGTGGGGGGTGGAGGGGTGGCATCCAGCCACTATTAAGGGTCCCTGTTTGCTTGTGAAAGAGAAACAAGAGGCTTATTTATGTCACTGGGGCTGAGCAAGCAGGGAGGGGCCACGCAGGGAAGCCTTTTATTGGAGCTCTTCCCTCAGAAATGCTGATATGGGTTGGACAGGAACTACATCTCGGCCAAAACATCACCATCCCAGCAATCCCGGTGGAAAGATAAAATCGGCTGCAAATATGTGAAGAGCACAGAGCAGCCCTTGGGTCTCGGTGCAGGTGGGCGGGAGCCACCGTGTTGCTGCCACAGACACCTGTTCCAGGCCACCTGGCTCTTCCCAGCCAGCCTAGCTGCTGTGCCACCCACTGCCCCTCCCTCCCCCAGCACTGGGCCATTCTCCAGCAGCAGAAGAGAAATCAAGTCACAGCAGGAAGCTGCCACACCTATAGGAAACCCAGGTCCCAGGCCCAGTCAGGCGGAGAAGTGGGAGCCTGAGAGGGACACTGGATGCACGCCCACCTCGCCCACGTCCCAGCTCAGGGCACTCGGACACCAGCACTAACCCCCTCGAGCAGAGGATACCCACTCAGGCCCCATCAGCGATGCAGTGGGATGATGCCGGCTTCCCGCTCAGCCACGCATCTCCTCAGTCTGCCCCCAGCAGTCATGGCACCACCATTCCCGCAGGGACTCCGTCATCTGCTCTGATACTACCTCCCTCCAGCCCCAGGCAGGCAGATGTGCCCCACCCCCTTCACCCAGTCACCAGGCCTCCCTGGCCTCGGCCCCTCATTTGTCACACAGAAGACAACAGGGGAGTGGGTGCAGAGATTCCCTCCAGACCCGAGGAGGGATGCTGAGGGGAGAAAGAGCAGCAAGCTCAGGCCTTGCAGCCACACAGCGAGTCCAGAGGCAGGAGCACGTGCCCCACTGGGGCCACGGAGAAGGGGCAGAGGCCCAGCCTGAATCCCCCGAGAAGGCGCACAATCACAGGTGACTTCCTGTCCCGCATTCTAAGAACCTTACAGACCTCCTCGCGCCCCCCTCCCAGCAGGGATTGTGAGGGGCCGATGCCACAGTCGCTCAGGAAAGTGGGGTGTCCGCAGGTGACTGAACCTGCTGTGAAACTGGGGTCCCCAACTCTGCCCCTCATGGCCCTGAAACTGAGGGTGCTTCCCATGCCTCAGTTTACCCAACTTCGCAGACAGAGGCACTTACTCCTATTGCAGATGGAGGACTCAGGAGTCTGAGCTACTCTTGCAACAAAAACGACCCTCGTGCTGAGGCAGAGCTCTGCTTCCAGCACCATCCACCTGCTAAGCTCCCATGAACGCCTCATGCGGGGGCAGCCGCAGCCCATTTTCCAGATAAGGACTAGGCGCAGGGGTGCTCGGGGACCTGTTCCATGTGCTGAGCCAAATCCAGGCAGTCTGGGCACACACAGTACATCAGTCCCCCCTGTCTCGAGGGAAACATTCCAAGACCCCCATTTAGATGCCGGAAACCCTTGGATAGATATATATATATATATATATATATATATATATATATATATATACTGTTTTTTTCCCTGTAACTTATAAATTAGGCATAGAAAGAGATTAATAATAACAATAAAAAAATGGAACAATACACTGTAATGAAAGTGATGTGAATGTGGTCTCTCTCTCCCTCTCTCCCTCTCTCTCTCTCTCTCTCTCTCTCTCTCTCTCAACAGATATGATAACCAACACAGCTACTAAGTGACTATCGAGCAGAAAAATGTACACATTTCTAATGGATACGCTGCACAAAGGGATGATTCATGCCCTGGAGGGACAGAGCCCGGGCACAAGATTTCATCACCCTACTCAGGATGGCATGTGACTTAAAACTTAGGAATTGTTTATTTCTGGAATTTTCCATTTAATATTTTCAGATCGCAGTTGACCATAGGTAACTGAAACCACAGGACAGGAAGCTGAGGATAAGGGGGGACAATGGTATCACTATTCCCATGAGCCATAATCGAGGGCAGCGATTTTCAACCTTTTCCATCTCGTGGCACACATAAGCTAATTACTAAAATTCTGCAGCACACCAAAAAATATATTTTTTGCCGATCTGACAGAAAAACAGGTATAATTTTGATTCGTTCACCCTGGACAGCTATTGTGTTGGCTGTTGACACTTTTTTATTTGACAATCTAAGGGAAAAGAGGTTGATGCCCCTGACTAAGTAGTCAGGCACTGCATGTTTTAAAAGTTCCTGCGGCACACCGGCTGAAAATCGCCGGCCAAGGGAGATGCTGGCAGAAAGGCTGGGGACGCAGGCCCTTCGCGAGTCTGCTCTTCCCTCCTGTTGGTGTGGATTCTCCCTGTCTACACCAGCAACAAGGCTCAGGAGCCTCCACTTCCCACCCTGCCCCCAGTTCCGCCCAGAAAAGGATTCCGGTTCTTCTCCAAACTGGAACCTCTGGTGAGGATGTTGGGGCCCAGCCCCACAGGCACCTGCGCTCTGGCTGCTTAAGAAGACAGATAAAGGGCTGCACTCCGAAAAGGTCCACGACCAATGGCCAACTCCCTATAAGTAGTAACAAAAGGGGCAGAGCTACCGCCTTTGCCCTCCCAACCCCAGAGGACCCACTGGGGGCAGGCAGGGGTCACCTTCCAGCACACAGCAGCAGCCCGGCCCCGAGCCCAGGACAACAGCGAGGCTCTTGGCTGTTTAAGATGATGCCGGATTATCCATCATGAAGTGGAAACAACCCAAACATCCACCAGCTGATGAATGGGCAAGTAAGATGAGGTACATCCATACAAGGGAGTATCACTTGCCAATGAAAAGGAATGACCTGTGCTACAACATGGATGGGCCTGGAAAACATTATGCCACGTGAAAGAAGCCAGACATAGAAGGCCACACATTCTACGATTCCATGTTTATGAGATGTCCACAATAGGCAAACCCATAGACAGGAAGTAGAGTCGTGGTTGCCAGGGACCAGGTAAGGGGTATGGGGAGTGACCGCTCATGGGTACAGGGTTTCTTCCGGGAGGATGAAGCAGCTCTAAGATTAGGTGATGGTGATGGTTAGACAGCCCTGTGAACACACTACAACCACTGCGCTGTCCACTGTATGTGGGTGGATATTATGCATGTAAATGATATCTCAATAAAGCTATTCTGAAAAAAATAAGATGCTAGGATGACCCTCCCCCACCCCCCTTATCTTCCTTTTTGTTGAAGGCCGGGGAGAAGGTGAATATCCCCAAAACAGAGCGAAACATTCTTTGTTGTTCAGCACAAGGTCACATGAGGACGGCGAGGAGGCCTGTGTTTATGCGTGTGCATTTGTCTGTGGACAGGTTGGACAGCCTGCTTCTGCCCCGTAATCACCACACTTAGCATTTATTGCATCCTAGTTACATTCTAAGCACTTTGCTTGTATCTCCTCATTTACTCTTCACAATGGCTCTATAAAGTAAATGCTTTTATTACCCCCACTTCACAAACGAGGAAATGGACTCACCGAGAGGTTAAATGTGATACCTCATCCGAGGGCAGGCGGACCCTGTGCTGGGATGGGGACTCGGGCGGTCTCTCCAGAACCTTCCCTCTTCTCCTTGCCCTTGACCCGGGGAGACTTCACTGGAGGCAAGCCAGGACCGTGCCAACCTGCCGGAGCAGGGCCAAGCTTCCCGGAGGCTGACCCCGGCCATAAAAACTGAACTCGCAATAGGAAGATGTCTTTTTCTTCCCAAGAGGCCTCGGGCCACGACGAGATGGATTTCCTTTTAAATGACTGTCCACTGTTGTGTGTGATAGCTCTTTGGTTTTATCTAATCCTCCTCAGTTCCCGTTACTGCTGTCATTTGTCTCCCCATCCCGATGGGGGTGATGAACTGCCTTGCTCAGTGAGAAGCAGGCGCTGTGACAGGGAGGAGGGGAATCCATCAACGCTGGCCCAGACCCGGGTGAAGAAAAGGAGATGGCTTCATCAACCCACCAACAGCAAAGCCAGCTTCTCCTCCACCCACCTGCCCCTTCCCTGAATTCTGCAAAGCCTCCTCCAAGAACCTCTGGGAAGAAAGAGGTGAAGTGTAAGCCACCACCTGAGTGAAGTCCCAGAAAGGCCCTGTCACCACCTGCCAGGACACAGAGTCCACTCCTAAGTTCTTCCTCCCCAGGGGAACCAGGACCTGCTCCACCTAGTCACTCGTGCACCCAGCACCTGCCACAAATTCAGTTTGGACCCGGCACTGTCCAGCATCCTGAAAGGAGCCCTAAACAAACCTAGGAGATCAGCTTGGATAATCTAGGTCTAATCTAGTTTATAAAGGGTCCCAACATTCCTCTAAAGACGGAAGGAACCCAGAAATGGCAATGCCACGCAGGCCTTGCCCAGGCTGTCCTGCCCTCCTAGTGGGCCCCTGACGAAGGCCATCTTCTCCCACCTGCCCTCTTTACACTGAACTTTAATAGGCTTGCAGTTAGGCGCCCTTTAAAAGCCCTGTGATTCATTCCTTCCTATCAGCCCGAAAAATGCTTGGCAGCCATTTAGCCGTGTACTTGAGCAGAGGCGCTGCCAGGCACGAGCCGGTGCAGCCAAAACAAGCGATGCTGTGAACACACATCTAATTTTAATTTGAAATCCTACATCCTCAAGTCTGATTTTTTTTCAGGTGGATCCAAATTCCAGTATGTAGCATTTGTGGGGCAAGCTGAGATCCTTGTCCAACTGCAAAAATGCAGATATAGAAGTCGGGTAATTTGATGTGTGAGGGATGAAGAGAGGCTGGCCCTGCTCGGGGCCGGGCACTGTGCTGGCAGGAGCAGCAAGAGCTGTCCTTATTAGCCGAGAGATACCAGGGCCTCCTTGCACTTGGAGAAAGGTGGAACCAGGGTCAATCAGGATGCCCATGATGAATCTGAGTGCTCCCGGGACTTGACCTTCTACAGCTATTTCTTGAACAAAGTCCAGAGGACACTGGAGCATAATGGACGGCCAATGCTCTAAAGCAGTGGTTCCCAAACTTATTTGGCCTACCGCCCCCTTTCCAGAAAAAATATTACTCAGTCCCTGGAAATTAATTTTTTTTTAATTTTAATAGCAGTTACTCATCGCCCCAAAATGCACCTGTGGCCATCACCACCCCCCTGGATCGCTGCAGGGCCTACCAGGGGGCGGTAGCACCCACTTTGGGAATCACTGCTCTAAAGCAGTGGTTCTCAACCTTCTGGCCCTTTAAATACAGTTCCTCATGTTGTGACCCAACCATAAAATTATTTTCGTTGCTACTTCATAACTGTAATGTTGCTACTGTTATGAATCGTCATGTAAATATCTGATATGCAGGATGGTCTTAGGCGACCCCTGTGAAAGGGTTGTTCGACCGCCAAAGGGGTCACGACCCACAGGTTGAGAACCGCTGCTCTAAAGACAGCCACTAGCACCTGAAGTCAGAGATGACAGAGAAGCTTCGTTCAAAAACTAGTGTCAGGTGACAGCATCTCCCTCTAATGAGAGATGTTCTCTTCCCTCCCCACCCAGGCAGGGAGCGGTCCCTGCAGCCAGGCCCAAAGCAGCGGCATTGCCTCAGTGACCGAGGCCCTGAAGGCCCACTCTGTGGGTCCCTAGCCAGCCTCTCCTGCCTCACAGGATGACGGCTCACCTGGTCCCAGGAATCTTCCCCACAGCGTCCAAGCTGCATCCCAACCCACCTTCTCCTCACCTGAACTGACTCGTCTGGGTCTCCCTCCATCTCACCCCTGCCCTCCTCTGAATTCTGGACTCTCCCTCTTCCTGCAGAGACCTCAGTGAGTTTCTGGACTCAAGCACGATGGGCTACATAACCGATAGGGCCCAGTGCAAAATGAAAACGCAGACTCCTGCTCAAAACTCCGGTAGAGTTTCAATATGGCAGCAGCAGATATGAGACCGAGCACAGTGCAGGGCAGGAGCTGCCTGCCCGGAAGCTGGCGTGCTCAGGGGCTGCCCTGACACACAGGCCTTGCCTGCAGGTGCTGATCAGCAGCCCCCAAGGGAGACAGTGCCTGGGGGACAGCAAGGACTGCAGTGGGGGGACCACCATGTGTGGGAGAAAGGAGAGGGCGTCAGGGAAGGGCCAAAAAGGGAGGTATGACAGATACACGTGGAGGAACAGGGTGAACCCCAGACAGAGGGGAGCATCTCAGGATGGAAGGACTGAAGGCAGATCTTCAACCTGTGCTGTGCCCAGGGGCTGGGGCAGAGGGGAGGAGGGGGTAGGGGTGCAGCTCAGGCGAGATGGAGCTCGTTCCCGCTCCTTCGCTTCCAGTCTCCTTCCTCCACCATGTGTATTTTACACACACACACACGCACATGCACACGTGCATGCATGCATGTACATATAGGGTGTCCCAAAATTCACGCAAGATTTGAAATTGAATTGAATTGCAAATCTTGCGTGAATTTTGGGACACCCTATACATACATATATGTCAAATACATATTTTTCCCTTCCTGCTCCCATTCTTTTTCCCTTTGCTCCTTCCTTCACTGCTTTCTTCTCTTTCATTCTCACCTTCCTCTGGTCCCCTGGCCTGGCATCTCTTTCTCCTGAGTCCTGCTTTTTTCCTGCTCTCTTTTCCTTTCATTTTCTTACACAACCGGTTGCTTCTCCCTTACCGGACTCAAAACTCATAGACTAGGCCTCCTTGAGCTGAAGGCGTCCTTAGAGGAGACGGGTCCCACCCCAAACTGACATATACATCCCTCCAGTGGGATCCTCTCACCTCAGTGCATGGGGACTAGGGACCTCCCTCTCAGCCCTCTAGATGGGTCAGAGGTGAGGGAGGCACACTGGACACCATGCAGAGATGTGCCGGCTGGACCAGTTGACACGGGCCACCAGACTCCAGCCCCGTGCTCCTTCCATGACCACATGGCCTCAGCCCTGCACTGAGCATACTAGTTGTCTATCTATCTGATTTAAGCCCTACATTCTCAACCCAACATGATAAACTAGCTTTTGCTCTGAAACAGCTGAGTGTTGGGAACACGAAAATTGTGGATAAAGAAAACAGTCAAGGAAATACCAGGAACTGCAGGGGCCAGGCAATTTTTGCTGGGAAAACCCCTCCCCCAATTGCTTGAGTGATGGCAGCAAGTGGGTCACTCAAGAATAGTGTCCCACCCTAGACTCTGTCCTATTGGATCCTGCACTCCAGTGGAGAAGACAGACAAATCATGGATAAATGATCTCTGCTGGGATGGAAAATAAAGCAAATTCAGGGGCTACAGCAAAAGAGGAGCCATGTCTGGGGTGGAACCCGCTGTCCATAGCCACATGGGGCCCCTCTGCCCTACCTCAGGCTGGCTGATTGTCCACCTGTATATTATTTGAGTTTTCTATACATAATCATCAATTGGGTGGGGTTTACACTGAAAACAACTGCCTGCGAGTCGGGGACTGGGAAGAGGCAAATGTGGGTGAGGAATGACAGCTTACTGCAGGGAAGCAGTTAAGGGAGGGCCAGCGGTCACCGCAGGGGAGGAGGCAGGTCTAACAGATTGTCAGCTCCTAGTACACTGAGCAGAGAACACAGCCTGCAGTCAGCCCTGGACCCAACCCTCAGCTGTGTGGCCATGGAGAAGTCACCTGACCTCCCAGGTCGAAGCTTCCTCTTGTGCAAAACAAAGCCACAGGGACAGTTGCCATGAGCACTAAAGAGGGCACATACACAGAGCTTGGCACAGAATGGAGGTTCCTCTGTCCCCACATCTCTTTCACTTGCAAATGTGTCTCACGGAATCTCTGAGCCTGCACCCTCCAGCCACCTAGAAGCCACCCCAGAAAGCCTTGCTGATTGATACGCAAACTTCAGAAGCAATCTCTGCGCAGTGTTCCTGGGCTGGTGCGGAACGTGTGTCACAGCTGGCTCTCCCGGTTTCCGAGAAACAGAGAGGAGCATCGTGAGGCTGGGCTGGACCGTGCCCAACCCGAGAGTGACAGCATGTTTACGAGAGCTATTAGGGCTGCTGCTCCTCATATGCTTCCGGGATGATTTACTCCGCCAGGCCTGGCAGGCTGCTCCTGCGCCTTTCACTGCTGAATTGATTATTGACTCACAAATATCCCATTTGAATAACATGATTTAACTTCAAGGCAGGCAGGAAGTTCAAAGCTCACAGGAGGAAGACCTCTCTTGGAGGATGCTGGGCTCTGGGGCTCTGGCAGTTCCAACACACACTTTCATGAGATGGCGAGAGAAATCTTTCTAAAGCGCTCCACAAACAGCTCCGGCAGCCACCAGTTCCGGGAGACCAGAGGCCGCATCTGGCATTCACCAGGGAATTCCCCGGGCCTAGCCCAGTGCCTGGCATTCAGTAAATCCTTCCTGAATGAATGAATTGGCCTATCCATCTACCTGGCCATCTAACTCAAGCATATCCAGGTCACCAACGGACCTGAAAACCACGGTGTATGAAGAACAGCTGGAAAAACTAGAGGAAGGAGTTGGGTAAGGGCAGATAGGGACACGGAGCCGCCCACATCTATGCAGAGGACTGTCCTTTCCAAGGCTCCCATTTATTGATCACCCACTACAGTCAGGCCCGGTGCAATGCGATCCTTCTAACAAGCTTCAAGGTCTATTTTGTTGCTCACTTTTCTGTACAAGCAAACAGATTGAAAGAAGTTCAGTGAGTGGCCGAGGAGCAGAGAGCTCCCAGGTGACAGGCGAGGATGCCAACTCATGGTCTGTCCACAGCTCCATGTTTTAGAACCAACTCTGCTCCTATGAATACCCTCCCATCACTCTCCTCTTAGCCCACCATCCTCTGATGATCCCCTTTCTGTGAGAGGCCCACTTAGCAGCAAACAGTGGGAGGGAATGGGTTCTGTAGAGATGACCATATAGGATGAGGTCAACACAGCTCCTTGAGGTGAGCACTGTTAAGGAACTGATGCAGGTGCTAAAGCAGTACTAAGGGGGGGGGAGGGTGTGTCTCTGTGTGTGTGTGTGTGAGAGAGAGAACACATATACACAGATTTACACATACACACATATATAGTGGCCTCTAGAGACACATAATCTATTTGAGAAAACAGGAAACAATAAATAATGCAATAATACTGTCTTACTGATTTAGACAGTAAGAATCAAATGTCGGGTAACTATATGATTTGTCATCCAAACTGGATCACTCTTAAGAAGGAAAGGAGGCGCACTGTTCGCCACTGCCCACCACTGCCTGGGGACAACAGGTGTAGATGGGACTGGCAAGGTGAGCCAGCACATACGTCACCTAAGGTAGCTAGGTGGTCACAAGCCCCAGCCAAACTTATGCAGCCTCAGCTTTCACGTGTCCTATACAAGTGGACTTCTGCACAGGGCCCACTGTCCCTTGTGACTAATGACAGCTGGCGTTATTTGTATTATCATAGTAGCAATCCTTCTAATAATTGCAGCTCCTGTTGATTGGTATTCCAGATACTGCACTAAGCCATTAAAAACATCATCTCATTTCATATTCACGGTGATGAGAAGTGAGCACTATCAGACCCATTTTACAGATGGTAAAACAGGGGACAAAGAGTTAAGTGACATGCTCAGAGGCCACGAAAGTGAGTATTCAAACCTAGGACTGAATTTAAAGGACCTCATCTTAATTATAAACTGTTGGTTCTCTCATTATTTATTTTCACCTGTATCCCTTGTCAAGGAGGCCATAAGATCCAACACACACCCCCACCTTTTACCATCCACAGCTCATCTCCTGCCACTGCAGGCAGCTTCTCTCCCTAATTTTAACATGTGTCTCCCCCTTTAACATCTGTCCTTTTTTCCCCTTCAATTATCTCAGAAAATACTTTTTCTTCTCTCTAAATATTGTGTGTATGTTCTTGCCATCTCCATTCTTGTTAAAAACCCCCAGAAACCCTAGCTAATCCTGTTTGGTAAGTCTACGAGTTTCTTTATGAAGGCAGAGGGAAGCCTACGTTGTAAGATACAATTTAAAATAATAACCAGTTATATCATTCCATAATGATATAAAAAGTGCCCCGAAGTCCCCTTTCACAATCCCCAGAAATCTTTATTTACCTCTTTATCTGTCTTTAATTAAATTCACTTCCTCCTGAGCACCAGCAAAGCACACACATTTCTCACTCAATTTCAGCGCCTTCCGTTTCCATCCCACAGTGAGCGGGGCAGCACATCACTGCCTCTTTTCCATGGCACAGGCGTCGTATTTCAGGTACAGTTGAGGTGGATAGGCTATGGCGGACTGGCCCAGGAACATGACCAAGATTTCTCACGTTGTGCCCACGGGAAATGTATACAAATGGAGTTGTGGGGCTCAACTCCGGGGACTGGAGAGACCAGGGCCGACCAAGAGGCTGGGGCAACGTGGAAGGAAACAACAGCTCAAGTCCGGAGTTGAGGCTACTGTTCTGTAGGCCAGAGGTGCCAACACAGAGAAAAAGTGAAGTGGAGGGTAATCCTGCGAAAAGACTGCCCCAGTGGAGACCGAGCTCGTTCTGAAATGAGGAGGCTGGAAAAAAGTCCCGGACGAATTATATTCATTAGTCAATAGGGACAACCGCCAAAAAGTACCAGGCATAGGCGACGTCAGGGAAAGTTCAGGCTCATTAGAAAGAGAGAACGTGAATGGTAATGACCCAACTCAACAACTTTCAGGGTTTCAGCAAGGCTCTGGAAATGGTAATTAGGTTTGATAACATTAGACCTTCCTAAGTTCCCCTGGTCTACCCCCCAACTCCCATCTTAATCAGCCGGTCCCTTATTAAAGGATCACAAATTGATAAGGAAACCTTATTGTTTTAAAGGTTACCAGAAAATTGTGTCCAGAATTAAAGCCAACTAAATGACTTTAGAATAAAAGGTCTACGTCTGAATTTCCCATCAAAGCAATCCTGGGAGGATTTGGCCCATTAAAGATTTCTCTTCCCATCCTGGACCCTGTTCAAATCAGCCCCACTCACCCTGCCTGGCTCCCATGCGCTGTCTTGGGCCGAGGCCTGCAGGAGTGCCAGAACCGAGGGTCGCGGGGGAGGCGCGGGGATCGCAGGCCCTGGCTCCTGGGGGCCACACCGCCCACTCAGGACAGAGTTCACTCATGGATGGCAAAGGTCAAGAAGCTGGACTGCACGGTGAGACCACCAAGATAAACAGCAGGGAATGACATGGCGCATGAGATCAAGACATAGGACAAGAAACAGGTCTGGGAGGACGAACCCGGGTGTGGAGACAGAGCAGGGCCAAGTTGGTTCATAAACCAGAGGAGTACATGGCTGCAATGGACGGGGAGAAACGCTCCCCCAATTAGAAAGCACGCGTCGAGGGATAATTGGCTTCTGAGTGAGGCTCCCATTGACCTGCCAAGTGGCTGTGTCAGCAGGAGCTTTGTACAGGCTTCCTCATCTCCCATTCTGGGCACAGGCTCACTTCTGGGCATGTCTCTCAGCCTCCATCACAGCTACTCCCTCTGGTGGTCACCTGGGCGCTCAGGGCACTGCGCTAGGCCCCAGCAATCTGGGATTAGGTCAGTCTCCTGGGACCTGGTGCCGCACAGGTTGGCTTAGGCAGGCATGGGCTCTGTAAGCATAGGATCCCTTCTTGAAGGGGATGCAGTGTGCATGTTAATGAAATGGTACATGGGATATAATCAGAGCTGACCAAAATGATATGTATATATTTTTATAGTCATTTTAAAATATGTTTTTATTGATTTCAGAGAGAAAGGGAGACAGAGGGAGACATAGGAACATCAATGATGAGAGAGAATTATTGATTGACTGCCTCCTGCATGCCCTCTACTGAGGATCAAGCCCGCAACCCAAGCATGTGCCCTGACCTGGAATCGAACTACAACCTCCTGGTTCATGGGTTGACATTCAGCCATGGAGTCACACCAGCCGGGCTGGGCCCCTTCTTAACCATTTTTACTTAATGTCATTGTCATTTGAGTCCCAAATGTTAAAAAAAAACATATATATTTAGCCCTGCCCATTATTTGAAGTAGTTTATCACTTTTTGAACGAAAATTTTGTCAGACACTGTCATCAACAATCTATTACATCATTAGATATATATTTTTAATGAGAACACAGAGGAGTAGAATATACAGTGAATTATAACTCAGGCGTGTCTGGCCATCTATAAGGTGAATTATGTACATTACCAAACCCCTTAAAAACAACATGGGAAACCAAACACAACACATTATCCTGAATAACAGAGAGACTGGGATTGTGAGACATGAAGCAGGGTGCCCAGTCAAGTGTTTAGTGTAAGTATGTCCCATGCAATATTTTGGACATACTTACACTAAATACATACCTGAAATTCAAATTTAACTAGGTGTCCTCTATTTTTATTTGTTAAATCTAGCACCCCTGCAGCAGAAGCACACGGTGCCTATCCACACCTACACTGTAGTGCAGCCTATGCAAGTCCAGAAAAGGACAGCTGTAAGTGAACAAAAGTTAGATGTTTGTATAAGGAGACTAGTTTGAGAAAGTCATTACTTTCCAGAAGATGAAGACTAAGAGGAGAAAATACCCCAATCCAGTACATGGTTTTTCTTCCCAGGCTTGTGACTTATCAAGTCCCTTAATTTTTATGTTAAAGAGTTACTTTGAGGGTGAGACTAGGAAATCATTATATTCTTTCCAACCTTAAAATGTTATGCTTTTCTATTCAATTAGAACTATATGAACAGGGTGAAGACGAATGTATTTATGTTCCAAGTCCTAGAAAAACAAAACTAGAGAGCACGTGAAAGATGCAGGTAATGTGTTTTCTTTTTAAACGTATCACCTCACCTTTCTTTTTGGTGAGGACAATTAAGATCTACTCTCTTAGCAAATTTCAAGTATACAATATCTATATATATAAAAGGCTAAAATGTTAAGTGTCCAACCATCCGACTCGCTATGATGCACACTGACCACCAGGGGGCAGACACTCAACGCAGGAGTTGCCATGACACACATTGGCCATTTACAGAAAAATGGCACCGCGGACCTGGTCCCGACAAAACAACACTCAGCTTCCCCCAAGTGGGACACAGGCCCTGCCACCATCCCGGAGCGACAGTCCACCAAATCGCAGCTGATGCTGCCAAGACCCCATGGTGCAAAATGCGGCCCACAGCCCAGCCCAGCCTGGAAACGGTCACTGTGGGTGCCGGGTAATGACATCACTAGCAATGCCCAGCTTCCTCTCCCTAGTGACTAGCCTCCTTGGAGTTTCTTCAGCCCAGGAACACGACTTGCTTTATAGCCAGGTGGAAACATTTTACACTTTAACCAAATGTCTGTGAAGCATTTTCCTGTGCCTCGTCTCATTTGATCTCACAGAAGTCCTGGAGTAGGTAGAGAGGAGACCCAGTGGAATCCTATTTCTTTTCATTAGCTTGAAAATGGAGATTTAGAAAGCTTAGAAACTTGGCCCGACTGAAAAGAAGTAAGAAATGGTGGACCTTGAAAATGACTTCAGGTTTTCTCACTGTGCAGAATATAGTCAAACACTGCTGAAGTTAAATATTTTACCCTTTGTTCTCTCTGCGTGATATACAATAATAATCTGCTTCATGTTGATATTTACTGCTATGTTGCTGACAATTACCTGAAAGAGAAGCTGGGGTGCTTCACTGGGCTGGGAAAAGTTTAGCTAAATCAGAAAGCATGTCTAATTAAGCAAGTTTATTCTATATATATAAAAGGCTAAGTTGACTTGCGCATGCATGATACATACAAAGCTCTCGCTGGCGCCAATCGCACGTGTGTGTTTCAATCTGTCATTGTCGATCATGAATTTGGTTGACACTTCTATTATAGAGAAAGGGTGAATAGCGATACTAAAATATTTCTTCTAACTAATTTCCTTTCAATGTGCACAAATTTGTGCACTGGGCCACTAGTAGTATTATCACTACAGTCACTAACCTGTACATTTCCAAAATTTATTCACCCTTCATAACTGAAAATTGGGCCAATATCACGCTATTTTCACCATTCCTCAGCCCCTGGAGTCACCATTCCACTTTCTGCTTCTATGATTTGACTGTTATAGATTCCGCTTATAAATGAGATCATGCAGTATTTCTCTTTCTGTGTCTGGCTTATCTCACTTAACCTAATACCCTCCAGGTTCATCCAGCTAGTCAGAAATGGCAGGATTTCCTTCTTTTTAAAGGCTACATGGTATTTCATTATATTTTTATGTGCATATATATGTGTGTGTGTATAGATACATACATACATACATATATGTTATATTTTCCGTATCCATTCATCTATAGACAGATAATTGACTTCCCAGCAGGCAGAGAATGTAGGTGGAGACAATGTCATAAGTTGAAGCCAGAAACAGGCTCAGAAAAGACAGAGGTAAACCCAACAACCAGGCCTCTGACGCTGCATAGGGTCCATCCCAAACATTCTGAGGCTGATAGAGGGGAAGAGAAACTGTCCTTCCCAAGACTGCCGTAGCTAAGACTGTGACTGCTTCCAAATGTGAGTCTTAAAATGTTTGGTTATTGTGAAGATACATTCTTCAAATAAAACCCACTGATCCCTATGAGGACAATCTGTCTCAGATATAGTAAAGCTCAATTAATCATGAAAGATGCTGATAAGGCTCCCAGAAATTCACACAGTGGCTGGCAGAAGTCAAGCACAGGGATTCTCATCGATGATTAAAAGGAACATCACATTGGTGTGATCACAGCCAGTTCTTCTCTACACATACAAGAGTGTCTTGCAAGGGAGACAAATTCAGTCTATATTTAAACAATCATTTGGGAACTACAAAGGTAGAAAAGCTTACCTTTGTTTCTAATACACAAATACACAGAAATGAAAGGTAAAGACTTGTTAACTCCGAAATAGAATATTATAAGTGTTTTGGGTTGGATCTGCCCCAAACAGTCTAATCCATCTTAGCAAAAACACATTTTTACTTTACAGTAAACAACAACAACAACAACAAAACCCCACAGTTAAACATTCAAAAGTGCACATGCTTATTTTGTTGGGAAAATTATACACATTTGTTTGATTAGCTTTGGTAAATAAAATAACCAAGTCATCACTCAAGACTCAGATGTGGCTGCAAAATTGATTCAACGAAATGTCAAAATAAATCACAGCTTAAAAATGCATGGTATGTAACTCCTAAAAATGAAAAACCACATCTATCTCTGTCAGAGTTGGGGAGACTGTGCATTAAAATTATATAAAAAATAAATGCATTTTTGAAGGGAAAATATTGATTTAATCGACTCTTCCTGACTAGTCATTCATGATCTGAATCAATTTGATTTTAATCGACCCCACCCCATCCAAAAGTCACTGATACATGCCTTTGGAGTGCATGATGTTATTTTCAGTGGCCTATTTGTCTTCCTCATTATAGGATGCTCAGACTGATATAAAAAAAAAAAAAGCTGTGTTCCCCGTGCCACACCAACAGAGCAAGGAGCAGAGGCTTCTGCAAACTTAGACCAGTTGCAGATAATCCCAGGGAGGCCAACCAAGCACCATCTATGATTACTAAACAGCTGATCAAGCACAGGTCAAGGCAGCCAGGCGGGATCCAGGGTGCAGGTGTAAAAGCCAAGCCTCAGCGACAGAAGGTCAAGTGCAACACTCCAGGCTCTCATAGAATTCTGGAGTGGAGGTCAGGAACAAGGCTGACCTTAGTCGCAGGGAACTGCAGTACTCAGCGGGTCTCAGCCACAGGAGAGGCTGAGAGCCAGGGACCAGGACGAGGCAGAGGTGGGAGGAAACCAGTTCTTAGAGCCAGAGGATTAGAGGGGAGGGGCCCCTGCAGGAAGCTGACCTGATGCTGAAAACATGAGTTGGGAGTACAGGGAAAGAGACTCATGCAGAGGTTGACCAGATAAATTAACCATAACCTCTGCCTGAGCTTCCCAAAGAGGACGATTGACCTCCCAAAGATGTATAGTGTCAACTTGGCACACGGGAAGTGCTCAAGACCGGTTCTTACCAATGATGACAATGATGAAGAAGAAAAAATGATGTTGCCTGCTAGTGGGACCAACTGTAAGTCTGTCTAGGACTGATGGGTTTCCCAGGATTCGAGACACTCAGAGCTCAAGCTAGAAAGAGTCGGGCAGACCGGGATGGGTAACCCTGCTCTCCCTGCATTGTGTCCAGACTGACCACAGAGCCCAAGGGTGGGCCGGATGCTGCAGGTGTGGATCAGAGGTCTATAGAGGCAGGGAGCCGAACACAACTTCTTGGGTGGAAAGCTGAATTTTCTTCTTCGAGGATCATGGTCTGGCTTTTCTCTTTAAGGTGCCTGGTGAAGGGAACGTAGTGAATCGATGATCGTTAACGAGCTGCCCAATCTAATCATTTCCTCCAGTCAGTTCCAGTTAAAGAAAACAGAACAAGGAGGTGGAGGGGATGGTGAGAATAGCAGGTCTGGCCATGCCAGCGATCACTGAATTTCACTGATTCCCTCACCCTTCAACGGAGTTTAACTTCTACTCGAAGGGCCTGGCAGGTGCACAGCATTTGATAAGCCGGTGATGGGCTGGGGTTTCAATCTGCCACTTCCTTGCACATGGAATGGCCTAGGCCAGTGGTTGGCAAACTGCGGCTCGGCAAACCGCGGCTTGCGAGCCACATGCGGCTCTTTGGTCCCTTCAGTGTGGCTCTTCCACAAAATACCAGCGGCTCTTCCACAAAATACTGACTTCTGCGCATGGGCCACAAAGTTTCAATCGCACTGTACGTGCACCCCCGCACGTGGTATTTTGTGGAAGAGCCCACACTAAAGGGGCCAAAGAGCCGCATGTGGCTCACGAGCCGCGGTTTGCCAAACCACGGGCCTAGGCACTTGGCTGTAATTACTATCAGGGAGCCATGGTTCAGCAGGAAGGCCCTGCTCCCTGTCCCAGGTGGCCCAGGCCCAAGGCCTTGCCCATAACCCTGACCCCAGACGCCACATGTGACCCGAAGAAAGGGCAGTTATAAGCCTTGGTTTCCTACTCCCTCTCCTGCTGCTGGTGCATCTTAAAACTGGGAGCAAGAAGGGCCTGCAGAGCATTTGGTGAGAGGCTGCTGGTGGGGGCAGGGGTCGGGGATGGGTTGGGAACACAATTTCTAGAGGCTGCAGATACAGAGCGTAGCAGGGGAGAAAGTGCACTGGATTTGCAGCCAGAACCTGCCTGCTTAGCACCCTCCAAGCTCAGCTTCAGCTGGCACCTGCTGGCCGGGCACGAGAGCAGCCACTGCTGAGGCACTTTCTCAAAGTTTGTCCTCATTTAATCCTCACCACAAGACTGCAAACTGAGCACTAGTATGCCCCCCCTTTTTATAAGAAAACAGTCTCAGGGAGCTGTACTCTAAGGCTAAGAGAGATGAGCCATTCAAGACAACAAAGCTATTTCATTGGTGGTTCGGTGTTGGCTGAAGCTGAAACAGTTGATTCTGGAACCTTGAAGAAGCGGGTCTGAACGGGAAGCGTTTCCCGACTGATGATGCTGGTGATGACCAAGGCAGGAAACCAGGAACCTCGGGGCCAGAAGAGCCTTCTCGGCAAGCCGTCTAGTGCGGCGTCTGACGCCTGGGTGGTGTGTCTAGCTCTTCCGCGTGTATCAAGGGCTTCAGCACCCTGACCTGATGCTCGCATGTCTGGGCCACAGGGGCGGGGGTCTCCTCTTTGGAAACACTGCTGAGGTGGGACAGTAATGGAGAAGCGTAGGTTTAGACACCCACAAATCAGGATTGCAATAACGGCTCTGCTCCGTGGTAGCTAAGCAGACTTAGGCAAGTCACTTAACCTCCCTGAACCTCAGTCTCTGCATTTATAACCTGGCCTACCCATAGCTGGTGTATTAGAGGCAGTGCGTGGGACATGCTTAGCATTGCCTGGGGCACAAGGTAGCCCTCCACACTCAGGGAACACTATCTTAAGCAAACATTCTCTAACTGGCAGGGTGTCGGGCCCAAGAGCCAACAGACGCTCTCCTCCTCCCCATTAATGGCATTTAACCACGGCAACTGACTGATCTAACCAGGAGCCTGACTCAGTCTCCATTCCTTGCCCCCTCTCTTCCAGGCATCCAATAAGGCAGCCAGGATCAGGACAACGAGAAGGGCTTCCAGGGAGAGGGAGGAGCCAGTGCTCAAGCATGACCTTCAGGGCCTCAAAATGATGCTTCCGAGAACAGCCACAGATGAGTTCCACTCCCAGCAGGAGACCAGGAGGGAGCCTAAGCCACAGGAAGGCAGCAAGGAGGGTGCAGGAGGCTCCTGGGTGAGGCGGGGAAGTCAGCTGCTGCAGCTCCTGGCCTGGGCACCGATGTACTCGCCAGGGAAAGCCAAGGCCCACACTGACATCTGCCACCTCTGTCATGTTCCCCTTCCCCCTGTTATCACTCTTCAACCACCCCCCCCCACACACACACACACACACCCCGCTTCAGAGGGCTCATTAGCAGTCACGTGTTTCCTTTCTGCACATTGCTGTGACCCCTTGGCTCTCTTGGGTTTTCTCAATGCTTCTCTAATTGAAATGCTTAGTTCCTGCCCAGGTGTGACACTTGGTCTGCCACTGTCACCTGGCACCCTGGCCCTCAGGCCTTCACCACATCCCAAAATGTCTGGACAGGGCCACAGTCTCCAGGTTAAACCTCGTTTTTCAGGCATACAGAGTTGCTAGCTCTTCCAACCTTACACCTGCTATGAGCCTCCTAGCCTCCTAGCCTCCAAGTCCTAGGCTTTCAACCCCGCAAATCGGCTCAGACCCGGGACATGGGACCGCCCGCTGGAGCAGTACCTTCAGAGTGTCTGCCTCCCAGCTGTGCTCTCAATCACCAGGCTGAGAGCTCCCCAGCACCGCCCCCCCACCCCCCCACACCCCCCCACACACACACACCTTCCCTTTCCACTCCCCTCCAGGCCATGCTGCTGCTGCTTGAGCAAGTACCTTCGTCCCTCTGGAGCTGTATTTACACTATAAAAGGTAGAAGTTACACAAATTATGTTAGTAGGTGAGATAAAAAGGCCCTATGAATTTAGAAGGCCCTGCAAATGAATTTGTATTTTATTCATTACACCATCATTTGAAAAACAGTAGAGCACACGTGCGTTAGATGTATCATTTAGTTCTCCCACAGCGAAGCCATGACTGGGGCCCTGTGCACTCTTGGACCCAGGGCGATAATTCCACAGTCCCCCAGAGTCCACAGCCTACAGACTAGCAAACAGTGGGCTAGACCATTTCCAAGGGCCCTTCAAGGTCATTAATCCAACAAATATTTTCTGAGTCCGTGAAAAGAAGTGTACATTCTAGTTAAGGAGACAGAAAACAAAACATCCAAGAGAACAAATAAAAGAATGACAAATTAGGGTAACTGGTAGGAGTGACATAAAAAATGAGACAGCAGAGGGAACGCGGCCTCCTTCAGAGAGATGGTTCAGGAAGGCTTCTCAGGGGTGTAACACTGGACCACATGCCCTGGATGACGGTAAGACACTAGTCATGGGAGAGTTGGGGTGGGGGAAGGGCAACAAGCATCCCAGGCAGAAGGAACAGCCCTTCCAAAGGCTCTGAGACGGGTGCCAACACAGTCTGCTTAGGGCCTTTGTGGCTGAGGGTGGGGACATGCAGGGGCCAAATTAGAGAGGGGAAATAATCCCACTCAGATGTATTAAGTGTGGAGGCCATCATGACATCCAAATGGCACTGTCAAAAACACCTGAAACAGAAGAGATGGCCCCAGAGGTCAGAAGATTTCAGTCTGCTCAAGGGAAGACGAGCTCAGGAAATGATGAGGCAAGATCATGAGAAGAGTGTTGTTGGCAGTGCTGAGGGGACCGTGTGGCCTAGTGTTTGCCCTTCCTTAAATGTCTTTCCACTCTTCTCCACTAAATTAAATCCAATAAGTCTCACCTTTTCCTTGAAAGACTTTGCTAACAGCCTACCATGGCCCTGCCCTTTTCCTACTGCATCTGTAATCTCCACCCCAGTCCAACATTGACTAGTCCTCTCCTTGTCAGAGGCAGGACTTACACATCCCCTCCCTCTGCTGGCCTTGAGCTTGATGAGACACGGGGCCATGCGTCTGCTTCTTTGGAATCCCCCACAATGTCAATGACAGAGGGATGGTCATGCTGAAGAGGCTAAAAATCCCGTCAACTAGTTCTAGAACAGCGGTTCTCAACCTGTGGGTCGCGACCCCTTTGGGGTCGAATGACCCTTTCACAGGGGTCGCCTGAGACCATCGGAAAACACATATTATATAATTACATATTGTTTTGTGATTAATCACTATGCTTTAATTATGTTCAATTTGTAACAATGAAAATACTTCCTGCATATTAGATATTTACATTACAATTCATAACAGTAGCAAAATTACAGTTATGAAGTAGAAACGAAAATAATTTTATGGTTGGCGGTCACCACAACACGAGGAACTGTATTAAAGGGTCGCGGCATTAGGAAGGTTGAGAACTACTGAGAAGAAAAAGTATTTGTCTGTTACCATTTCCTCTTCTAGAAGAGCTGACTTGGACCTAAACAAACCAAGCCAGGCCAGCTGTGAAGAGTTAGCCACCAGAACTATTGTTTTTTTGTGAGACAAATGTGTTTTTTAGTTTGGGGTTATTTTTTTTCTTACTTCTTATGCCAACTTCCCTGAAGCCTGATCCATTTTCTTGACTGCTTCAAACATTCTTTCATCCATCCTCCCTTGGATATACTGACACTTTCCCTGGGAAAGCAGAAGGGTTATTTTCCAGATGTTCTTTAATGCCATTGCTTAGAGGGCTTTCTGTTTGCTTTTTAATGAAACAAAAAGCACCATCTCTGACAGGTGAAGCTAGGGAGCCTGTGCTTCATGCCAGGGGTCCCAGAAGTAACAAGCAGCCGGCATGCTCTCTCCATCCCAACTATGCAAATCTTGTTTATGCCTGAAAGAGAGCGGAGGGAGCTCTCAAGGGACTCCCCAGCCTGGGCCAGGATAGCTGAGTGTACCTTGAAGTTTCCGTTCAAAGAACAAGGATGTTTCAGAAGGTCCTGCGTCTCTGCCATCTCCGACACCCGCCAGTTATTGTGGAGACAGGACTGGTCCAGGGGACACTCGCTTGGCAATAGCACTGGCACAGACAAACTCACAGGGCACTTACCTTCCCTCCCCGAGAGGCTGCATCCACCCTCCCGAGTTCCCATCGTTTCCAGACCCCAGAATCGTCAGGCCAAACCGACCCACTCTCTTCCTCTGTTGGGGCAAAGTGCTCCTCAAGAAGCCCCCAGTCCACAGTTGACCTGCGGGTCCCCTCTCCTGAGCTTCTGGGTGCACTCTCACCTCCCAGAGGTATTAGGTATTTCCCCAAGAGTCAGAGCTCTCTGGGACTGGAGCTGTATCATATCCACCTGTACTTCCTTCTCTAGCAGCATGCCAGTCTCAAGTGAGTGCCCGGTAAACGGTTTGTTTACTCTAAAAGCATAGGTAGGCAGAACCTGGACCCGCCTGTGATGAGCCCTGGCTTCGCCTGAACTGGGGAGCTTGAGGCAGTGGTTTCATCTGTAAGGGGCTTTCTCCTCAATGGTGAAGGCAACATTAAAACATCTACCTCACAGGTGCCGGGAGGACAGAACTAAAAAATGCATGTTTTATAAACTGGCGAGTGTCTTACAAAGGTTAGTTATTAACACTCATCCGTACTAAAGTTATAAAGACGGTACTACCTCTGCCAAAGTATTTTCACTTTATAAACAGACCTCTGGCCTCCCTTCCCTCTCCTGTGGAGGGCCATGTGTCCTCCCTCAGCAGCGGTGGTGCTGTGGGCACGGGCAAAGGAACTGTATGAACTATGTTTGTTTTGACTGTGGGATGTGCTCAAGGCCCTTAATTACAGGATCTAGACCAGTGATGGCGAACCTATGACACGCGTGTCAGAGGTGACACGCGAACTCATTTCTTGGTTGATTTTTCTTTGTTAAATGGCATTTAAATATATAAAATAAATATCAAAAATATAAATCTTTGTTTTACTATGGTTGCAAATATAAAAAAATTTCTATATGTGACAAGGCACCAGAGTTAAGTTAGGGTTTTTCAAAATGCTGACATGCCAAGCTCAAAAGGTTCGCCATCACTGATCTAGACTGAAGGTCAGCAAATTATGTCCCCCTGTCCAAATCTGACCCACCACTCATTTTTGTAAGGCAGGTGAGCTAAGAACAGTTTTTACATGTTTAAATGATTGAAAAAGCCAAAAGAAGAGTATTTTGTGACATTAAAATTGCATGAAATTCAAATTACAGTGTCCATAAAGTTTTATTGAAACACAGCCATCTCACGGGGTTACATATTGTCTATGACTATTTTCTTGCTACACCAGCAGAGCTGAGTAGCTGTACAGAGACCACGTGGTCTGTAAAGCCAAATTATTTACTAATTGGGTTTTTAATGAAAAAGTTTGCCAACCCCAGATACAGCCCATCTCTCTACTTGCCTCAAAGCTACTCCTGGAAAAGGACATAAAAGCCAAATTTGATTCTGAGAATTCCACTTTAAGAGAGATACAGACAAAATGGATCATGCTCAGGAGGCAACCAGGGATGTGCTGGGCCTAAGACATACTATGGGAAAGCATGGTTAGAGAGATCATCGGGGTGGGGGGTGGGGGAGCTTCAATGATCCAAAGAGCTGACATGAAGAAGGAAGGCAAGAATAATTCTCTGTGGCTGCAAGAAATAGACTTAGGACTGAAGAACCATTTGAGCTCAATATAAAGAAGCATCCTAGCTGTCTGAACTGTCTCAAGTGACGAGTTCCGTGTCACCATAGACATCCCAGTAGTGGATGTACGATGTCGTGACTGTAAAATGCAGTGATCAATGATCAGCATCTGCTCATCTTTTAGAAGATGACTTATCTGGCAAAGACCTCCTTAACTCCGCCACAGGCATCCATAGGATGCCACGTTCGTATAATGTGATTCATCCACGGTTTATTGGACCAGCAGTGGCTCCTGGCTGGGGCTGGGCCCATGGGAGTCCCTTACATTAGAACTTGCGAGTGGGTCAAGGTAGGGAAGAGAGAGAGGACAAGGGCACTCTGTGTGACTGGGACGGTAACCTTTCTGTCCACCATGTGGGCTCAGGAGAAGAGAAGATTGGTCTACTAGGAAAGGAGGATATAGCTGATAGAGAGAGCGGGAGAGGGATGAGCTAGAGAAAGAGTTCTCCCGGGCCTCCCAACAGCCTTGAGTCCTGGCCTCCAAACTTTTCGTGAGGCCTGGCTTCCATGACCACACAACAAGAATCTCATTTTTCAGAAGCCAGCTTGAGATGGATTCTCCGACTTATAGCCTCAGAAACATTCAATGTCGTTTGTGGGGGGAAAGGAGACTCAACCCCTGACAGCTTGGCCAGCGTCTTCTAGTTCTGGGGACCTAAGATCCTATTAGCCAGCCTAGAGGAGAGGCCACGCCACCTCAGGAAGCAGTGCCTAGGGAGCCTGCCACTGAACATCCTGAGCAGCGACCACAGACATGGTAGGTGATTCCCATCCACTATGCTTATCTCTCTCCTCTTTAGAAGAAGATAATGTGAATCTATCACACCATGCTGCTGGGAAGAGTAATGAATAGCACCGTTAACAAGTGACAAGTGTTACCTTTCTTATTATTATCTATCATGTATACATCACTTTACTTCTGTAGCATCCAGCAGGTAGTGAATGCAAATGGGCTGGAAAACACTTTTGCAGACTTGCAGTCTCCAGAGAAACCCCGTGAGCACAGACAGTAAAGCTGCCAGGTGCTTCCATGTCCCAGACTGCACTACCCCGAGCAGGACCTGAGAAGCCCCCCTCAAGCACGGTGATTGGCTGGAAAACCCACTGAGTCCAGGCCATTCACATTCATTGCGGTGCAATGAGATCTACCCCCAGCTGCAGGCTTTGACCCAGCCCCATTTGGAGGCCAAAAGTATTGTGTGATCAGAGAGCCCTGGACACTGTGGACAGTTTGCCCCAGCAACAGGATGGCCTTGGTCCTCCCTTGGCCCAATTCATTCCACATGTCAGATTTTACTGTTTCCCCGGTGTCCCTCAGTGTCTTCTCTGCTCTCTCCATTTTGCATATGGAAAATGAAAGTTCATGTTTAAGTAATTTTCCCAAAGAATATGAGGCTGGTCTTAAGATTAGAAGGCACAGGCTGTGTCTGGTCTAGCAATGTTGCCACCATATACTCAGAGTAGGGGGTGTGCAGGAGGGACAGGAAATGAATAGAGTAAGGGAAACTGAGTTCCAGCTCCATTGCTGTCCCAATCATATTGGGCCCCATGCAGTGCATTTCTCCTCTCTGCCTTAGTGGCTCATCTGTCCAGTGAGCAGATGGGACCAGGAGCCAGGTCAGAGCCACAAGGAGCATCAAGATCAAAATGAGAAAGAGGCCAGGAGCTGATACCAAAAAATGACCAAGCAAATGCCAAATCTGGAGTGGAATCAATGATCCCGCTGAGCATACTCTAACTCAGTCACCAAGAGGGCAAATGATGCACTGAGAATCAACAGCAGAATCGAGTCATGGAAGCAACAGCGGGAGTGGTCTCAGGACCCTGGTCTCCCACTCTGGGTTCCTGACTATCAGGTTGTGTCTCATTGGAAGTAGTCTCCTAGAACTGAATTCCTCCTTTCTTGCTATGGGACTATCAGTCCTGGGTCTAAATCAAGAAGTCATGAGCCTCTAGCTGGGGTTGGGGGAGTCTCATGTCTGTGCAATGCTGGGGACACGAGACCCTCCTGCATAGGTGAGACAGGGTAACTAATCACCGTTATGGAAGCTTCTCCCTGTCCCCTTAAGTCAAATCCAGTGCGAGGGAAAACATGAACAGTGGAGACATTTTCTAGGAAACAAGGAAGGAGGAGGGAGCTAGAGATTATCTGAAAGTCTTTGAGGTGCTGGAGACATTGGTGATTTTTTGGCCCCTGGGTCTTTTGTCACATCAGCGTCTTCGGGAGACAATCTCTCTCCCTATTCTCAGACCATGTGCTTGATCTATCCTCCACCCTCCACTCCAAGGGTGGAAAATTAACTCCTTCCATAAGTATTTACAGAGCATCTAATATGTACTCTAGGCATGGGAGAGACAAAAATAGACAAGATACAAGAATAGATGAGTCTCCTGCTGTCAGGGAGCTCCCAAATACACAAATAAGCAAAAAACATCCAAGAAGATACTTTTCAGGAGTGTAATGGGTTATGAAAAAACAAAATAGGGCTTTTGTTACAGAGAGAGCCCGAGTATTATCTGGACCTTTCAGTTATGTTAGCTTTTGTTTAAGCTCATTTGTGTCAGGTTTCCTCTTGTTCACACCCAAGCATCTTAACACAGATGACACTCACCCCCTCATACTGAGCCTCCTGCCACTGTACTGTCCATAATATTACACTGAACGGACCTAGGCAAGACCTTGGTGACTGTGGGAAATGGGCAATGGGAAAGAACCCACGGCTGGCAGGTTCCAGCTCAGAAGCTCAGGTTCCATCTAGTTCCCAGCTCAGCACTGACAAGCCAAGTACCCTCTACCTGGGCTGGAACCTGTCCGTCGTGTTTTCTTTCCCATCACCCATTTCCCACGATCACAAAGGTCTTGTGATCTCCCTGCTCATTTCCTTACCAATGAAGTGGGAGAGTTTCACAAGTCAATAGCATCCGTTCCCCTCCCACCATTTGTGTTCTATGCTCTATTATGGTCAGAGCTGCTCAGACTTCCATTATAAGTGGAAACTGGGTAATTTCAAGCTGGTATCAATCACCACCGTACATCTCTATTAGAAAGCTGCAAAACAAGCATCTAACCCTTGATCCAGATCCATGCCGAATCGTCAGGGGAGAAGCAAACCGCACGCTCAGCAAACGCACTGTGTTCTGCAAACAAACACTCCGGAGCCTAATAAAAGTCAGTGATTCGAGAAGATGCTGATTTTACCTGAAAAACAGCGGACGCTGAGCTCTGCCTCTATCCTTCACGGCTTATTAAGGGGGAAAGGCTTTGCGGAAATTAACGTTTGGTTGGAGTAGAAGCATTGGCACCCATTTCTGTAGGTGGGGGATAAGGGATGTGCACCATCTTGTGATGTAAATATATCAGTGAATGTGTCAGAATCCTCTCAGTATAATAATCCCTTTACAGAATAAGTGGATTTACGTGGTTAAGGAAAAGCACATAGTGAAAAGTTTCCCTTCTATCCTGTCCATCTCTCGTTCACCACCCATAAAGGCAGACCATTGTTAGCGTATCCTTCCAGACTTTCTTATGCATATAGATGCAAAGATAAATACACATTCTAACTCTGTCCCCATCTCCATTCCACTACCTTTTAGACAAAGTTCGTATTGTACATACACTGCTGTGCATCTTTTTTTTTAACTTGGCAATCTGATGAAATATGGTTGCATTTATAAAGAGATTTAATTTGATTTATTATAAGGTTAGGTTGAGTCTATTTTTAATACATTTAGGAGCACTCATACCTCTTCTGTGAATTGTTTGGTTATGTCTTTTGCCTATGTTTTCTATTGGATGGAAATTCTTCATCTTATTGACTCTTTGGAGCTCTTTATCTATTAAGGTGACTAGTCCTTCATCATTTGTCTTTTCAATTTACTTTATGTAGGTTCTTTTTGCTAGTCAGGTGATTTTGTGTGTTTTTTTTCCTTCAATTTTCATCTAATCAAATTTTCCCTTTATGCCTTCTGGATTTAACTCTTGGTTACAAAGGGCTCCTTGTTTTCTTTTGCTACTTTCATAGATTTATTTTTACATTTAAATCTTATTTTCACCTTGAATTTTATCTTGGTGTTTATGTGGTATATGTATATGTTTATGTATAGAGCCAATTTTATCCCCCGCCCCCGCCCCACGCCCAAATAGGGCTACCAGCTATTCCAATAGCACATATTTAAATTTTCCCTCCAGTGATCTGAGATGCCATCTTTATCAAGTCTTATGTGATATAGGCATTTGGGTCTTTTTCTGGACTATCTATTCTGTTTCTTTTATCTGTGTTCCAATCAACTTCAATAAATGAGGCACTACAAGAAGTTCTAGTCCAGATAGTTTCCCACTTTGTTTTTCTTTTTCAGACTTCCCCTGACTATCCTTATTTATTATTTTACTAGGGGCCCAGTGCACGAATTCGTGCACCTTGAAAGGAACTGTGGGCCGCGAGGCTGCGGTGGGCACAGGGGCGGATCTCAGTGCCTCCTCCGTGCCCCTGCCCGGCCCCTCCCACCACGGCCCCCCATTCCCTCCTCTCCCCTCCCTCCTCTGCTGGCAGCCCCGGTCCCACTGCCGCTGCTCCCACGTGCTGACAGCACCGGCCCCACTTGCACCCACTGACCGCGCCGAGCGAGTGGGGCCAGCGCCAGCAGCAGGTGTGAGCACTGGGGCAGGACCATGGCATGGGGGAGCAAAATATTTTCAGTAACCACCAGAGGCTCACCCGATGACAGCAACCGGCGCCCCGCCCCCGCTCACCTGCCTCACCATCCGGATGAGGCCGTCGTCCGCCATGTTCCACGCGCACCCCCTGGTGGTCAGCACACATCATAGTGACTGACCGGTTGTTCTACTGTTTGGTCTATTTGCATATTAGCCTTCTATTATGTAGGATGAGAACTTTAAAATAAACTTACCTATTTTTAAAAAGGACCTACTTGTACTTTTATTTAGATTGCATTAAATTTATAAATTAGAGAGAATGACATCTGTTTTTCTATAAATGAACATGATATTCCTCTCCACTTGCTCAAGCTCCTTCTGTATCCTTCAACAGTGTTTTTAAATTATCTTATAGATCCCATATATCTTTTTCCTATGTTAATTATTAGTTGTTTTATATTTTTGTGATTAGTCTTTGGTTTTTATTGTGCCTTCTTTGCCAGATTTTGGTAACTATTTCTCGTCTTTGTCTGTGGTCTAGAGCAGGGGTGGGCAACCTTTTTGTGAGTGCGTGCCAAAACCAGCAAAATCTCTGACTCAAAATTCTTCTGCGTGCCAACCCTAGTTTTTTGAGAACATGTTACGCCTACTTGATATCTCTTAAGGTGTACGTATGTGAAGAACCTTGAAGAAATAATAAAATTCATTCGAGCGACAAAAACACAGTATATGATGATGAAAAATACATTTATTTTTTAATGTATACATGCATACTGATAGTCCGACAGAAAACTTTATGATTCCGTTTGATATTATCAGTGGGACTTTTGCTTCTGCATCACTGATGACAGAGATTTTACATCAGGTTTATATTTTGTGACCTTCAGAGATATGCACGAGCTACTACTTTCATCCGTCAGGCTACTCCTATTACGAGACTTAACAAAATTCATCACTGAGAACAAAGATTCACAAGCGTATGTGGATGAAACCAAAACACTGGTCGGACCTAGGAAGGCAGGGAGAGTTAAGGCAGAGGCATAGAAATTGCTCTTCCCCTCTCTCGTCAATCCATGTCTATGGTCTTTAAGATAACTTGTTATGTAAAATTATTTATTTATCTAAGATGCACCTACACTGAATTTATCTGAAAAATAAAAAAGTTGATATTAAGAAAAAAATTGTAAATGGAAGATTATAAGAGAGGGTTTCACGTGCCAGCAAAAGTTACTGGCATGTGTTTGGCATGCATTTCAGGGGTTGCCCACCCCTGGTCTAGAGCATATTGAAATTGCTTCTCAGAAGTTTGATAACATTTTCCCTGTAAAACCATCTGGACTGGTACTCTCTTTTTGGGACTAGTATACATGTCTAAAAAGTCTTGTTGTTTTTAATTTCTACCTTTGAAAATTTGGATTATTTTCTGGGGTCAGTTGAGTACATTTTATTTTCTTGAAAAATCTGGTTAATTCAGTTTCAAATGTATCTGCATACAGCTAAACAAAGTACTCTCTTGTGCTTCCCTTAATTTCCTGTTTATATCATTATTCCCCACATATCAATTTTTATTTTATGTATCTACACTTGCTCTCACATTCTTTTGATTGGCTAACAAGTAGCTTATCTATTTCATTGTTATTTTTTCCCAAAAAAACAGCTTTGAAATTTATTTCAACGGCTTTGTTTTCTAACTCATTAATTTTTACTTTTATCTAGTTCTTCCTTCTGCTTTCCCTCTGTAATAATCTGTTTTATTGTTACATGACTACATGACTAATTCATGTGTTATTCTTTTGTATAAATATTTAAGGCCAGCATTTTTCCTCTGGGTACTGCTTTAGCTATATCACATCTGTTCTGCTAGTGTTTTCACTAATAATTATTTTCCAGAAAATCTGCAGTTTCAGTTTTTATGAGCCATGCATTGAGAGGTTTTTGTTGTTGTTGTTGGTAGTGGTGTTTTGTTTTGCTTTTATTTTACTTTTAGTGGAATGGTCTTTTGGTTTTCTGACTCAGTATCAATTTCTAGTTTAATTGTACTATAATCAGAGAATACTTTTTTATATTGTTCCACCTTTGGGGGTTTATTGAGGTTATCTTTGTCCCCTAAGAGATGGCCAATATTTGTGAATGTTTCATGGGCCCTTGAAAGATACATTCTTTTCATTTAATCTACAGGGTTTGCTATTTATCAATCAGATCTGCTTTATTACTTACATTAATTACGTCTTCAATATTGATTTTTATTCTTTGTCCAGTTATCGGAAACATGTAAATTAAAGTGATCTGTTACTGGTGTGCTTTGGTCTGTTTTTCCTTGCATCTCCTGAGAGTTCTGTTTTTTCAGTATTGCTGCTATGTTTTTTCATTCTGAAATGTACACTTTGGCATTAAGAAGTTCCTTTCTTTATCTTATTTAATGCATTTTACCCTGAATTCCACTTTGTGTGATGTAAGCTTATAATTACTACATTTTATTTCTATATTTACTTTTTATTAACCTTTTAAAGCATTTTCCTGGCATTCCTTTATTCATTACTTCCTGTATTTTTTAACCTTTCTGTATCACTTTCCTTCAGGGGCATTTCTATAAACAACAAAGAATTGGATTGTGATTTGTGATCCAATCTGAAAATCTTTTTAAAAGCTGAGTTAACCTCATTTATATTTAGCAATATAACGAATGGATTTTTCCTAGTTCTCATTTTATATCATGTTCTCATGGCATTATTTTTAGTCTTTCTGTGATTGTTTCTCATGGGTGGTTCTTCTGGGAAGGTTCATGCTTTTATTCTTGTGACTGCACTCATACCTACTGTGTTAGATGACAATTTTAACCCATGTCTTTAGACATCATTAATCCTACACTATAAGCAAAGATAAATTGGTAAACTTTCTCTTCTTCCCCTTTACTTCCCTCTCCACAGTAGCATAGCAAAGGCTCGACTGGGGTGGACAGAGAAAGAGACACACATCCCTGGATGCCCGTTATACACAGAGGCAACTGCACACAGGGAAACAAACACATTGCATAGGCCCTGGGAGTGGACCACTTACTCTGGCCATGTTGCATCTCTGTTCTACCATCTGATTTTAGTCAATAATGTTATCTTCCTTAATGCTTACTATTAATTTTTCAATATAATTATGCTCATATTGCTTCATTTGACAGCTCTAAATTATATCCTTTGACTTCCTGATATTTTAGAACTAGAGGTCCAGTGCAAGAAATTTGTGCACTCAGGGGGAGGGGGAAGTCCCTTAACCCGGATTGCGAGAGGGTGCAGGCCAGGCTGAGGGACCCCACCGGTGCACAATCAGGGCCAGGGAGGGACACGGGAGGTTGGGGGAGGGACCAAGGGAGGGCTCCAGGGCATGTCCAGCCCATCTCACTCAGTCCCGATTGGCTGGATTCCAGCAGCAAGCTAACCTACCAGTCGGAGCATCTGCCACCTGGTGGTCAGTGCACATCATAGCGAGTGGTTGAGTGGCCTCAGCATATCATTAGCATATTATGCTTTGATTGGTTGACCAGATGACTGGACAATCAGACACTTAGCATATTAGGCTTTTATTATATAGGATGAGGCACCCAGAGATTGTACTCTTTTTTCCTCCTTCTCCTTCCAATATTTGTTGGTCTTGTCCTTTCTATATCATCAGGGCACAGCACATTTACATTCTCCTCTGTTGCTCTAATCCTTATGCTTGTTTTAGTTTAGTTTGACAGTTGGAAGGAAGTACTTAGTGTTCAGTCTTCTCTTTATTGGCTAAAGTTCATACCCTACTAGTTTGCTCAGGAAGGGCTCCTGGGAACAATATTCCCTGAGTTATCACATGCTCAAAACTGTCTTTTTACTTAAAGGACAGGTAGGATGCATATAAATCTTTAGCTCACACAGTTTCCCTGGTTATCATGTAGACGTTTCACTGTCTTCTGGGCATTGCATGTTGCTGCAGAGGAAACCAGGGCTGACCTGATATTTTTCTCCTCATATGTAATTTGATTTCTTTGCCCGGATTCCCAGTAAATTTTTCTTTCTTCTTTCTTTCTTTCTTTCTTTCTTCTTTCCTTTCTCTTCTTTTCTCCTTATCTTTCTTCCCTTTATTTCTTTATTTTTATTTATTGTTCTTTCTCATAATCTTATTATTAATTTTGAAGTAATTTTAAACCTTGTTGCAAGAATAGTATAAACTCTTATACTCCCTCCCTAGGTGATGCTATTTTACTGAGATTTCAGAGAGATTTTTCTTTTCACATAATGTCTATCACCTCTAACTATTCCAGTGAATGCCTCCCTTCTCCTATATCTACCATACAACCTCCTGTTAAAAAACCAACACTGGCCCTAACCGGTTTGGCTCAGTGGATAGAGCGTCAGCCTACAGACTGAAAGGTCCCAGGTTCGATTCCGGTCAAGGGCATGTACCTTGGTTGCGGGCATATCCCCAGTAGGGGGTGTGCAGGAAGCAGCTGATCGATGTTTCTAACTCTCTATCCCTCTCCCTTCCTGTCTGTAAAAAATCAATAAAATATATATTTTAAAAAAAAACCAACACTGACACAGCCACAGACCTCACCCTCAGACCCATTCAAATTTCTCCAACTGTCCCAACAATGTCTCCTTTCCCATCCTGGTCCAGGATCCTATCCACCAACATGCATGGCATTTAGTTATCAAGTCTCATCTGTCTCCTTCAACCTGGAAGAGTTCTTCAGTCTTTCTCTCTGTTTTTCAGGTTTCTCCAAGAGCTGCGGACATTTCATTCTACAGGGCCTGAGTCCATCTGGTGTCTCCTCATGACCAGATACAAGCCATGCATTCTGGGCAGGACCACAATGGGAATGATGTCACGGTCTCAGTGCATCACACCTAGGGACACCCTAGGTCAACCCATCCCACCACTAGTGATGTGAACTTTACTCAACTGGCCAAGCTGGTGTCTGCCAGATTTCACCACTGACAGTTCATCATGTTTCCATTGTTCTTGATTACAATTTTGTGGGAAATGATTCCAAGATGGCACCAACATACTGACCCTTACAAAACCTCCCACTCACAACATTTATCATCCACTGACAACTATTGGCTATATCAACTACAGTGGTTGGCAAGTGGTGAATAGTTATTTCCATCATCCCCTCTACATTTATCAGTTGGCACTCTACTGTAAGGAAGAGCTATCCCTTCTCCCCCCACCCACTTACTTATTCACTTATCCATTATCCATTTATTATTTATTTACTCATCCACTTATAACAGTATGAGCTCACGGAATCCTATCTTATTCAATAGGTCATAATCTGATACTAATTATTTACTTTGATGCTCATATTGTCCTCAATTTGGCCCATGGAAACTCCTTGGAAGGAGGTAGGAAGGGAGGGATTCTTTTTTGTGCTGCCACAAACATTACTTCCTACAAATAGGTCTCTTTGGAGGATCCTTTGTATTAACCCACTGCTTCTCTGAAGCAAAACAGGCCCAGGAGGGACCATCCTTCAGTTCTGCTTATGCCAGTCACGGCTCAATGTTTGCAAATAAAGGATATAGCTGGGGCTCTTCGGGATGCCCCTGCAACTCTGGGACACACATTTTGCTGGCACCCTCTACCATCTGCTGCCCCAAGGCACTCCTGTCACTCTTCTAAACCTCTTCACACACCCCCAGTGGCCTCTTTCAAACCTAGCCGATTGGGCAGCCCTTGCACATAATCAAATTCCACAGATTATATCCATCCTTTATGTCTACTGAAAATGACATTTAAATTTTTTAAATTGTTCTTCTTGTTGCTTTTGTCTAACATACAAGAACGGAAAGCAGAAGGGTTTGGTTTGCACAACCAACCATATCATGCTGGAATTCATGTTTGCTCAAACCAGTCACTCCTGGAGCCTCAGTCTCCCCATTAACAGAATTGGCAGAAGGAACTGCTGTCCTTCGCCTAGCTCCTTCTGAAGATGATCAAAGCAGAGAATAGACATAAGGCAAGTCTCATTGTCTCATTGCTCTTAGGAAAAATTTCCTAAATGGCAAGAAACATGGTGCTTCCCAGGGTACTGACCGCTTTACCTCCCATCCTACTTCTTCTCCCTTGGCACCAGCTCTTCTCAAGACCACCAGCCAGGAAACAGCTGGTTCTCTGGGACAGAATCATGCCCCATGCCTCAGACTCTCGCCACCTCCCCAACAACACCTACACACCCAAAGATGAGCAGATTCTTCAAAATACCAACTTGCTGGCTGCCCTGCCTTATTTCTCTTGCTGGCTGCAAAGTAGCAGTGGGAATGTGCCACTACTTGGCACCAACCACCTGGCTGTGAGCAAACACAGGCTCCCTCAGCCAGGTGGTGTGTTTCAGGAAATACCGAACCCACACTCCTACCCCTGACCCACGTGAACCCCGAAGTTTCAGGCTGCAGGTAGGTGACATCAAATCCCAAAAGCCCCAGGACGCCACCACTTCCACATCAGTCGCAAATGCCACCCTTACTAATAGAAGTGGCAGATGGAACACCAGTTCTTCAAAAGCAATCTATTTGCCAAGGACTAAGGAACATATGAATGCAATGTGAACAGTAAATGTCTCCAAGTTTAGAAGGCTGGACGTGTCACCCGCTCAACCAAACAAACAGGCTTGGAAGACCCAAGCTAGGTTCCAACCTGCTGCAAATGTGTCTGGCTGACTCACAGGTTTGTTCTCTCTTTCCTCTGCTACCTCTTCCAGCACAGCCCGAAACCACCAGAGCAAAACCCAAGAACAACAACACAGGTAGGTGGATTAGGCATTCATTTTTTCCAAAGAATGAAGATAAAACTAATCCTTTGATGAAACAAGCCTTTGAAATCATGTGCCCTCATTCAGGACTCTGCAGAATGGAGTTTCCTTGGGGCATGAGCATGATACAAGTGTGAGTTGTTGGCCCGCTCGGGATGGCATTCATGGCAGAGGGGCCACAGGCTTCCTAGCATCCTTGTCAGCAGCTCCCAGCTCCCTACTAAAGCCTGCACTTCCCAGAAGCAAACAGAGCCAGCCTAGAACAGACAGTGCAGAGCTTGGACTAGGGGCCAAGAGTCCAGATTCCAGATCAATTCCGTCACTAACTAGCTACCTTGAGAAGGTAACGTCCTCTCCCTCGCCTCAGCATCCTCAGAGGTAGAGAGAGCAACCAGGTTGGAGAAACTCAAAGGCCTCCTGCCTCAACAAGTGGTGATTCCTCGGGCTTAGCCCCCTGAGCCTGGCTGTTCTCTCATTCCCAGATCCCACCCTCACCCCACACACCATAGGGGAAGCTCCCTGTGCTCTGTGAATCAGCCACAACTTCCCCTGGACCTGGAACGCAGTCATTACTTCAAATCCAATGGCAATGGCAAATAGCCGGGAAAATAAAATTCAGCCAACTTTTACTGCAGAACCAAACCAGCAGATGAAAGAGTGGAGGAAGTGACAGCCCAAGGAACATTTCCCTAAATTGCCCACCTTTTGCCTCTCCGGGAGAAACAGATAACAGAAGGAAGCCACCCATTGAGTCAGAAAATGCATCAGCCCTGGTTCTCAGATGAATTCAGGCTGCTAATAGCGGTGATACTCCAAGACAACCAAAAACAAGGCATCTCCGGCTTAAAAGGAGCCTGTCATCATGTGAAGTGATGCCCTTTTTCCTTCCTTGAAAGTGTAAATTGATTTGGCTCGAATTATGTCCAATGAAGACACAGTGACAATGAAATACACATAAACACACATAGCCAGAGGTGCTCACTCCCAGGAACCGGCCCCTCCGTCCAACGGGAGCGCGCACAGATTGTAATGGACGCGGCCCCGCACAATCATGAAACATCTCTCCAGCTTATTTGCGTGCAGTGTGTCTCAATAATGTGTTATGAGGTGTGTTTGTAATTGGCTACTGCTGATAGCGGTCCTTGAAAGGGAAATGGAGTGTGTCTAAATGCAGACAGAGGCACTTAGCGCGTCCGGACAGGTTGAGACGCTCCTCACAGGTCCAAATGGGATACTCAGGGCTTCTCCCACCCATAGCTTGGGAGAGAGAGAGAGGAATAATCTGTCTCAATTTTCTCAGCTCCAGAAACAATATTTATAAAATAGAAGGCGATTTCAGAGCTCATTTATTTTCCTGGTTCACAATCCCCGCTCTCTGCTGACATCATTTCTCTAACCAATTTTATTTCCAACAATCGCAGGAACAGGCTCAATTCTACTTGAAATCATTAAAAACAAATCCATTCTTTCCTTGTCTTTGAGTCCCATCTTTCCAAAGAAAATGGTTTAATTTCTGCATTTGCCAGGTCACTGAATAGCCAATCTAGATCCTTCTTTCTCCCTGTCTTACCTTCTAAATCTCTGCATTCCCTATCAATGCGAGAAGCACACAGATTCCTCGTGGCCCCCACTTCTGGGCACTCTGTTCACCAGCTCATCAATTCAAAGGCTGTCCTACCTGCAGTCTTGCCAAAGGACACGTCTTCCAAATACGAGGCATCTTAGAAATTGAACAGGCCCAGGATTTTAAAAGTCACAGAAAAGAAAGAAGCCTGTTTCTTACCCTGAAGGCAATCTTTAGCAAGCAGAATCAAAGTGTAGCAGGAGATACCAAGCATGGTGCTGGCTTCCATGAAAACTGTGGACATATGCTGGCACAGGGGCGGATCAGCGCCATCTCTCTTGGAGTGCTGTGGGCTGGGGGTGGGGGGGTGGGTGCAGTGCCAGCACATGGACTAGATGTTGGCCAAGCCTTACTATGTCCTTCCCCTGACCTCCCAGTAGAGCGAACACAGGAAGGAAGACACGCTTTGTTCTTAAGGGAGCCTGGCAATCACTACATTTTTTCCCCTAAGTGCTCAGAAAGCCATCTGTCTGCCTAGCTGGTGTTGCTCAGTGGTTGAGCATCGACCCATGAACCAAGAAGTCACAGGTTCCATTCCAGGTCAGGGCACATGCCCGGGTTGTGGGCTTGATCCCCAGTAGGGAGCGTGCAGGAGGCAGCTGATCGATGTTTCTCTCATCAATGTTCCTATCCCTCTTCCTTCCTCTCTCTCAAAAAAAAAAATCATCAAAAACATATTTTAAAAAAAGAAAAGAGAACCATCTGTTCTAAATTTTCGGGGAATTCATGTCAAGCTGATTGGTCTTTTTCTCTGAGTCTACAAGACTTATGTCAACTCTCCCATAGGCACTAGATTCAAGCAAACATCTTAACGCCTGATTTTCAAAGACATGACTCAACCTGAGTCAGGGGGGTTAAGGGAAAAGGCAGGGACGTGGACTCTAACTCCAAACCCCTGAACGCCTTGGCGGTCAAGCACTTAGACTTCCCTCACTGCCATGCCCCATTTGTAACAGAGAGTTAGACAAACCACCCCTCACCCCTGGGGTCTTCCTACAGAGTCAGGGGATTTAAAGCAGCGGGCATTCCGAGCGTAGAGGATAGGAGGCCGAGGAGGCAGGGAAGTGTCAGCTGCAGGTGGGGTGCCTCTGCTGAGCTGCCCAGCGTGCTGACCCAGGGCTCTGCGTTAGGAGGACACCAGGACAGCAAGGCAGGGCCTCCAGGGTGGCTACCTTGCAAAGCTGCCCAGGTCTTCAGGGCGAAGAGCCAGGGCTTCTCCCTTCATCCCCACATTGCAGAGTTCAGTGTGGGACACAGGAGACACTCACTGAACATTTGTGGAATTTAACTTGTTCACGAAATGGACAGCAGGGGAGCCCCTCTCTGCTTGCTCCCAGGCTGGTTTGGCGGGCACAGCTGTCCTGGAAGCCCCCTGGGTGGCTTTTATCCAAGACTTCACACTACCACCCATCAAACCGGAAATAAACAAAAACAAACCCTGACAAACCACACAGAGTTCACGCCTGCACCCGCCCCTGGAGAATCAGCAAGTCAGGCCACCATAAGCGCCTTTTGCCTTTTGAAAATGGAGTGTGACGCAGGCTGACACATGCTTGCCTACAACTGTTTTATAGACAAAAGTCCTTCTCTGATATTAGTCACTTGTTCTATGCAAGATGAGTTTCAATTTGGTCCTTTCCTCCTTTGACTACATTTATTTTACTACTATCTCGTGTCTTATTTACCTTTCAATTGTTTAAATTACCACCCGAGGCACCAACAGCGCAGCCCCACAGACGGCTGTCGCTTCCAATGAAGGGGCCGGGCGCCTTCTCTCTCTCCAGCTCTGTGTATTTGCTGCTTTTTTCTTCGTATCTCTCCTTGTTCCACAGAGGACCTGAGCTCAAGGCCAAGGGTCACACTCCTGCTCACTCAGCAGAAGTGTCTTCCCAGAGAGCAACGAGCCGGCCCGGGACCCAGGGGAGCAAGCACCACAGTTGCTTTCTTACCCTGAGCGCTGTCTGAGCAAAGCCTGGGCAAAAACCTAGGCTTTCAACAGCACTATGGCCTCTGGGTCAGGCCTCCTGCTCAGCTCATGCATCTGTTCCACAGACACTCACTGTCTGCACACGGAACTGAGCTCCTTGCAGGAGTCATGGGGAAGGACATAGCCCAAGGTGTGTTTCTCGGCTCCAAGGATAAGGCGAAAACCTCCCAGCCCGAAACAGAAAGAGTAAGTAACTTACAGAGGAAAGTAATTAGCCTTCAAGTAGACCTGCCCTCTGCAGAACTGGAATCCAGAAGACAGTAGAAAACCAGCGCAAAGGGGGTGAAAATGGGGGACATCTATAATAGTGTAAACCATTTTTTTAAAAAACCATCAACAGACTGCCAGATAGCCAAGCCACATGTTATTCATATTTGTGGATATGCAAGAGTTCAAAGACAATATAACCCTTACACCTGAAAACTAATATAATATTGTATGTCAACTACAATGGAAGACTTTTTAAATAAATAGATATATATATATATGAATTCAAACAGAACAAACAGAAATCTTGAGATGGGTGAGATTAAAACAGTGGTGAGTGACAGACCGTACAGTCAGTATGGCTGACTCTAAATTGATAGCATTAAAGTGCTGAAAACATGGAGTGTAAGTGACAAGTAAGAATACTTAAGCAGCAGCAGCATTCAGCAAAGAAAAACTTGACATTTCGTTCTAGACGTGTTGAATTATCACAGCAAAACCTAGAAATTAGGAGTGGGAGAAGGTGGGTGGGTAAAAGTCTTCTAAAGGTTTTGCCTGCTTTCGGTGTAGGAAAGAATAAGGGAGTAAAAGTACTCCTAAAAGGCTCGATTTATTAGGTCAATAATGAATGAGGGAGTAAAACATTTTGGCAGGAAAAAAATCATTGATATCTTGTTTTTATAGATATATCTATTTAAATGTCCTGGAAAGGAAGGTAACAGTGTAGATTTTATAATAAAATATCCATTTTTTTAATAAAAAAGAGAAGTTGAGAAAGTAGTTGGACAAACTAGTGAAGATAATAAAAAAGAAGCATAAAAATAAAGGAATACAAATAGTAAATATTCAATTTATCAATTATTTCACTAATTATGATATGCTGAAATTCCTATTAAAATACAAACATTATCAGATTGATTTGAAAAATTAAAATAGGTATTTAAGATAGTCAAGGGCTACCACTGGGTAAGTCACTAGTGCCAGTACTTTCAGGATGGAGTTTTGTGTGGTCATAAAAGAAGAGATATGCCAAAGTTATTTAAACTATTCCCACGTGTTGAAAAATAAAATCTCCCTAATTCATTCATTCTCCCTAAATATGGTAGCGGTATATGCTTAAGTCTACACACGAATGAGTACAAAAAGAAGCTATAAATCAACATAATTCATGAATATAGATGTTAAAATTCCAAACAAATTACAACAGATAAATTACAGCGGCATAAATAAAAATAAACTATAACTGAATAGGGCCTATTTCAAGAATATAAGGTTGGTTCAAAATATGGAAATCAAAATAATTCACCACATTAATAAAAGAGTAAAACTATATCTGATTCCGAAAGACATTGATGTGAGAGTGAAACATCGAACGGCTGCTTCCTGTACACCCCCAACTGGGGAAGGAGCCTGCAACCCGGGCATGTGCCCTGACAGGGAATTGAACCAGCAACCTTTTGGTGCACCTGATGATGCCCAACCAACGGAGCCACCCCAGCCAGGGCTCACTGTATTTCATTTTGAATATTCTCATGAATGTGACAAAACAACACAATAAAATAATCAAGATAAATCACTCAAAAAGGTGAGATAAACTTAACTCCTTTTGATAATGATATGATTTTGGACCTAATAAATCCGATGAGTAACTACTAGATTTAATAAGAAAAGTCTAGTAAAAAGTATGATATTGGCATAGTGAGAGATAAATAGAATAGAATGGAGCTTCCAGAACTAAAACCCAGTGTTTATGGGAAATAAATATATGACAAAGATGGTATTTCAATTAGAGAAGGAAAAGATGGTTTATTTAATTAATGGCTTTGACACAAATAACTATCCATTTGGAATAAAATGGAGTTAAATCCCTAACTCAAACTAGATATAAAAATTAGATCCAGATGCATTTAAGATTTAAAAATCATAATGAAGAGGAAATTTAGGATGTTTTATATACAACCTAGGAGTTAGGAAAGTCTTTTTAATGGGACAGATACTCATTAGCTATTATTAAAAAGATATATTTAACTATATAAAAATAAGCAAAAAATTACATGACAATATATATCATAAACAAAATCAACAGTGAAACAACTTATTAGGAAAAATCTGCAATACATATGACCAACAAAGAGCTATCCATAGCATACAAAGAATAATTAAAATTGACAACAAAAAGATAAACAGCCCAGTGGAAAAATGGGCAGAGGCTATGAATAGACACTTCACAGAAGAGCAGCTCTTTTAATGGCAATAAACGAATGGAGAACCTCTCTGGTAGTGAGAGGAATATAAAATTACAAGAGGATTCCATTTTATACCCTCTAATTGGTAAAATGATAATGACAAATTTATGCTAAAGGGGATGTTGGGGAAAGAGTACTCTCATACTTTGCTAATAGAAAAGTGGGTTACTACACTGTTTTAAAAGCAGTATTAATGTGTGTTTGTTTGTGTGTGTGTGTCTGACTCCCTTTGACTCAGAATTCCCACTCCTCAAAATCTATCCTATAGAAGTAAAAGCACCAACATATAATATGTGTACACAGATATTTACTGCAGCTCCTCATGTAGTGATAAAAGATAAGCGATATGTTAGATACCCATATCAAAAGGAAAGACTAAGTAAAATGTCACATCCATATTGTAGAATATTATGCAATCATTAAAAATAAGCTAGCTACCCAGCTGGTGTGGCTCAGTGGTTGAGCATCAACCCATGAAACAAGAGGTCACGGTTTCATTCCCAGTCAGGGCAGGCTTGATCCCCAGTGTAGGACATGCAGGAGGCAGTCAATCAATGATTCTCTCTCATCATGGATGTTTCTATCTCTCTCTCCATCCCCCTTCCTTTCTGAAATCAATAAAAATATATTTTAAAAAAATAAGTTAGCTGACATGAGGATTTCTAGGCTGCATGATTAAATGAAGAGTAAGACTCAAAATATATACAATACAATCAATTTCTCTCTCTTCCTTTTAATAATGACCAAAACAGATCTTATATATGTTTATGTACTGATTACAGGGTGCACAAAGAATAATATAGAAGTTTATATATCTAGGTTGTTATGTTGTTTATCGAAACGTGGAGGAGGGAGGAGTGGAGGGAGTTAGGGAAAAAATAACCCTAAATCAAGCAATCAACAAGCAGAAATGAGAAGTACAGCATAAACAATACCCATTTATGTAAAGCACCCATTTTGATGTTCTAAGATTTTTTTCAGTGTACATCTGGTTTAAACAAAATAGGATCCTACTATGACACAATTTTGAATTCCCCCCTTTTTTTAGCGTAACTTTTTTAAAAATTTTATCAGGAGCATATTTCCATGTCCACCATGTGAGGTCCTTTCCTAGCCAGTTTCCTAAGAGGATAATTTGGAAAGAGGCACAGTGGATCAGCCACACATTTCCATTAACATCAGTGGACCATCCATCAGCCTCTGGGCTACCTGGTATACATAAGCAGAAGGAAATCTTCCATGTCCTTATCCTGATCTAGACTCCTGATAATACCAGCTGGGATATCCGCACTTCTCAATTCTTCCAATTAATGCACCTGGACTCAGGCCCTCGAACTCAGATGCCCAGCATACCCCCTCAGAGGGCATGACTAGCTGACTTCTGGCCAGGACCCTGCCAACGCCTCACTCAAGGGATTGTAGATAGGCAAGATGACTTCTCCACAGGGCATTCTCTAAGAGCAGCTACATGAATTAAAGATGAAAATAGGTAGTCCAGAAAAGTGAGCATCAATAGAGAAAATAGAGAACATATGCGACTATCATTTAGGCTGGAGGGGTAAGAGAAAGGGAATGCCAAGTTCAAATTTCACTGAAATGTCCCTTTAAGAGCAATTTGAGTACTCTGAACATTTAAAACCCTTAAACCCCAAACATTTCCTGAACAAAGTCCCCAGTGAGTAGACTATAATATTCCCAACTGGGAAGATCTGTCTACTTTCAGACACACTTGCATCTTAGAACAAAAATAAGCAAATGGATTTTCAAACTCTTCCACAATCTGGCGAGCTCCTGGTTTCCATTGGCCTATGGTCACTCTCGCTGCATCCCACAGCCTCCCTTGGCCCTGCTGTCCACATACCCTCCCCTTCTCTAGACTCCTACACAATTTGCCTCTTGCTCTACAGGAAGATATCCTACATTTGCTGTCTAGATTGTGTTGGCTGTGTCCCCAACTGCATAGTGACATACTACAGGTATGGTAGGGTGATGATGTATTGGGATATCCGTCTGAATTTGTTCTCATGCATTCTTCCCAGTTACTCTCATCGCAGTCCCAACCTCAGAACATAACCAGGATGCTCTCTTGCTTCCATGGAGGTGGTATGCAAAATACAATGGTAGAAAGAATGCATAGGAGGGTGATAGAAAAAGGCAGTTCTTTCAACTGGGAAGACAATGCAGGCAGCCAGCCAATCCTGAGAGTGGTGGGTGCCCCAGTGGGTAGCAGGGCCAGAGAGGAATGGCCACGTGGTACCCCTAGGAGAAGGGACCCAGGGCTCCAGGGCTCCCAGCATCACAAGGAACCCACTAGCCTGAGAACAGCAGAATGATAAAGGGTCTGGTCAGTGATGCAGATTCCAGCCTCTTCTCATATCCCTGGGCATTGAGGAAGCTCCTGGATCCTTGTGAAACTGTAAGCAGAAGAGGAATCCCAACCCAAACCAGGAGAATGGGAGCTCAGGATGGAACTGAATTCAATAGAGAAATTAAGCACCAACTGCAGACCTCAGTTTGTGAAGCATGTTCACACTAGCTCTTTGTGAGCAAGTCATCGGTCATCTAAGGCAGCACTTCTCAAACTGTAATTGCACAGGACTCCCCGGGGGAGGGGGAGGTCTTGTTAAGATGCAGATTTTGAATCAGTAGATGAAGAGTGGCCTGAGTTATGACACTTCTAACAAACTTCCCAACGGTGCCAACACCCGTCACCCATGAACCACACTTTGAGAAGCAAAGGTCGAGGGCAGAGTTAGCAAACTTTTTCTATAAAGGACCAGCTCAAATTTTGATTTTTAGAGAGAGAGGAAGGGAGAGGGATAGAGTGACAGAAACATCAATGAGAGAGAAACATCATAGATGGTCTGCCTCCTGCATGTCCCCAACTGGGGATCTAGCCAGCAACCCAGGCACCTGGGAATCAAACCAGTGACCTTTTGGTTGATGGGTCCACGCTCAACCCCTGAGTCACACTGGGAATTTTGGTTCTGTAGGCAATCTAGTCTCCATTGCAACTATTCAACTCTGCCATGTAGTATACTAGTAGAAGCAGCCTTGACAATACACAAAGGAATGAGCATAACTATGTTCCCATACAACTTCATTTATGGACACTGAAATTTGAATTTTATATAATTTTCATTAAAAGTGTTAAAAAAAATAGTCTTAGCTCACAAACCTATTATATAAACAGCAGGAGAAGAGGGTCTGGTTTTGCCGGGGGCCAACCGTGGCCTACAGTACCCAAAACAGTACAGAACCCACAACAGGCCTCCCCAACTAATTCAATTAAAGTCGGTCGCTCAGTCAGCCTATTTTCTATCCTGAAGTTGGCTTTCCTTTCCTGTTATCCTTCCACTAGCGCTACGCTTTTCAAACAGCAGGCACTTGGGGGACAAGTGGATTCCAGCAAATGCACTTCTTCAAAAATCACTGAAATGGCTTTAAAAGACTGCCTGAAATCCTTCTTCTTCCAATAAGACGCCCTGTGGAATAACAGGCTCCTGTTTTACTGAAACAGCTTTCAGGATGAGATTAAACCTCACGCAGTTTTCTGAGCGAACAGAAGAGTGGCACGATCAGAGGAAGAAATTCACCCTTGCAGAACAACTCCTAGGAAATTCAAAAGCAATTGTCTCAAACTCTTATCCCATGAACCCACGTAAAGATTCTCTCCATCCCCTCCACCTCACATTTCACATTGACTCAGAAGCGAGGAAAAACTTCAATCCATTGTGCACTGTTCCCCATTAATCAGGCATCCTAGCGACACGGTTGTCTTTCTAAGGATAAAGCAAGGCATCCTAAGTCCAAGAGGAGGGCAGAGTTCTAGAGGCGGAAGTGGCCAGAGGCCAGCCGCTCCACCACTCCCCAGAATTCACCCTGGGCACAGAGATCAGAACCCAGACCCGGCATCTCCTGCACAGGACTTCCCACCAGCAATGTCTGTATCCATTTGCTGATGAACTATGCGTGCGACCCAGTGGCCAGGTGCAGGGGAATGAATTGGCCTACTCTCTCTCCCCACACTGGGTAGACACACAAAGGGAAACACGCCTTTGAGGGTTCACCATGTTTCTCACTTGCCAATGATCCCAAAGGCACCCCAGCACGGGCTCCAGCCTCACACAGGCCTATCTCAGTTCTGCCACTAATTAGCTCTACAGACTCGGGCAAATTATTGGACATTTATGAACCTCAAGTTCCACATGGGTAAAATAGAGATCACCAGTGCAATATCCAGAGAGAGATAACATTCATCTGACACCATTTTGACAACCTGTGTGGCTCAGGCACTGTTTAATCAGAAAGGTGCAAGTCACAATTACCCAGTATGACTACACTGACAAGCGATAGCTAAATCTCAGCCCGCTTACCTCACGGGGTGGTTGAAAAGAATGAATGACCTACACATAAAGCACCTAGCATTTCTCCCAAAAGGCAGTCCCATGCCCCTCTCCCCATGGAAGCCTCTCCTCTCTACATGTACTCCTGGCATATAATGGTGGCCACAAGCAAGCTCTATCTCTAGCACTTTGGGAGGACAGCTGACCTTCACTGGCATCACTGATCAAGGACATGGCCAGAGGGGCCCCTGGATCATGCTGGCTTCTCTCTCTGGATAACCCAGGGAGGCCCCAAGTGCTCTCCAGATGGTCCTACTCGTAGAACCCATAGCCACGTGGGCAGGAAGACAGCTGGAATCTCATACTGCTGGGGACACACTGTCAACCTATTTGTTGACCAGTTTGGTGGGGAGGGAAGGGAGGTACAGGCACCTGAAGCACCCAAACGCCCATCCCATACTCCTTGAATGCAGAATAAAAAGGACCTGACCTCAAAGTGCCACAAAAAAGCAACCAGGTCATTTCTTTTGACAATCAACTCCACCATTGATTTCCCTGGGAAAACCCTGCCATCCCTGTGCCCAGGGGAAAGACCTGGATCCTGCTCTGGAATAGCAGAGGAGACCTAGCACTCCATGGAGAGCCTGCCAGGCGGCACTCAATACAGGTCAGCTCTCCTGGCCCCTTTTGAGACTGGAAGGAAATACGAAAATGACTTGATTACAGCTCAATAAACAAATATGCTTAATATGACTGGAGAAATGGCAAGTCTTGGCACAGAAAAAAAAAGAAAGAAAATTGCATCAAAAAGTAGAAAAATATTATAAATGCAGCTTATTTATGGTTCATAGCAGGTATTTGTTTTTGGTGCTAATAATCTAATTAGCAGTCAATCCAAAGCATCTTTTATCATCAGCTGATCCATAATTACTGCTGCATGCTGAGTATTTTCCCCGCACATGATAGCTTTCAACTCCTCAGCACAAACAACCAAATAATTGGTGCTATTATGCTAGACACCGACTATTCCTCTCTGAAGGGTGATGTGGGGAGTGTTTACCATCCACTGGCAAAAGGGCCTTTGCGTTTTCTGAATCTGTTGATCAGTTCCTCACTGTCACCTCCTGGGTCAGTCTTGGGGTATGCCCAGAATGTGACACCATGGAGACTTCCTCTTTTAAAACTTAACCCTGGGACCAGAAACCTTTCTAGTCGCCTGTAGGAGAGAAGTATTCATAAGGGATGTCAAATAATGCTGAAAGCCCAATATATCTCTCTTTGAAAAAGCTGTAAAGTTTTCTCTTTCACTACTGTTTTAAGAAGACTTGTCCTAGAAGAGATAGCTTCTGATATAACACTATTTCATTCTACAGCTCTGGTCTAAGCAAGTGTGTGCAATTCTGGGAAGCGGAACACAGGCAGGCTATAAAGGCTGGTTGCTCAGGGGAAAATATATTCAAGCCATCACTTTCAAGAGATCAGACTCAGTGTGACTGTGAGGAGAGATTAGGAAGCCTGGGGTGAGCATGGTGAAGGGGAAAGACGGTGGTGGCTCTGGGGCCACAGAGAACTGGTTTGGAATCCAGCTCCTCCACATATGAAAGTCACTTAACTTCCCTAAATCTTGATGTTCCTCATCTGAAAAGCAGGGTGAATGATGCCCACTACTCAGGGTTGTTATGAAGAATCGATGACTGACACAGGAGGCACCTGACACTTGTGGTTCAGATTGTTAGTTCTCTGCTTTTTTCCTCCAGATGCAAAAAAAAAAATAGAAGCTGGTTTTCTACAAGCCAGGTGCTGTGCCATATAATCCCATTCTGTGCAATTAAGCCTCCACCTCTTACTTACAAGTATAGGTAGATTTCAGCCCAGATTCGCTATGGGGCAACTGTACCAGCTAAAGTCCTACTCATGGTTCCCATCTGCACTCAAATCCTCCCCATCTTCCTATGATCCAGCAACTAAATAGTTAACGCTCATCGTCATACTCCTAGGTTGGTTGGCTGGTGCCTGTCCCACACCCATTGTTAAATGTCTCCCTGTCTGTAAAAAGGCATAAGACTTGGAAAACTGGAAAGACATATTGAGGCCTTTCTCCAAAGACTTTCTTACCAGAAAGCAAACACCAGTGGCTATAAAGAGACTGAAACCTGCTACACTCTAAGCCCAAATGAGGTGCTAAAACCTGGAGTCAGAAGCCACACACGGTTCAGATTTTTTCTTTTTGAATTTTTCATTAGAGTGGATTATACAAACCAAAAGAGCATGTCTTCAATGAAGTTTCACAAAGTGAACACATGCGAGAACCCAGATTAAGAAACTGAACAGTACCAGCTCCCCACGCAAGCACCCCCGTGCTCCGTTCTGGTCACTAACCCCAACCAGGGATCACCATGAAACTGGCTTCCACACCATAGCTTAGTTTTGCCTGTTCTCACACATTATATAAATGGAATCCCACAGCCCTCAGGCCAAATCTGGCCTGCCACCTGCTTTAATACACCCCGCAAACTAAAAATGGGTTTTACATTTATAAATATTTGAAAATAATACTAAAAAAGAATAATATTTCATGAGACATGAAAAATATATAAAATTCAAATTTCGGTGTGCATAAATAAAGCTTTATTGGAACAGCCACTCTCATTGCTCACATGCCATCTTTCACTCAACAACAGCAGAGCTGACTATTTGCAATAGAAGCTATAAATCCTAAAAACCCCAAAACACTTACTACCTGGTCCTTTTCAAAAAATGTTTGCCAACTCCAATTCAAGTGCACAACATTCACTGGAATACATATTCGTGTCTGTTGGGTTTATAGCCAAGGGTGAATTGCAAGGTCATATATGTATGTTCAGCTTTAGTAGACACCACCAGGAAGTTTCCCAAGGAAGAATATGCTCGGTTTTAAGAGAAAAGCTAAAACCATAATGTCATTTAACAATAAACAGGGAGGATTACAGGGAGTTGGTCTGATCCCGAATTGAGCAGATGATTAGAAAATTATCAGGGCCTCCAAGTGGAGAGGGAAAATGTCAGAGCTGTCTGGGTTTGCATTTCTTTCATCCTTACTCCATGAGCACAGTTTAAAAATACAGTCCCCTTTAATGTTGCCATTATCAGTAGAAGTGGACAAGAGAGAAAAAGTCATGTGTCTGCTGGGGATCTTGCAGTAGAGACTGACTGCCATTCAGGCCACGTAGCATGAGCACTCCGGTTGTTTACCGGAATTGCAGACAAAATACCCTGGAAGACATCAGCAGTCTCCTGATTTTATGCTTTTATAAGATTAAACACATATATGAGCAGCTACTACATGAGTCACACCCTGCCACCAAAGCAGCAACAAAGCGGCTGAGCCCTGTACTGGGCAGAACCAGCAGTCCATCCGCACAGAATGGACTGAACTGAGCAGTCATCAGTGGGCAGTCAAGGCTAAACAGTAAGACCCAGGCAGTGCCCTCTGTCGTCCAGAAGCGGGGAGAATCCCAAGTGATGCCGCTTGTCTTCTAAAGGTACTTCCCTCCTGGAGTCACTCCCCCCACACTAGCCTTGCATGTCAAATAGGCTGTATTAAGTTCTTTCAAGTGACATTTTTCCTTAGGAGGGAATTGCTTCTGATTCTTTAAGGACCACGTTCATCACGAAAGGGATTCCAATCAACAGTTTCTGTGTTAATTGCACAATCCTTTTATGAGTTGAGCAGCCTCGTGAATGACAACATAGCCTCCTTTCTGCTGTCAAACCCCAGGGCCCAGGGGGGCTATGGCTGCCCAGCATGGGCTCACCGCGTCAGGACAGAGCCAGTGCTGACCACAGAACTGAGGAGGTGGGAGAGTCTCTCTCGGCTTCTCCTGAGACCCCAAGTCTGCCACTCCAGCCCAGCATCTTCCCACAGCAGAAGGCAGCATCCTGTGGGACATATCTCTAAGGCAAGCAAGTCAAACTCAAAGGCTAACACGGGCCAAATAAACGAGGGATGCAGCCCGCAGGCCGCAAGTTTGACATGCTTGCTCTAAGGCCTGCAAGGGATTAGACTTGGCCTATCTTGAAGGAAAACCTAACTCCTCCTGCACCCTTCCCCCATGGCCCTCCAGAGACAGGCTCTATATTTCCCTTAATTCACTCCTCAGTTCCCTTCAGTGTGCAGAAAAGCAATGCTGGTGTTTAATCAGAGATAGGGAGTCATTTCTCAGCAAGAGCCCTCGCTTTCCGCCCATATGAAAATATACATGGAATACATCTACCAGTATATATATAAAAGCCTAAGCAACCATTACAACCGGACAACCGGTCGACTGGCCGGTAGCTATGAGGCGCCGTGCACCGGGCCTCTAGTACATAGATAAAATAGGTTTAATTTCCCCTGGAAAAGGAAGCTAGACAGGAGTTGAGGACGGCCATAATACAAACAGCATGTGCTCTACAGTCCAAAGAGTGAATTCAGGGCCACTCGGGAGCTCGCCAGTCTCCTCCCTGCATCACCTCTGATTCATCATAGTTTAGAAAATGGGAAGAAGAAGAATAACATCTGCCTCTCAGGGTGGCAGGAAGGATCAAATGAGGCATTTGTGAAGAAAAATGCTTTGTAAACTGTAAAAAACATCACAGGAGGTGATGGAGGAGAGAAGCTACCTCTTATCTTCCTGGTCCTGATTCGCCTTTCATCGGCCAATTCTTACTGGCTGTCCCTCTTCTGATGAGGACCACAGCCCACCCTAAGGACCGGAGCCAATTCAGCACCCAGCTGGCAGCCATCAGCTGGCCATCTATTAACAGCCAATTATCTGGGTGGCTGAATTAATCCGTGGGCCACGTGGTCTGCTCTCCCCGAGATCCTAGAAAACAATGAGCCTGAAATACAGGCACCAGCTAATTTTTCAACGGCCATCAAGGAATTGGGCGTTCATTATTCCCGCATGTTGCAGCTGCGAGTGATGGGCGCATAAATATTGATTAGACCAGCCTCTGTGGCTGGGTGGGAGTGGGGGGATGAATGATTCGCGTGTTCTCAGAGGAACAAGAGAAGATACATAAATCTCAAATCGGACCCTAAAGGAAAAAACCCTGATTTCTAAACCTTGGTGAGGAAGAGAAAAGAGACAGTCACCTCTTTGGAGAGAGCTGGTCAAGATGGGGTGGTCATAGCAGTCCTATGGGTGTTTCCCACTCTCTCCTGCCTGGAATGAGATGCAAACTGGGTTTAAACCACAGGATCACTAGAAAGGACGCAGCTGGGGTGTTTTCTTCCTCTTGGCATTCAAGTCCGAGCGTTTAGGATCATGTGAGCATGTCGGTCTCCCCAGCATTTCCTTGAAAGATCTCTGTAGTGCTTACAGTTAAGTAGACAAGTGACATGAGGAGAATTTAATTGTTTTTTTAAGTGCCCAATCTTGTCTCCCGGAAATGGTATGCAGAAGAGACTTTGTGCTTGAAAATTGGCATCGTGCAGGAGGCCATGCAGGAGGCGGTGGGTCAAAGGGCTCCTTAATTCCCACACTCAGGGCTCCTGCTGATCTAAGGGCATGTGAGTGGACTGGCTCAGGGTGGCCAGAGAGGTTACCTTCCTCCTCCAGAAAGAGCTGCTTTTGTGTCCAGAGCAGCGGGGGGCGGGGGCGGGGGACAGCAGGCTGCTCCTGCCCATGGTTGGAGCCTGCATGGAAGGACTGGGCTCGGTCCCTCCAGACTTCTCCCTAAGCTCCTGACCGAGTGCTCCGGGGCTCTCTGCTCTGACCCCACTCGCAGGGCAGGAGATGCGAACCCGAGGAGGAGGAATGGGATGAAGGGAGGAGGGTCGCATGGAAAGAAAAGCAGAAGGAAAGAGGACTCCTTGGGTGGCACAGACATTTCTCACCCCGTAGAGATCTCTCCCTCTCTCTCCTTCTCAGCTTCCTAGCGTTCATTAGGTCCTGCGATGGCAGCAGCTGCCCGCCGCCAAGTGCAGGCTGCCGCCCCAGTAGGTCACATCAGGCCATTTATTCTGAAATATCAAAATACCAGAGCCAGCACTTTCAGGAGCTTCTGCAGAATTCCCCAGGGCACCAGTGTATGCGCGCACACGCCTGAGTGTGTGTGTGTGTGTGTGTGTCTGTGTGTGTGTGTGTGTGTGTGTGTGTGTGCGCGCGCGCCTAAGTATCCCAACGGGGTTCTTTCTTAATCAGCTCAACATCTGAGGACTCAGAGACTGATTTATTTTTGGTTAATCTAGCGTTTCTGGTAAAATAATTAGAAGCTAAGTAATAGACACAGAGTATCTGTGGTATAATTATTGATAGCCATGAGGTCTCGCTTTAGAGTTATTCACAAGTAGCCCGAAACCACTCACAGGGCTGGCAGGGCGAGTGGGAGACAGGCAGTGCTGCCTCACGCGGCCCCCATTTCACAGCTGAGGAGACTGGGCCTGCAGAGAGGATGTGTGTTGTCCCTGGCACTCCCTACGCCAGCAGGAGACTCCCAAGCTGCCACGTGTATAAGAAAACCCGGAAGGTGAGCGCACACTGGCTTAGACACCCACGTGGGAGCTCCCAGGAGATGGTCAGGCTGTCTCTCTCTGGGCTCCAGTGAACAGTGTGAGTCTCTGAGGCCCATCCGAGTTGGAAGGCTGACCACCCAGCTCAGGTCACTGCAGACAAGTGGGAAGGGTCAGCAGCCAGCTGGCGAGGGCTCGGGGCACAGCCAGCCTCACTTCCCCACACAGAGGGCAGGTCTAGAATGCTGGTCTCTGGGCTGGAATGTGCAAAAGGGATGGCAGGGCTCACAGTCTCCCCCTAGGAGAGGAGCTGGCCATTCGTCCCTGCTTTCTAATTCAGATTCTTTTCCCAAAAAATGCGGGGGGGGGGGGGGGGACGGTATTTGAGATGCTCTGGAACAGTGACAAAACTGTGAATGTTAGAAACTAAACAAGGGCACAGCAACATTTCTCCAAATGTGTTCCTGGTGCCTGGTAACGGTAAGACCTGGGGACACCTGTGACAGGAGCGGTGTGGGGAAGGACGCAGGCTCACACCGCAGAGGAGATGGCAGTGGACGAGCTGCATGGAAATCCTGGGGCCGTAGGCATCAGCCAACGCAGCCTCATTCCGTCCCTGTTCAGTTTATCCATGACCTCTGATGAGTGGAAATTAACACTTTTAAGTGATACAAACAGATGAGCAACCTTGAGAAAGGGTAGTCCCTAGACAGGCTGGGGAGGCTTGTGACAGGGACATTAATTTCTCTTTCCTGCCTGGTGTTGCCCCTTTGTCTTCTCTGACTTGAGCAGGAATCATTCTGTGCCTCCAAGAACATTTGAGAGGGGGGATTCCTGGTCTTTGTTTCCAAAAGCACCAGGCCAATTAGGGGGAACAAGGGTTGAGGGAGGAAGAGAACTCCCCAGACTGACTCAGAGAGGGAATTCCCTTAAAGCAGGTCTGTGGGTCCCTGGAGGACCTGGGGGAGGGTGCTGGCTGGGAAAGGGAGCTAGAGCCTGAGTACACCCCAGGGCTGCCAAAAATGACCCGGGAAGGAGAAATTCCCCCCAGCTGGATGGGATCGGAAAGGGAGTAAACTCAGATTCGTCTGTTTATTTTTTTAAAATGCTTATTGATATCCAGAAAGCAGAGACAGGCTATTTCTTGAATACCTGAAGTTCCAACCTCCTACTTCCCTATTTCCCAACCTCTCACAGCAGCCACTGCGGGGCCACCAGGCACCACCATCCCACCAGCTGCTCCAGGAACCTGAGGGTGAAACCGCCCAGGGCCCAGCTCCCACACAGGAGCCAATGAAAGCATAAACGTTCTTCTGCTAATGGGCTACTTCCGGTCATACCAGAGTCCAAATCCCCTGGACAGAATCCAATACCCACCCGCTGAGCACCAGCAGATTAATAGGGGCTCTCTCTCTGAAATTCATGATTTTTTAAATGAGAGAAATTATCTACTAAATGGGGAATAAAATAACAGTGTCATATACTGCAGGCATTTGTGGTATGCAAATGTTATGGAAAAACGAGTTCTTTTCTCATAGTGTTCGCTGTATTCCTAGTTCAACACAAATACATTTACATGGGCCCCAGGCACTTTGTTCAAAGCCTTTACATTTCCAATATTTTCCTGAAAAAATTACCCTCGGGTCTCATTTTTTTTTTTTTTTTTGGCTTTTACTAAAGCTTAAGCCCTTGGACTAAATTTAGTTCTAGGAAATAGGAGACAAATTTTCTGGTTTTCTCCTTTTTTTTTTTTCAATTCCGTCATTTATTGCAGACCTCTCCAAAAGGCAAACAAATGATAGAGGAGAGAAGAAATGAAAACATTTTGGGGGTATTTTTTAGTGGTACCATATTTATGGCTAAACGTGTAGTTTGAACGAAGACATCAAACTTGTTACATGATTTCCAATTAGGAATTAGAGCTTGCTGAATTTGGGGGGAGGGGATCGGGTAAAAGAACAGAATCAATATTAAAAAGTCACACTTAAAGAAATCTTTACTTGAGCTATTAATAGAAGCAGCCCTTCTTGAAACTAGAGGGGAAAACTCAATTTTCTTCCGCCAGCAGCACAGCGTGCCTGGTCCCCATCAGCTGGATTGTGACCAGGCATCGGTTTGATTTTACTCTCAGGCCCACCTTGGAGGTCCGGCACTGGGTGAATGAGATGTGTCCTGACACTGAACAAAGGAGAACCAGGGCCTGGGGTACCAGAACTCGAATCTGTAGCGGACCCCAGGGAAGGCAACTTGCCACATGGAATCTAAGATCCGGGAGGTCCCCCGCCCAGGAGCCCTCGCCACAGCCCTCTCCTCTCCAATCCCTCCAGCATTCACAACTTCTCTAAGTATGTTTAAGAGGAGGGGGCCCACTGCTCTTGGGCTGGGAAAATAAGCTGACTGCCCACCGCAGTGGGAAGAATCCTAGGTGGTATGAACAGTTCCCAGAGGCTTTGCCACGCCCAAGGCAAGTGCTCTCCGCATGACTATGCAGGAGCGTTTCTTAGGGAAACCTAGGATGCTAAACTCACCCAGCATTGAGTTTTTTCCCCACAAGAGACCAATGTCCCAGGAAATGTCCCAATTCTGACTGTTGAGGAACCAATCTCTGCCCTGGTCAATGATTTCCAACCCAAAGGTGCTGCAACCTTTGGGTGCTACCTCCCCACCAGGGTGTACTCTGACCAGCCAAGGAGCCTCCTCGGCCCCGGGGCAGAGTGGGATCTCGCTCTGGGGGGTTCCCTCACAAATCACAGCAACCCCCTGCAGCTCTCCAAAGGCCAGCGTCTAGGGATGAGCCAAGGAGTGCTGGAGAGTGGGTTGGGGAGCACATGCTGCAAACATCCCTAACCTCACCCCATCACCCACAAGTGTAGACCCAGGCGGTCCACAAGGCACAGTGGCACGGAAGGAGCATGTGGGTGGGCAGTGCCCAGAATGATCCTGTCCCATCCCTGCCCCTGATGCTGCCACTTAATAATAAGCCTTGTTAGCATGGGCCAATATAACCTCATTACTCAGTCTTATCTGCATAAAAGTATTATCTGCCTCACGTGGTAGTTGTGAAGATTGAAGGAGTGCACCTATGTAAAATGGAGTTTGCGAATTTGGAAAGCACTGTTGTTATTTTAGCCGTTGTTATTTTGCACGAGTGAACCCTCTCACACAGCCTAAGAAGAATGAAATCATGCAGGCATATTTACATGGGGCCAATGGAACTATTAAAAAGTCCACACACTTCATATTCTTCATCAAGCTCCTGAATGCCATCCACCAATAGGATGCTTCAGATTCACATGGAGCACTTGTAACGGTACTGATTCTAGAATTTCTCCCCAACCCACAGAATCATAAATCCCAAAATGCGTATGGTAAGCCAGCCCTCCAGGTGATTCTGACATGCAGTCACGTTTAGGAACCCCAACTGCACTCCTTCCGGCAGGATGAGCAAATTCCCTACACCATAGATTGGTCATGGGAATAAAATTACTCTGGGGCTAAGATGAGATCTCTTTGTCTCTCCACCTCTGTTCTCAGACACATATACAGTAAGAACAGACGGGTGCTCATTCTCCAACACAAACACACCCACGAATACACACACCACGTCTATGCAGATGTATAGTCATACATACAGATGAAAAACAGGAAGGAAAAATATACTAACAAAAAAGAAGGGCACCAAGGTATCAAGATTTTTTAAAGCATAAGGAACTCTTAGTAATAAAGGATACAGAAAGGGGGGGGGCAAGAAAAAATAAGATGTTAAGACACAGAGCAAGTGGTCAAAACTAGAAGCCCATCTTCCATGACTGACAGCACTACGGCAGCAGACCACTCCCGACACTTCTCATTTGTTTGTAATGCTGCCTCCACCAGGAAGTCATGAGAGCCGCCTGAAGGGCAGAGACACAATGTACTCGCCACAGTCGCCCCCAAACCTGGCACAGAGCCTGGCGCAGGGCTGCATTTGATCCACAAATGTGTGTTCAGTGCACACCAGGAAGAGAAGAGGCAGGTAAGGAAAGACCAAGTGCACAAAGAAGGAAACATCTCTTGTCCCAAACCCTGGCGGAAGCTAAGAATAAGTAAACTTCAGGTAATGAGGTTCAACACAAAACAGAGAGTGTACGTCCCCACCGGCAGAACCATCCAGGAAAGAAGGAGGAAAGCTCCCTAGATCTACGGGCAGGTCTGGGGTGAGGGAGAAAACCGATCTTGTGCTCTAAAGGTTGTTTGAAGCCTCCTCACTTTCCTGCTTAGTAACCCTCCCCCACAGGTTCCCCAGCACCCACAAGGTCCTACCCAACA
>NW_005871182.1:1666715-1687685 GCF_000147115.1 Myotis lucifugus
ACCTACTGCTCATACTTCTCAACTCAGTTCTGCCAAGTCCTCCTCCTCCAGGAAGTCCCCTGGTCCCATGACACCAAGTGCACTGAGACCATCTTGGCTCTCGGCACACTGTATGGTTGGTCCATTGATGAGCAAATCCCACCCGAGCCTGTAAGCTCTGCATCTCCATACTTATATTCTAGTCCAGTGATGGCATATGGCCAACCAACAAACAAATGCTTGTGGAACGCAACTGAGAATTGGCAAGATTCCAAAACCTAAGTGCCAGAAAACTTCCTTAAAAAGGGATCTGAGAGGCACCTGGATAGAGTAGAAAAGATCCTAAATATCCAAGGTCAGAGTTCAAATCAGTAGAGTGAACTAAGGCAAGGCAGTTAAAGACTGAACCTGTTTCCTACGCTATGAAATAAGGGTGGTACCACACAACTCATACAACTCCTGATGAGGAAGCAGCAGTACGTCACCTGGCGCATCATGAGTCCTCTGGGGAGACTCCACACTCCCCTTCCCCCTGTTGTCAGTCTCCTGCTTTGGACCTTAAATAATTCCAAAGGCTTTTCCCAGTCCCTTAAGTTCATAAATGCTGCATCCCTGGTCAGGAAACCCCCAGGCCTCCTTCTGTGGCCCACAGCCAGGTGCGTAGAAGAGGAGACAGAAATGGGAGCTCTGAATTCGAGGTAAAAGTGAGCCTGTCATAGGAAGAACCTTCTGGCTCTGCTCAGAAGAAACAACTGAGCAGGAGTTTGAAAAGCCACTTGGGTTCTCCAAGGAGTTTTTTGTTGTTGTTCTTGGTTGTTTTTTTTTTTTTAGGGGGGGGAGGGGAGGGGGGAGTGTTAACAGACTCTTTACTGGTGTTCAATTCCCAATGCAGCTGAAGGGCTCAGGACAATCATAAAACAGGGGTGGCAACAGGCCGTGGGAGGCTGCAGGGCACTCGCCAGAGAGACAACGCGCGCGCGGCGCATCCCGGGCTTCTGGCCTCCCAGTGTGGGGCCTGGCAGCCGCGGGAAGGAAGGCGGTCAGCTCAGCCGCCAGACTTCTCACGGGCGCCAGCACCGGCTGGCCCTGCCACCCGACCCAAACACCAGCGACTCTCTCGAGGAGTCCACAGACCGCCACCTTCTGGGCCACAGTTCTGCAGCGCCCCCTCTGCTCCGGGACCCCGGCGCGCTGCCCAAGTTGAGAGCTCCACTCTGCCCGCGACGCGCGCCCACCACCTACACCCACTCTCACTTTCACACACGGTGAGTCCGTAGATACCCCCGAGCTTTACAAACCCAGAAATATCCGGTAGCCGCAGCCGGCGCCCAGCTACCTGCTCACAGCACCCAGACCCCCGCCTGGGCTTCCTGGGAGCCTGCAAACCTGGCGCGCGAGCTGCGCGCCCTCCTGCAAACGGCTGCCCCGCGCCCGCCCGGCGCGCTGCCAAACCCCGTACCTTGGTGGGCTGCACTTCAGGGACCTTGGACACCTCCAACTTGTTCTTGTTTACCCAGAAGAACAGCAGTACGGTGATCCAGAGCACCCCGAAGAGCGGCAGCACCAGGCGGCGAGAGAGGCGCCGCATGTTCCCCTTCGCCTTCTCTCCGCGGAACTGCGACCCTGGGGCACCCCCTGGCGGTCAGGGTCGGCGGGGCAGGAGTCCCGAGAGCTCCTCACTCGGTGGAGCGCTAGCCCGGGAACGCGGGTGCAGGGGCGGCGGGATCCTTTAAAGCGCCCCGCCTGCAACCGAAAGGAGAGAGCAGGGATGGGGGAGCGGGGCGCCCCGAGGCACGGCAGGGGAGGGCCCAGGGGCAGCCAAGCTGGTCAAGCGCAGTAGCAGCGACGTGGTCCCCGCGCCGCCGCCGCCGCGCCCGCCGCAGCCGCCACGAGGGAAACTGACTCGAGCAGCGAGCAGCGGGGAGGGAGGAATCCGAGGCAGTGCCCGGCACCCCCAGAGGAACACGAGGGAGGAAGGGGAGGAGAGAGCGAAGGGGGAGGGTAGGCACGACAGACTGACCTACTCGGAGGGAGCCAGGGTGCGAGCAAGGGGGCTCTGCGAGGGGGCGCTACCGCCGCCCGCCGACCGAGGCGCACAGTGCTGTTCTGAGGCCGCCCGACCGCGCCGAACACAAGCGCAGCTCCGGGCCATCCTGGGGCGGGGCGGGGCGGGGCGGGATGGTGCATCCACGAGGCTGCCACCGCCAGCTCCACGCTGGTACCCACCTCTGGCGGGGCTATCCTGGGAGGACTTGCCGGCTCACTGAGGGGGTCTGCACGTGGCGCTCAACCCTAGTCCCGCCCTCCATGCACCACCACCCCCTCCATGCAACCCCCCTCCCATCCTCCCCCGGAAGCCGGCTCCAGGAGCTTGGGACCTGGAGCTTCAGGGCCTCGGGGCCATGGCCAGCCGAGTTCAGCCAACTCCCCAGGGTGTTTCTCTGCCTGCATGCAGGTGCCTGGCAACTTTTTCTGCTTAATGGAACGCTGAGTTGGTCTAAATTTAACTTGAAAGGAATCCTTTTAAAAATTAAGGCGCAATCATTTCCCTCAAGGGTTTGCCCTCCCTATAAGCATTAGAGCTCTGTGCTGGCAGATGCTCCAAGGAGGGGGTCGGAAGTTGGGCCAACCACATGGGGTTCTTGGAAAGTGACCCTGGGCAGGGGGATACTGGATGTGGAGGGTTATCTTTCAAAAGGAGGTGAGAATGATGTCCCGACTACTGTCACACCATCCTCCCTGCCTCTCCCCACGGAGCTCAACATAAGGGAAGCCCCCATGCACTGCTGAAAGTGGGGCTCCAGAATTAATTCTTCAATAAGAGGGAGCCCCCAAGAAGTGGAATCAGGGATGGAGGAATCTGCGGAAAGCCATTCTGTTTGGTACGTTGTCTTTCCATCGCAGGGCAGTCCTGCTGCACAGCCCCAAAGAGTCCCTGGCCAGGAGCAGAGGGGGGAATCAAACAGTCCAGAAAAGCAGAGCACTCTTGCCAGCCTAGCTCAAGACTTGGCTGAGCGCTCTCCGACCACCACACAGAACCCTGGGATGGCCCAGGATTCGCCTTCATTAGAACTCTATATACTGAAAGGTTGGGGTAGGATCCTCAGCCACCACTTTGTCCAGACAAAGGTGCAGGTAGACCATATCATGGTCATGGCTGGGGATGGGGGGGGGGAGTGGGGAGAAGGGCCAAGAGAACCCATCCCTACAGCATCTGAGCTGCCTGGATCTCTTCCAGGAGTCTCGCCCGGGACCTGCAGGCTTGGGCCTGCAAAGTGTTCTGCGGCAGACTCTGCAGGGGACGCCCGGGCAAGTGGCTGAGACTGAGACACTGTCAGCTCCAGGCAGGAGCTGCAGCTCCGTAGCCCATTGCTCAGCGCTTTGTGATATTGCTTCTGAGTAACAGATGGCGGGGAGTTACACAACACCACCGCCAAGCTTCCGAGATGGTGCGGCACCACACTGCCTGCCGCAGGGTGCTAGGTGCTTCACTCTGACTGTTCAGCATCTAGGGACACGGAGGCCCCGGGACGTCCATGGCAGCTCCACGCGAGACCTGCGATGCCTGGGAGAGCAGGGATTGCCTTTGACGGTGCCTGCCTCTTGAGTCACTGTTTTGTCCTCCAGTCAAGTGGAGATTGCCTGGGCCTCTGGGGGCTGTTGAGGGAATCCGGTTTTGCCAAGTGTCATTACCTGATCCAGCCAAAAGGCACGCTAGTCTGGGTTGTCAAACCAGTAACTGTTATTAGGATTGAGATCTACTTTAGATGCAACTCCAAACATCTGGAAGCCAGGTGAGCATCCACACCGAGCCCAGCACTGTAGGTCTCTCCCAGGACACAGCCTACCAGGGGTCCCCAGGCTCTGGTGGATATTTAAAACTTTAATAACCAGCTTGAGTAACGCAGAGCACAGTTGATCCCAGCGGGGGATTAACTATCATTAGCAACTAATCCAAGTTACTTTTTTTCTCATCACCGCTTAGATGGGGAGGAAAACCTCCCAGCAAGAGTTAACATGGCAGGAAATAAAAATACAGGCGCCCTCCTGGTGCCCAAAAATGAAGGGACCTCCCTGGTCTCCATGTTCTTGAGCAAGTTCCACAGTTCTCCGGCTCTCAGAGACCCTTCAGACCCACACAGGTTCTAACCTTCCTTGTCCCTGAATCAGGATTCCTTTTGCCGAGCCTGTCGCTGGCAAGTCTCATGTAAGCTGTTCTCTCCTCGCAGCCGAAGACATTAGAGAGTGAATTGGGTATGGGAGCAGATGTGAGTCATTCATGTTCGTATAAAAACTATGGAATAAAACCCATGATGGCCCCGGAACGCAGTGTAAAGCAGCATATGGAGCAAATGCGAGCTGGAGATGGGAGGGAGCTGTGAAGTCCAATGCATATGCTCTCCAGCGGCTTTTGCTGTGGGTTTTCACACTTTGCTCCTCGTTTCCTCACGCTGTCCTCCTGTCACTCTCACTCAGCTCATCTGCAGAAGATGCAGCCTTTTGTTCCCTTCGGATCAGATTCCCTACATCCCTCCTCTCTGCCCACTGTGTGGTGACTTCAGTCGCAGTGTGTGTGTGTGTGTGTGTGTGTGTGTGTGTGTGTGTGTCACTGCCAGCAAGATGCCCTCCTTGCCAACCTAATGAGATTTCACCCACAGAAGCCCAAACAGCTTTCTGTAGAGATCTTTAGGATTCTGTGCCACAGGGAAAGGTAAACGGTAGCAGGACAGACTGCACAGGCAGGCTGGCCCAGCACCACAGGCAGGCTGGCCCAGCACCACCCTGGGTGTCTGGCAGCAAAGGGAGCCAGAGTGAGGACTCGGATATGTCTGTCTTTGCCAGCCCTCGGAGTCTGCTCTGTTCAAGTTCTCCACCTGTAAATAATACATCAGCCCCCTTCCCCCCGTGTGCCTCTCCCTTTTCCTTGCCACTGTAGATTCTGTCAAAACCTCATGTCCCAGGCTCCTGCTAGGCCTTCTTATAAGGTGATGGAGTTGTTGAGGATGCACAGTAAATGAGAGTGAGCTATTACCAACCTTCTAACCTCCTCTCTCTGCCACGTTGGTGCATCTTTGTTAAAAGAATAAAGCCAGCCAGTTTTTCCTCTTATCTTTGACGCGTAGCTGGGTGGCTTTATCTAAGGGATCTGAGAGTCACCTTTCTGGATCTTTCTATATCCATCTCACTACCCTCCACCCCTCCTCCCTTTTATATCTTAGGTCCTACTGTATAATTTGCCCCTTGGAAGGGGACTCATATCTTTGCATTTCAAAAACCTGGCTCTTTCTTTCAATATTTGAAATGCCCCCAATTTTTCTTTGTTCCTCCCCCAAATGCGAAGTGTTAAACTTACTGCTGCTGCAATGATATGTCTTTGCTGGTTGTGAAGAGTGGTTTGAACATCAGTGGTGATGCCCTACCATGATCTGAACCATGCCCTCCCCCTCCACTGAAAATGTGGATTTCTAGTAGCATAAAAGGGTGACCCAATTAGCTTAACAAAAAGTAGAGGACACTTCTTTAACCTGAATGACCTAGTAGGGTCTCTGCAAGAGGGGAGCACAGCAGAAAAAATGGAGGGATCCAAAGACAGATGTCATTTGCTCCCCAGGTCCCACCTGCATCATCTGAGAGTCAAAGGCCGTCCTTAATAGGCTCAGGCTTAGAGGCATCAGTGAAAGGTAGAAAGAGACGGGAGAGCTCAACCTCTGGAAGAACAGAGCTGTGTGGATCTTCTCTAATCTGGTAGGAACTTCAACAGTGAGATGAGCCAAGCACGCTCCAGGGATGGAAACGGGACAAACCTGTCTCCCAGAACAACCTCCAGTGGCCAATGGCAGATTTTGTAACCAAGACATCAGTGGAGGTTGCGTATTGAGCAGGGTGACCACATGCCCCAGTTTGCTTGCTGGTTTATTCCTGTTTTCCTGGCATAATTAGTAATAATGCCCCCTTTGACTTTTAAAAAATGTCTCTTTTAGACAATAAATTGGATGGCCACTCCAGTGGACTGGAGCACTTCCAATGATATTGCTGAAAGGAAGATTGGTTTTCTTAGGTGACTGAAAATGTGCATCTTCGCTGTGAAAGTTCTGCTGAGTTGGGCATAGCCTACATGTTCGTGGGGCACTGTTCTGAGTAAATGATATTCAAGACATTTATTCGAAGAAGAGACCATGTGGACAGTTTGAGCTTTAAATAGGAAATAAGTGTGTTGCTCGCATCAGTCAATGGCTATCTGCTCTCATTCCCCCGACTGAAGGCATTTTACCCACCTAGCAGCTCACCCACCCCAGGAAGCAGCTATGGTCCTGGCACAGATGCCTTTTTAGAGGTCAGGGGGTTCCTGACATCAGACTCTCATGATCCCTCCAGCCACCTCTTCCTCTCACCCACATACCTACTCAGGCCTTGAAAGTCACATGAATGAGTGAAATGAGAAGGGCTCAGGGAAACAGGAGCGGAAGCCCAATGATAACAATGAAACTGGACAGTGAACCTTTATGTTGAGGACACAGTAGGAAATGGTGGGGTCCATGTAGGTCTCGCTAGGAAGCAGTTCCCACTGACCTTTGCCAGTGTAGGTTAGGTGGTACCAGAATTCTCCTACTTCTCAACAGAAGCAGCAGTCCAGGTAACTAGGAATCTCCTGGACTTTAACTATTGTTAACTAATTCAATTCCCACTGCCCACCCCAAAAAATCAGGTGGGCTAAACCAAACACATCTGCAGTCTGGCTCCAGTCTGATGCTTGCCAGTTTACAACCTGTAGTTCTGCCATAAATGTTTTAATAAGCACTGAGATTTCCTGTGTACCATCATTCTACTAACTCCAAACAGACAGACCCAGCTAAGACAAAGGAGAAGTGGTGGGTCAGACTATATTAGGTGAGAAGGAGACTTGGAGACCAACTACTTCAATGCTCCTTATTTTGTAATTGAGGAAACGAGAGTTTAGAGAAGCTACATCATCTACCTGCAGCCGGACAACAAGTCCATTTGTAAAGCTTGAGTTATAAGTCATCTACCCAGATCCCCCAATTCTCCAAGTGACATCCTTTACTAGGTTTAATAGACTAAGTGAAGCAGGGAGCTGAGACATTTAGGGGGGCTATTATGGCCAGAAGTCTCCAGGTAGTCAGCAAAGCAATGAACAAATACACTGTGAGCAGAGATTCTGGGCAATTTGCTCTGAAGAATGCAAATAAATATAAGGCCTATTTCCAGCTCTTCAAGAAAGTGTGAGCTGGCGATTAGGACGTAGGTTTGAGTGTTAAAAGATCTGGTCCCTCCTCTCTTTTGAGTTGCCACTGAGTCTCAGGTGGATGCGCTTCAGTGCACCTGAGAAATAGCTACATTGCAACAGAAAAGTCGTGTTTGTGGCCATTTGTACCTGTCTTCAGTTTCCCTCGCTAAGTGCTGTACAAATATTAATTAAACACAGATTATTTGAAAGGTGCTTTTAGCATTTGAACTCAACGGGGCTGCATCAGAGGGTGATATTAATACCATCTCCTGTTGGCAAATGCTCTTTTTTAAAAAAAAATAAAAACTCCTTCTCTTTTGCAGCTTCTCCCCATGCAGACAATTTATTTTGCCCATCCCCTGGCTACTTCACCTTTTGTGTCATCATTTTCATGAGACAAGTGAAAATAATATTTCTCTTATGCTCCAAAGAGCCAAATCCCCTTTTCTGGCTGGATCGGAAGGAGGCGGGTCTGAGTGGTAATGGAAAGAAGCCTGATGTGTCTAGTCCGAGCACAAATCCTCAGGGAGAAATAATGCATCTTTTTGAGAAAAAAAAATAGCTTATACTTATGAGGTAGGAGATTTTCAATTTATAAAGGTTGGCTGTTTTCTTCGATTGCCAGGATAACTAACTGCATTCCAGAAAGGTTAGGCTTCTCATATGTAGGACAGAGTGGCCTCTGGGATGGGGGATGTAGATTCAAAGGTGATGGGTGATAAGAGTGCTCTCCATCCCCGCGCCACTGCCCCAGAGGTTCTGAAACAATGCAGAGCAGAGGGTTAACCTCCATTACCCGGAGAGATGGCCAAGTTCCTCTCGGTGATTTCTTCCCCTATCACTGCTCTCAGGCCTGAATTCCAAATTGATTCCCTTAATAACTATTAAAGATCTTTTTAATTAAACCAGGCATCCTCTCCCTTGGCAAACTTTTCCTGATGACATCTCTGGTTAATTAAAGGTTTAAGCTGCGAAGACATATTACATACGAACAAGGGAAGCCGCTGGATGGGCTGCCAGTGAAGGACCCTGCTGGTTCCCACTGCAGAAGCCAGGGCTGCATCGGCGGGATGGGCCTCGCCTCCTTCACAGCAGCGTAAGAAGCCTCAGGAAGTGTTAACAATAAAGATGGTTGGATGAGGGGGGAGTGGTTCATTTTTCTGTTTCCTGAGCTTCAATTGCTGCTTTCGGCCTTGCCGGGTAAGTGTTCATCAAGTGGTTTTCATTAAAAGCATCATTCATTTCGATCATAAATCACTGATGCCGACAAAACATTTTTACCTTTTCATCCAAAATTCCTGAGGTAGTTGATACATTTCATAATAAGAGAACAGCGAAAAAGGCCTCTTTTCACCCATCAATAAAATGCGGCCTTCTTTTCACAAGAAGGGGAGGGGGGAATCGTACGTGTATTTGCAATAGTAAATTGCTCCGATCCATAAACCTTTTTTCTCCTTGTTCTTTCTTTTTTTTTATTTTTTCCATTAGGGCCCCTATTTCAAAATGGTAGAGCAGGGGAAGCAGCAGGATGTCATTAAAGAACAGGGCTTTTCTTCCTGCCAAGTTCAATAGCTCTTAGGTTGGGAAGCAAACCCATGGCCTTGGCTTTGTGGTCATGATGGTTGAAAGCAATGGGTCTCAAACCTAGATGTACATTAGAAGTACCTCTGACTGCCATTCAGTTAGATGCTCGTGTCTCAGCCTAACCCTGCTGAAATTCCACGGGTGATGTTTCCAGGCACCCAAGTTTGAGAACCATTGGTCTAATCCAGTTGAGTCAGCATCACTTCTAGGCCTGCCTGGAAATGAGAAAGGTGGTCTACTAGCTCAATAGTTTGGCCTTATAGACAACTCAGACAAATAGAACCTCGCCAGTATTGCTAAGGAAAAGTGGCTCCATTTCTTACAAGACATTGAAGAGATTAAAAATGTGTCTGCACTCACACATTGTCACTGGTCAGTGGCTCACAGATCTAGATCACCAGTTCTCACCCCAGCGGACAGAATCAGAATTGCCCGGAGAACTTGTTTTCCCAATCATTTTATTATAAAAAAATTTCAAGTATACAGAAAGATAGATACTATACTCAACCGCCACACATGTAATATACCTACCACCTAAATTCAAAATGTGTTAACATTTTGCCATATATGTGTGTGTGCACACACGAGCAGAGCCATTAAAAAATAAACTGTAGACATCATAATACATAACACCTCAGTAATAGCCTTCAGTGACCCAGAAATACTTAAGCACACATTCCCCAAAATGAATGACCTCCTGGACATAACCACAATACCATTATCACACCGAACTGGATTAAAAATCATTTCCTAAGATCTTATAACACTCTGCCCATAATCTAGGGGATTTAAAAAGACAAACAAAAGTTTGTCTTTAAAAAGTTTCTAGGGGATTTAAAAAGACAAACAAAAACAAAAAAGCAGAGTTTTCTGGCCAGGTTCCCAAAAATGTTTGTTCAGTTAGGCAATGATCATGCTTTGAGAAAGGCTACTGTAGATGACGACTAATTAAGAATGCTTGTCTTTCCAATAACTGCAACACAGTTCACTTTTTGTACTTGAAAATTGGCGATTTGCAAGGTACTTAACAGCTATTGTTTTATCTGATGCTGTTAGCACTGCTATTCTAAGGTAGAGAGGAGAGATGAGGCAACAGGGGCCAAGAATTATTGTGACCTGCCCAGGTCCTGTAGGAAGGTCACAGTTCCAAATCTGGTATAATGGATGGAGAACATGGGAGTGCTGGCTCTCACTCTGCATCTAGCTCTGCTATTGGACTTGAAAAGTGAAGGACTAAAATTGAGGGTCTCTAAGATCTTTTCTATGCCAATCTTTCTTTGACTCAATGCATTTCTGACTCTGCCTCCAAAAGCCTTTATTCATCGCCATGTGGTTTGGCAGCAAATTTATATGGGGGTATACTGAGTCCTAGGGAAAAACCCAATAATAGAATGTTGTTGAGAAAGAAATGAATTTGACAAACATCTACCCACTTGCTATGGCCAAGTGGGACCATGCCCCTTAAGCTCAGGAGGGTGTGAGCCAATGCTGAGAAGCTCCTTCAGGAAGTCAGATGGGACAGGGGTCGCATGAGGAAGTTCAGCTCAGATCCCCCATTCCATTTTACAAGTGACGCAGCTCCCCCATTCTTCCCAGTGTCACAAGGGCTCTGTGCTTCCTTAACCCGCCCCCTCCCCACCGCCTGGTTCACCCACATTTTCAGAACTGGTCCACGGCAGAGCTGTGGTCTGACAGGTGAGAACCAGAACTACTTAAAATTCTTTGCTCGGGGGAGACTTTAATTTTATATGTATTGTGTGAATTTTTTACAACCTGAACATACCCATGCATTGCTTGTGTAATTAAAAATAAATAATTAAAAATCTTTGACAGCTTGATCGGTTTTTCTTTTCAGACCCTCAAAGACAAAGCAATCTCCAGGGTGCAGCCAATAGCTCTGAGGTTTTCGCTGGTGTGTGTGGGGGGTGGGGGGGTGATTTGGGGGTGAGGAAGTGGTACAAACTCCCACTTACAGAAACTGAATAGAAATGGCCCAATAATGCCAACACAACAACAATAATAATGTTTAAGCACTTCTGTACAGACCACACACACATTAAGGGGCAATATGGAAACTAGGCTAGATAACCATAGTGGAACCTGGACCAGTGAAGAAAGGCGAGAGAGAAAGATGTGGAGTAAAGAACCGATTTCTCTAATTCTTTCTTCCTCTTTCAGAATATCCTGTCTTCTTCCTCCCAGTTCTGCCAGACCCGACCAGTTGGGAGGCAGGCCCGCATAGTGTCAGTCACTGCATCCCCTACCAGAGGCCCTGAGCATCTTTCTTCTTCAAAAGTCCTCATTAGGAAGTTAATCAGCACCAGCAGCCTGTCCCTGTCCTTTCGAGAAGGAACCCATCCATGGTCAGGGGACCAGCGTGAGGTCAGACAGCCCAGCAGTCTCACGGAAGGAGCTAAAATCTAGAGCTTCCTGTCCTGAAGGAGTCACGCCCCACCCCAGGCACAAGCCCTCCTCATGGAGAAGTGGATCAGAAGTGGCCTTCCAGTTCAGCTGGCCGGTGCCCTGGTTTCCTCTAGCCTGCCCTCAGAGGGTCTCTGGGGTTAGTAGCACACACTCCGCTCCTGGAATCAGCTGAGGTGATCATTATCCCACAAAAAGATGAAACTGGAAAGGACTAAAAGGCATTCGGAACAATGAAGGCAAAAAGGGCAGCCAGTCTACACAGGGTGTGAAGTGAGTGTAGCTGATATGGAGTCAGTTTAGTTTACTGGTGAGTCTCCTGGGTGCAAGAGTCAGAGACCTGTGTTCTAATCCCAGCTCTGCCATCAGTTGCTGACTTTTGCCAAGCTGCTGAGTCCTTCTGTCCTCCAGTGTCCCCAGGTTGGAGTTGGTCAGACAGACGTCAGGTGCTATTCTAGAATTTTCTGCTTCTTACTTGTGTAACTTACATGTTATCTAGCCTCTCTGAGCCTCAGTGCCATCACCTGAAAACAAATGGCATTAAGAATATGGTCTTGCAGAAAACTTGTCAAAATTCAGAGACAATGGATTCAAAGCCATCTGATACAAAAAGTGATCAATATATAGGGTGTTCCCCCCAAAATGTCTACATACTTTGAATGACTATACAGTTTATTTTAAAAATTTAAAAGAACCTAGACAAATGAAAAAATTTTTTTTGATCAATGCCTGTTTTCAAACTGATGACCGTTCTGGTCCAGGCATTGTTGATAACGCAAAGCAATGGAATCACAAGCATCAAGAATCATTTTGTCCAGTATTTGTGGGCCCTCAATTCATCAAGTGTTGCTGGTTTTGTACCATAAACTTTATCTTTTGTGTATCCCCATGAAAAAGTCTAGTGGATAAATTTTCTTTATTCAAAGTTTAGTCTGGCTTCACCCATTATTTCAAATCAGTTAAACCTGAAAAGGAGTGAGAATTAAGTGAGTTATTAGCTGTTAAAGTGTGTATAGATTTGGTGTCCCCCAAAAATGTATACACACTTTGAATATTTACAAAGACAATGTTTGCACTTCTATTGTGTTTTCAAACTTCCAGTAGCTTTTTAGGATGATTCGCCTTTGTTCAAAGCTTAGTCTGGCTGAAAAGAAACATCAGTGGAGCTATCAGCTGTTAATGTGTGCATACATGTTTTGGGGACACCTTGTATTAGTCATCCATCACTGATGCTCATGACCAGGTGATGATGGTTAAGCTCTCACCTTGAGGGCAAGGAGCATATCTTTAGCTCCTTTGTATCCCCACCACTTACTGGCATAAATGAATGTATTGAAAATACTGAACACTGTGCTCGTTCAATGAATATTTTAAAGTGAGCATCTCCTTCCGCTTGATTGGCAGCCCTACAAAAGAGAATACGAAGTGATGGGCTCTGGAAATAGAGCACCAACTCAACCCTTCAATGGATACGTATGTCATGTTGGCAACTCTGGTGGGCATGTGACTTTTGTTTGGTTGCCTACATCTGAACCACTTTCTATCTTTGGGGGATTTCCCCCTTAATGAGGAACTAAAATAGCCTCTCCCAGAGGAGCTGAAAATGCTAGCTACTTCCTTTCCCAGCCTCCCTTGCAGCTAGAGCCCAGATTTATGTTTTCCCAATCAGATCCCTGTGCCAGATTTTACCTGGAAGCTGATGGGACAAGAGAGGACCAAGAGCAGTGGGAGTAATGGCAGGTGAAAGGTTGAATTTCTGGTCCAAAAGCAACATGGTGCTGGCATCAATAGCAGAGGCAGCCTAGCTGAGTCCCTGCACAGAGAAGGCAGTGCTGCAATACTGGCCTCTTTTCTCTGTAAGAGACCAGGTCTGCGGTGTAAGGTTAGGCATTACCTCTGCAAGCTTAGCCCTGGTTTGCTGTGAGCTTCCCAAACCCCTTTAATATTCTATTTTGGCTTTCTCAGCCAAAGTCATCTTCTGTAGCTTGCCACCCAGACTTTGATCCAGCAAGATACTTAAAGTCTCTGCAGGTCAGTTTCCTCATCTTTAGAATGAGGTTAATTCTTCAGGAGTAAAAGGAGAAAATATATGTCAGGTGTCTGGCATCAGAGTCCTCAATAAGTATTCTTTCCCTCAAACATAAGCCTAGCAGCAGTCATGGCCCCAAGTTACTGTGTTACTTAGATTCTTTTTTGACGTTTGAGTATTTATGTGCCTCGAATCCACACAATTCTGAAGAGATCCCACAGTATTGGCTGATTCTTCAGCTAGAGCAAGATCAGAAGGCCAGGGGTAAACCATACCCCAGGTCTACATGCAGAATCCTCAGAGCCATCAAGCGTGAGCTGTATGAGCGGAGTCCAGTATGGGGACCAGCTCTGGGCCACATTTCCAAGAAATCATGACTCATATCTCGAAATTTCCCCAAGTCCTCCAAGTGAAATAGAATAATTATTGTATGAATAAATACTCTTTTAATGCTTTCAAAAATATAATTTCTACCTTTTCAAAATTTGCTAAAACTGGAGTAAGAAACAGCTGCAGAATTGTTACCTCTTGACTGACATCTGCTTTGCTCAGACTGGTGGGGTTTGGCCCCTTTGTTAAGACCCCTGCACTTCAAGGATATTGCCATTAGGTGGTGATAAAGAGCCACAGGTTCTGCCTATGAGGTCTTGAAAGAAATTCTAGACAGCTTATATACTAACTGCTTTAGACCCACCTTGTGGATTTGTAGATGACTTCAATATCTGTTAAGCACAAGAAAGGGAAAACCATTCAAACTGGCTTAAGCAAAGAGGGGTAATTCATTGGAAGGATAGCAGGTATCTCACAGAACCCAAGGACAGTAAGGACAGCCAGATCTCAAACAAACAAACAAATAAACAAACAAACCCCTCCCTCCATTTCCCTGGGGCCATATGAAGCCTTGTGTCTAAGATCTCTCAACCACATGCCTCTGTCTTTCCCCCCTGGATAGCCACATGGGACTGTGCCCTTGTTTCCCCTCGCCTGCCCTCCTAGCCTAAAATAGCTGCCTCTCAATCTCTATGGCCTTAGTGTCTTTCTTTTCCTTTATAGTCCTTAGCGCTGCCTGCGCATAGAGTATATGTTTATTTTCTGTCTCTCCTCGCCCCTTTGAGGAAAGGGACTCTGTTTAAATCACTGTTGCTTCGTCTGTGCCCAGAAGAGGACATGATGCATAGGAGGTGCTCCATGAATGGTTTTGAATGAGTGAAGAATGAATGAATTCTCCTTCTTGCTCTGGTCTTGTTCTCTGCTTCTGAGAGCTCATGGAAGAAAATGGCTGCCTAAAACCAGGTCTCTGTGACACCCCCTCCTCTAGCCCCATTCAAACTCCTAGTTATTGACTAATTTAGTTTATTAGTGAAATTTTTGAAGAGAGAACATATTCTGATTGACTCGGTCCAGCCTACAGGCGAGTTCCTTCAGAGTCCCTCATGTGTCCAAAAACCTTTGGTTGCAGATTGGGTCCCAAAGTACAGAAAGGTAGCCAGGACTGTGGGAAGAAAGCACGTGCACCCCTAAGCCAAACACAATTATGTGCTCAGTGTTTGTTTTGTTTAATTTCATGTGTGTATATGTGAAATCAAAAAACATCAAGTTCCCAGTGGGGAACTTGGACAATCACTGATTTTTTTTTAAAAAAATTATTGCATACATGCACACACAATTAATTAAATAAAAAATACATAAAACATATATGTCTGTGTCTTCCTTTATGAATTCCCTACTGTTCTGTAAAGGCCCTTCTAAGTGAAACTTCTCAGGAACCCTGATCAGAAGGCGAGCCTTCACACGGAACCGAACCCTAACTCAGCAGTTCAGCATCTCCCTTGATAGATCCTTCAAGCTGTGGTTTTCTCCTTTCCTAAGAAAACCTTCATTTAATTTTCTGCTGATCTTGCACTTGGTTATGAACTGAACTATTGTCATTGATGTCAATCCCTCCGTTCCTTCCCCCCCCCCACCCCCCTGCCACACACACACCAGTTCTCTCAGTGTATTTTCCCAGTTATCTTTAAAATGGGACCTGACCTCTACTCTGCTGTGTTTTTATTTTTACCTGACCTTCCCAAACAACAAAATCATCCCAACCAGTTTCCTCCGCTCTGTAGCTGGAGTTGGGTGCAACCACTGCAGTATTTATTAATTAACAGACTCTTGGTACAGTTGCCCTGGCAATGCTCACCAAAGCATCGGAACCTTCCAGCAGAACAGCACATACGGCAGTCAATTAACTGTTTTCCTCACACATGTAAGCCAAGGGCACAGAGCACCTGGTGCAGACAGAGGCACCCAGGGGGGATGCTCAGTAAACACTTGCTGACTAGCTGACAACACCTAGGCAATGAGGAGGATGCTTAGTCTGCTGACTTGAACATCTGAAGGCATTTAGAGCTGGTGGCAGAGACACCGTCCCAGGGGAGTAGCAGCCAGTGTGATTTAAAGAGCATCAGCACGGTGCTAACACCTTAGAAATGATCTAGAAGAGCAGGGAAGGGACTACACGCCTTTTACGGGGACAGGCTACTATGGGAAGAGGGAAACGCTAGACCAGTTCTTTGTCTGCCTGTCATTTCCATTATCATCTCCCAAAGCAACACAGCGGACTCCATTCCAGACCTCAGTCTCAGGGGGTCCACCGTAGCCGGCCATTAGCCCAACCCAAGCGAGGTCAGATGAGCGCTGAGGAACATCTCCCTCACTCAAGTGTAACAGAGAATGCCAATTGTATAAACACAAGAACTAGCTTTTGGCTTCCAGACAAGCATGATATTTCCAGCTTGTTTCTGCTGAGGCTGTGTTCATGGCTCCCGTCTTTGGGAAAGCTGAATCCTACCAGGCACATCTCAAATTCAGATAGAAACCATTTGTTCCATTCTATACTCAATCACTGATGGCTTCCCACATTTCTCTTGAATATAAAGAATGGAGAGAGACCCACTTAAGCTAGTGCTTAGACGAGGGTTTATTGATAAAATAGAGAACTCACAGTCACCTGTGCATCCGGGCCTCTTAGAAAGAGGATCTAAGTGATTGGAAGGTGCAGGGACCAAGCAGCTATTCTCTGTGATGCTCTCTGACACAAAACGTCTCGCATCTCTGTCTTCCCCTCTCTGCACACTTGCCTCCTCACTCATGGCTTCTGCTCCTGTATTTTCAGTTTTGGCTTGCACTGGAGTGACTCTGGCCTCATCTCTATGCGCTTTGGGCTCAGTTCTGACAAATAACTCAGTCCCTTTCTATTCTACTTCCAAATTTCAAGAGAGGGGTCTAATTGACTCAGCTCTGCTCAGAAAACCGCTCTAGAAAAACAATTGTATGAGAAGTTAATGGGGGGAGCAGGTTGCATGCTACTGTCATGGCTGCCTTTGCCAAGCTGGGCTGGGAGCAATTGCCTGAGAGGGAAATTTTGGGTGGGGGCAGGAACCCCAAGCTATGTGGCTGCAGCTTCCATGATCAAAATCTCCTGAGTCTTTTTATTTCCCATAGTTTCTGTGCCCTGTTACCCTTCATTCCACACATCTTGTTCTTCTACATTTTTTTTTCATGTTTTATAAGCAACCTTTTCCTGACCATGGCCTTTACTTTCCCATCACCTACCCTTAGCTATATCTACTCTTGAATGATATTCCTAGGTTCAATTTTGGATGGAGGGTATTTGATGGTATATGATCTCAATCCAGAGATTCCACATCTTCCATCCCCACTCTCATCCAACCACACTCCACTTATCTAATCACAGCAGTCACCTCCATGCTCAACGGAAAGCATTTATCTCCAAAACTCACATTGTCACAGTACTCTTCAGTTGTCTGTTGAACCAAAGTCTATTCTATAACTCATTTAGTCAGCAAAATCTGCTGTCTTAGAGAATTTGATGTAGTCATCTCATGATCAATCAGCATGGTCCTTCAGTTCAAGTTAAGCCAGAAGCAAGTTTTCACAAATTTTTCAATTTTGACTTATTTTCTAGAGGCCAAATGCTTCATTCTGATTCCTAGGACTTAATGAAACCAGGTGCTTTCTGGGTGAGTTCAAAACAACAGTCCCCATTGGAGGTAAAAATCTGCATATTCCTCATTCATGCATTTACTTCTTTTATTCACCAAATGTATACTGGTATTGCCAAGTCTTACCCTCTAAGACCAAGGAGACACAAGTAAACAAAACAGACAAGTCTGTTTTTGCTCTCGTGGAGACAAACATTAATAAATTATCTGATATGTAATTAAGATGAGGACAATGAGAGAAAGGAACACAGTTTGAGACTATCAGATAACAGAGGAAATTTATTTAGACTGAGGGCTCAACTGGAGGTTTTCTTAAAGAAGGGAGAATTGTACTCCATGTTGAAAGCAAAGTTACCTAGACCAATGGGCAAAGATGAAAAGAGAACTCCTGGCAGAGGGGTCTGCATGTGCAAAGGCCCAGTGGCCAGAGGCAGCATGTTGCATTTCAGGAGCTGCAAGAAGATCAAGTGAGAGAAAAATAATACAAGAGGAGATGGGAGAGGCAGGGAGACAGCCAGCCCCATAGAGCTTTGGAGGTCATGTTCAAAACTTTGGGTTTTATCCCAATAGCACAGAGAAGCAGAGCAAGAAACTGATTCTAAATGACAGGGTTAGTGAATAAGGGCTGCAGAGGGATGATTTATTGCACCCTTGTGTTCAAAGGTCTCCTTCAGCTACAAAAATGAGAGCAATTTGGAAAGGTCCAGAATGGGTGGACAGACCAAAGAAGAAGCTAACAAAGTAAATACAAGCAAGATGATGGGTCTGGGACTGGGCCAACATGTCAGATGAGAGAAGGGGGTGAATTTGAGAGATAGGGGGGGAAACCATTAAGAGCATGCACTCTGCTGAGAGAGCTAATGCTCAGACATAAAAAACCATGGAGTTCACCTGGTTTCAATGACATAGAAAAATGCTTGATGAGGAGGATAGTGTTGGCTCTCACTGGGAAAGGTGTCATATGGTTCTGAACTGGATCTATTGAAGGATGGTTAGATTTGGACATGCTAAAATGGGGGAGACTGGGGACTCCAGACAACCCCTAGGAATATGTCTCAAGGTTCAGGTGATGGTTTTTTGCACTGGTGTACTCTATACACAGTCTTCTAATTGTCCAGTGAGGAGTAAAACTTGAAAAAATTAGCCAGGTAATATTGAAAGTGCACAAAGGCAATCATTTAACATTGGCCAATGTGCAGTGGGTGTCTCCTCTGTGACAGGCATTGTGATTACACACAAGTTGACACCACTCAGGTTCTGCCCTTAAGATGCCACACCAAGCTCACCATCTTCACAGCCCGTGGAGCAGTCTCTAAAATCAGAGTCTGAAGGCCGTCTGCATCAATGTCACCTGGGCAGCTGGCTTGAAGTGCAGATTCCCAGGCTTCCTCCAAGACTAACCAAGTCTGACACTCTATACTGAGACCCCAGAATCCTTCTTTAAGCAGACTCACCAGCGGGTGTGTAGGCATCTCTAGCGTAAAAATGAAGTGAGGCGGCAGAGGGTGGAAGGAGCATTTTTTGAGTGACTGTGTTCCATATGTGACAAGCATTTTACACATTAATTCATTTTAATCCTCTCAAGGACACTACCATGTTTACATTATTATCTCCATTTGACAGATAAGGAAACTGAGATACAGAGAGGTTAAGGGATTTATCCAATGATGCCACTCACCTTATAAAATGGAGGCTCCAAAGGTGACATCATCTCTTTCACAAAACAAAATTTTTAAGTTCAGTCTAACAGTCAAAAAATGGAGGCAGGCCCAGTGGGAATGGCTTAGTGGTTGTGGGTTCGACCTATGAACCAGGTAATCACGGTTCAATTCCCCATCAGGGCACATGCATGAGTTTCGGGCTCAATCCCCAGTGGGGGACATGCAGGAGGCAGCCAATCAATGATTCTCTCTCATCATTGATGTTTCTCTCTCTCTCTCTCTCTCTCTCTCTCTCTCTCTCTCTCTCTCTCTCCCCCCCTCTCTCCCTCTCTCTTCCTCCTCCTCCTCCTCCCTCCTCCTCCTCCTCCTCCTCTCTGAAATCAATAAAAAAATTTTTTTTAAATTAAAAATTGAAGCAGACCACCACCTTTTAGCTCACCAACAGAATGACACGTTTTTTTATGGAAACACCCATGAAGTTCTATTGTGATTTTCCCAACAGAAACAAGCAGATGGAGTTCCTGTGGGATCTCTAGGACAGGGGAGCAGTCAGGGAAAGATGGAATAGAAGGAAGCGGGGGGACCAGGAAAGAAGAAAATCCACTTGTAGTTTGGTCAACTGAGCTGGTTGGGACTGAAAATCACCAAAGAGCTACCTGGGACATTCCCAGGCTGTCACTCGCCAAGTCTTGATTTGCAGATAAAACTGCCTCCTTAGCACTAAGACTCAATGGCAATTCAGTGGGCCAGAAGTACAGACCCTGCAAAGCCACTTCTCACAGGGAGAAACAGCCAGCCAAGACATCAACACTGTGTCTTCCTTCCCCCTCCACTGCCATTTCACCATAACCTCCTGGTCAGGCACACCCTGCTTCTTCCTGGATTGCAGACCATACCCAGCTAAGCAGACACAAAGCCAGAGAATCGAATCTGCAAGTAAGCCAGGGGGAGTTAATGAGGAGAGCGTTGCCAGGTAGGATGAGCAGGCACTGAGACCACAGCAGATGAGAGCGAGGTTTAATTCCATCGTGCAGGGCAAGATTGGCAAGCACGGCCCAACTGGAGCAGATTATTGCAGCAGAGGTGAAATATTTCATAGGATATTTTCAGAGGGAGATGCATGCAGAGGAAATGGTTCCAAATATTTTTTTTAATATCTTTGCCATAGCAAGCTAGGTAAGGAGCATGTGGGTAATTGATGCATATGCATAAGAGCATAATTAAGAACTATAAGACCTGGAAGATTTTCAAGCTCTATGGCAATTATAACCCATAAAAAATACCCTTCCTTGGGAGGCAGGGCTATTATTCAAGCATCTCTCCTCATTATGGTAGCTGGAAGTTACAAAGCACCGCACAGAAATGGAATAAGCAAGGGGTGAGCTGTCATAAACTAATGATTCCTGGCCTTGTGTTTTTCCAAGAGTCTTCCCACACATGATCTTATTTGAGCCCTACAAGTATTCGTTTCCTATTGCTGCTGTAACAAATTACTACAAATTTAGAGGCTTAAGATAGCACAATGTTTTCTCTTACAGTTCTGGAAGTCAGAAGTCCAGTATGAGTCTTGGAGGACTAAGTCAAGCCGTCAGCAAGGGTGGTTCCTTCTGAAGGCTCCAGGGGAGAATCTGTTTCTTGTCTCTTCTAACTTGCAGCCCCTGGCCTGTAGCCCCTTCCTTCATCTTCAAGGCCAGTCACATAACATCTTCAAGTCACTCTCTACTTCTGTTATCACATTGCCTCCTGTCCCTTTGATCTCTTTCCTTCCTCTTATAAGGACACCTGTGATTACATCTGGCCCATCTGGATAATCCAGGATAATTTTCCCATCTCAAGATACTCAATTCAATCATATCTGCAAAGTCCCTTTTGCCATTTAAGGTAATCTATTCACAGGTTCTAGAGATTTGCACATGAAAATCTTTGGGGAGCATTGCTCAGCCAACCACACTATAGAAACCCTATGAAGTAGATACGTAAATCCCATTTGCAGATGAAGAAACTGAGATTCAAGGATCTGAACTGACTTTCTTGACTTGA